>NC_138771.1:289991257-290591257 GCF_965119305.1 Pelophylax lessonae | reverse complement strand
TGGGGCACGCTTTGCTAACTCTGCATTGAAATGGGGCACGCTGTGCTAACTCTGCATTGAATGGGGGCACACTGTGCTAGCTCTGCATTGAAAGGGGGCAGGCTTTTCTAACTCTGCATTGAATGGGGGCACGCTGTGCTAACTCTGCATTGAATGGGGGCATGCTGTGCTAACTCTGCATTGAAATGGGGCACGCTGTGCTAACTCTGCATTAAATGGGGGCACACTGTGCTAACTCTGCATTGAAATGGGGCACGCTTTGCTAACTCTGCATTGAAATGGGGCACGCTGTGCTAACTCTGCATTGAATGGGGGCACGCTGTGCTAGCTCTGCATTGAAAGGGGGCAGACTTTTCTAACTCTGCATTGAATGGGGGCACGCTGTGCTAACCCTGCATTGAATGGGGGCACGCTGTGCTACCTCTGCATTGAATGGGGGCACGCTGTGCTAACTCTGCATTGAATGGGGGCACGCTGTGCTAACTCTGCATTGAATGGGGGCACACTGTGGTAACTCTGCATTGAATGGGGGCACGCTGTGCTAACTCTGCATTGAATGGGGGCACACTGTGGTAATTCTGCATTAAATGGGGGCACGCTGTGGTAACTCTGCATTGAATGGGGGCATGCTGTGGTAACTTTGCATTGAATGGAGGCACACTTTGGTAACTCTGCATTGAAAGGGGGCACGCTGTGGTAACTCTGCATTGAAAGGGGCAGGCTGTGGTAACTCTGCATTGAAAGGGGGCATGCTGCGCTAACTCTGCATTGATAGGGGGCACGCTGTGGTAACTCTGCATTGAATGGGGGCATGCTGTGGTAACTCTGCATTGAATGGGGCATGCTGTGGTAACTCTGCATTGAATGGGGGCATGCTGTGGTAACTCTGCATTGAATGGGGGCACGCTGTGGTAACTCTGCATTAAATGGGGACACGCTGTGGTAACTGCATTGAATGGGGACACACTGTGGTAACTCTACATTGAATGGGGGCACACTATACCTTGATTACTGAAGGCCCCTTTCACACTTTTGTGACCGCAAATTCATGCAATTTTTTGCTGCGTTTTTTGCCGCAACGCAATGCCTATTCGATTTTTCTTTTTGCGGACCCCCCAAAAATTTTGAGCACTAGACGCCACTGGTTTTAATATCTACAGTACAACATTTAAAGTATTTTTTTATGCAAGTAGTGAATTTCCCTGCATTTGACCAGGTATCAGCCTTATGCAGACCCTACATAGCAGAGCTCAGTTCAAGAGAAGGAGTAGCAGCACAAGAGGTCAGTCAGCTGTGCTGCAATGCTTCTGTGCTAACAAGGAGCATGCTCACTGAAAGAAAAAAAATTACAGAGGGATGAGCTCTTCAATCTGCTGCTTATTCTTTCACCATCCAATCACAGGCTGGGGGAGGGACAAATCCTGTAAGTGTTATTTAACAGCAGCATAGAAAAATCAGGTCTGTGCTATGTGGCCTAGATGTAGAGAAAAAACAATTCTTTGGCAGGAAAAATATTTCCTTTATATGTACTCTTTTTATGTATTTAGCTGTTTGCCTGGAGTTCACCTTAAAGCAAACCTGTTGCTTTGCCTGTGAAAAGCACAGGTTTGTATCCTGGACTCAGATGAACTTTAAATACAGAGATCAGTGTCCAAAAGTAGCTGTTGCTCTTGAAATTTTGAAAACCATTGTAAAACATTATTTTAATTGTAATATTTTATACAACATAGCACTATCACTTGTCTCTTTGGAATCTGCGGAAAGGCCAAACTATTTTCTGACTGTGCAAGAAAATGACAGCGTGCGTTTGGAGCAATGGGAAGCCAGCTCGATGTTTCGTAGAAGAGCTACCTTTTTTCATCACCAAGGCCTCTGGGTTCCAGGATATAGTGCCTTTGAATTGCACAGCAGAAAGGGGTTCTTTATTGTCTTAACTGCCACAGAAGTTAAAGTTTCCAAATATGACAATTCTGAGGAATTTAAACTGTCCAGTGGATTTAAGATTGAAGGTGAGTAATAATATTAAGAGCTATTTTCTTGTAGGTATACGATTGGGTATTAAATGAAAAATGTAGTCACTATAAACATACAGTATATGCCAACATTTTTTGTGATGTTCTATGTTACTTTGCCTTTTATATATATTACTGATATGTCACTCATGTCAATTAGTCAAAAGTGTCATGAGACAACTAGGACCATATTATTGGATGTCACAGCTCATCGTACAGAAGCAGATCTGTAATTAAAAACAATTCAAGATTAGTGGGCAGCCATTATCTGAAAAACTATCAATGAACCAAATCCCCCTGCAGACTTTATGTATGACTTTGTGGGCTACTTACAATGGCTTATTATAAAGCTGGCAATAGATGGATAGCATTTCAAAAGAAGAAAGAAGAAATTCTTAGAAAATTCTCAGAACAGTCAAATGTTGTTTGAATGATTTTGTTTGCTTTTAACATTTAATTTTGGAAATAATGGACTTTTTTCGAATGTTAACCGCATACGCTGTTATAAATGTGTTCATTTGAGAAACATTTTTCATCTTACTCCTTCGAATTTTCTCATCACTGTGGAACTAATGTCAATTTGACTCACTAACAATTAGAAACTTTCTTAGCACATTCTTTTCCTATGAATTTTCATTTGAAGTTCTTCCCATCTATAGCCAGCTTTACTCTGTCGGGGATTACTTCCCTTTTTAGGCAATAACAGGCACTTTTGAAGCTTTCAAGCTTTTTCACGGACCAGACCAGACCAGACCCAGACCCATCATGACTGGATTCTTCCAAGCTTCTCCATTGACCAGACCAGATCAGGATCCCCATTACTGAATTCTTCTAAGCTTTTCAACTCACTAGACCATATTCAAACCTCCCCATGACTGGTTGCTTTTAAGCTTTTCCACTGACTGGAGCATGGCCAGACCCCCCATGACTGGGTGCTTCCAAGCATCTCTTCTGCCTAAGCCAGGTCCAGATCCCTCATAACTGGATGCTTTAAAGCTTCTCAACTGACTAGACCAGATCTGGACCCCTCATAACTGTATGCTTTTAAGCTTCTCCAGTGCCTGACCAGACCACATTCAGACCTCCCCTATGACTGGGTGTTTCCAAGCTTTTTTACTGAACAGACCATCACCAGACCCCCCCCCCCCCGACTGAGTGCTTCCAAACTTCTCTACAGGCTAGACCAGACCCAGACCCCTCATTACTTGATGCTTTCAAGCTTCTCCACTGACCAGGCCAGATTTAGCTCCCCCATGACTGGGTGCTTCCAAGCTTCTCAACTGACCAGATCATCACCAGACCCCCCCCCCCCCCATAAATAAAAAGTGTAAAAAAATTATATTTGTAAATAAATGTACTTTTTTTTATTAGAAATACATTTAAAAAAATAAATTTCCAGACCAATCCCCATGATGTTGAATGATCTGGATGACAGTTGTGTTTATTGTGCTAGTGTCAAATGCTCACAGTGATAGCACACCTGTGAAAAAGTTGCCACCGTGTTAATTGGTTGATATCACATAAGTTCATCAGTTACATTCTAGCTACAGCAAGTTTGATTGCAGAGTTATACTAGATATATGCATTTGCCAGTAGCTTCTTTTGGAGGACTGTTCGGTACAAGTGTTTGATATTAAGGTGAAATAAATGTAATGTAATCTTTTCCGATTAGGCTCTTCATTTAGTGAAAAGCATTAGCAGTTGGAGGAGCAGGTGGATCTGTCAGCGCATCAAATTGATAAATACATTTTTGTTATAGATTTTTGGAGAGTGTCTCTCTTCCTTCCCTATAAATCGAGTTTGAGAAATCTAAAAATCATATTTTAGACTTTAAAAATGGCTTACAGCTGGTTTCACTGTCGTATAAAATTCCCACTTTTTGATATCCGATTCTTAGAAAATGTCAAATGTTTTTCAGAGATTGCTGCAGCAGTTCCTTACAGGCGAATGTGTGAGTGGAGGTATGAACCATGTGCCAGTCCTTGTGTTAAAACCTGCAGTGATCCTGAAGCTGTTTTATGTTCTTTTCTTCCACCGTAAGTTAAAGCATTTGCTACCCCAACATTTCAAATTCCTGATATGTGCCTGTCGTACGATGTATTTGAATGATAACTATGCTGTTCTCTTTGTATTGCTTTCTTTGTGTGAAATCCCTGGTGTTCTTGCTAGTCCTCTGACTTTTCGATTAAAATCTGGCCACACTAAGCAGGAGAACAAACCGTGGTCAGTTCTCTAGCTCTGCTGGAAACTCAGTGTACTCTCTATCCAATGATGAGACTTGTCCTGACATGCTCCCCCTGCTCAGCCTGTCACTGGGAAGCTCAGTGTGCTGCAGCATCACCTCCCCCCAGCTCTTATGCAGCTGAGAACAGTGGGAATGGAATCACCTATAAAAAACAGACTCTAACTGAATGGGTTGGTTTGGAAGATAATCATTTACAATCACTTTAGCATACTCCCTTTTGTAGCATTGCTTCTTGTGGAAAACCATTACTGCCTGCCAGAAATTCTGTTTTTTAAATCTAAACCCTAGATCTTGTCTATTATCTTTATTATGCCAGTAATTAGATTCTTCACAGTCAAGATTTCCCTTCACTTCCTTTCTCTGTACCTATTGTCTCTGGGACAAGAAGTACAGGGAAATCTGCTTAATATGGTTATTCAGGAAATATTTTTTTTGCTTTTTTTAAGGGTGGAAGGATGCATTCCATACTGCCCAAACCATATGATTCTTGATGAGATTACACTTAAATGTGTCTATCCAGAAGACTGTAAGTATCACTATTTATTACTTCTGCGAACTCTGCATAGTAGTTGTAGATAATGTTATTATTATTAGATGTTAATACTTGGTTTTAAGGTGAATTTTACAAATATTAACTCTACAGACTGCTACCATTACTTTACAGTATATAGTGCCCTAAAGGTACCTGCTCATACCTAAAGTAGTATTGGCCAAATCCCTGGGCCGTTTCAAAACAGAAATCTTTCACATTTATTGATAGTGCTAAATCGTGCCTGTCCATTCTAATTAGCCAGTGAGGCTGCTAAACAGCATAGAAATGAGGGGCAGGGGTTGATGGAACTCCACAACACCGCACAGAAATGTTGAGGCTTTCTGGTGAGGACTGGTGGTGATTTGACCATGAGTGAAGAATTTGGGAGGCAGATCCTCTTAAACAAGACTGTATTCTACTTACAACATTTCCTGTCCTGTAGTACTAGATACAGGCAACACTTCCTGAGAAATGTACGCAAGATAATCTCTCCCAAGCTGGAAACATTTTATGGATAATTGTAGCTTCCTTTTTTTTTTTTAATTCTTTATTTACTGCATATAAAAGAGAAAAGTATCCATCAGGGCAAAGTACAACAGTAAAGGTGCAATGTCACACAAAACAATTGTAGCTTTCACATGACAAACTTGTAAGCTTTTGCTTCAGCCATTGTTTTTAAAGCATCTAATGAACTTCCACTTTTGTACTCATAAAAACTTGTCACATACGTTGAACTATTAACTTGAACTTTATTAGGGAAGATTAATCTTAAGTACTAATTTTCAAAATAAGCTCCAAACCTACCTTGATTTTCCAAAAAGAGATGCTTCTTTTAAAACGTTTTTATTAAAGAAAAATAAATTATAGCTGTAAATATGCAACCATAGGAAATGTAATAAAGTAAACATAATCATCCCTATACAGTATATTATAGAGATACTTAGTCAGGCAACAGCAAAAAGTGATGCTTCGATATAATAGACAAGTTGCAGAAAGCTTTTTTATTATGTTTTTACTCTAGTAACTACTGTAAGCTCAGTTTTAGCAAATCATAGTAAAATCTATGGAATTAATTGTGCCATGTAAGGACACAATTTGAAGAAAGAGATTCTGCTTTCTTGAAGACTGAGAAGTTTCCCTGTTGTGTTATCTTGGTCTTAAGTATGCTCTTGCATTTGTAAAAGAGTTGTCCAATACCTTGAATGAGCTAAGTACATGTAACCTTTTATGTAGAATATAATGACCCCTTTGACTACTGACGCTTCCCCAAACATTAACAGTAACAAGCTAAAAACAAGGACTAAAAGGCTATAACAATGAAAATGATGGGCGGTTGCTTTGTACCAGGCCTCCAAACTTTCAGTCAGTTTACTGTTCTTCAGCCTGTAGGGGGCAAACTGTGGACAGTGGGAATAGGAAATGTGCCAGCGTCAGTGGGAACAAACAATGCCTTAGGCTTGGTGGTCAGTGGGAGTAAGGCTCGGTTCACACTTATGCGATGAGGGAAGGCTGCGAATTCGCAGCCTGTTCCCGCATCGCAAACGCACCCCTGGCAGTTCACACTGCCATATGCGATACGCTGGGGGTGTCAATGAAATCTTAACGACACCCCCAGTTTGATCGCATATCGCAGTGCGATCTTGCAGTTCGCACAGGATCGGATCGCACAAGTGTGAACCGCTGTGCGATCCGATCCTGATGCGGCTGCAAAAAAGGGTCCTGTGCATCTTTGATGCGGGTGCAGTGCGAATTTAGCCATACAAAGTGTATGGCTAAATTCGCATCGCACAGCCGATCGCATGTAATGAAGGCGCTCCGACATTACATGCGATCGCCGCAGCCGCACAACTGTGAACCGGCACTAAAAAATGACAGCACCTGTGGTCAGTAGGAGGTGGAATAGTGCCCAATTGTTGGTGTCAGTAAAAAGAGGAATAGTACCTGACCTTTGGCGTTAGTGGGGGGAATAGTACCTCGTTGTTTGTTTCTTTAGAATGAGTAGTGTCCCATCTTTTGTGTCAGTAGAAGGAATAGTGCCCCATCGCTAGATTCACTTTTCTATGTTTCTATATCAGTGGGAGGAATTATACCCCATTGTTGGTGTTAGTGGATGGAATGGTGCCTCATCATTATCAGTTGGAGGAATAGTGACCCCAGGGCTGGATAAAGGCAAGCAAAGGTCTGCATATGCGCATTATCAGCAGGCAAATGTCCACATATCTTTACAATCGTCTAAAGTAGTGGTCTCCAAGTGTGGCCCCCTAGGCTACACTTTGGAGACCGCTGCTTTAGATGATAATGATTATTTCCTTTATAAGTAAATGATGGACATTTGTACTGCAAAATAGAAGCATAGGAGAATTGTTATTTTAAGTGTAAATTTGTGGTTGCTGTAGGCCAAGGTCCAGATCATTTTAGATGTTGGAGGACAGAGGCTGCTTTCAGTGTATTGGTTGTTCTTGTCGACACAAATATGTATCTGAGAATAAAAAAGCCCTGACACCAGGTCGTTTTTTTGCCTGCTACATACCAGTTTTGTATCGGTCTATCTCCTTCATTTACTATAAAACACATGCTTTTTATACAGTTTCCTATTAAAAGACATTCGTAAAAGTTGATGGTAGTTCACTATCTCTTGACATTGTAGTATATGTATGTGTTAAGATGTACCCAATCCCCTATTGCGAGGAAAAAACATGTTGCCTAGTTCACTCTTTGCTAAAAATGGGTGTAGGTATATATAAAAAAAAAAACAACTGAAGGTTAGCACATATTATAGCTACTCACAATTACTAGCTTGATCAAAATGGCTAAAAATGCTAACTCTTGGTGTGTGGGTGTGTTTTGGAAACATATGCAGCAGTTTTAGTGACAACTCAGTTTACTATAAATGCATGAAAAAATACTCTGTTAGCTACAAAATATGGTGCTTAAAATAAAATCAAAGCAAATGATATCACTATCTGACCGACATGGTGTAACAGATGTATTATTTTCAATTCCTAGGTGTTCCAGTGAAAACAACCATTTTACCTACTTCCTCAAAACCAATAAGGGCAAGTTTGACACCAACCATTTCTACAAAAGTATATCAGACAGAGGCTGAACCATTTCAAACAGATTTTTCAGACACGTCACCCCTCTCGACAACAGCTACCCACTCTACAACAGCTACCACTGTTGGTCCAACAAACACAACTTATGCAGCACATACAGATTCATCTGGTCTGAGCACTTCTAAGGAGTATGAATCATCTTCGGATCTACTTACTAGTGAATATGACAATATGACTCAAAGTACTTCACCTTCTCATCCTGGAATACAACATTCGACAACACAGATCACAAGCCAGGGAACAAGCATAGACTCTTTATTAACTTCAGTAACAACAATCTCTTCTTCGGGTTCACTGCTAACATCACCTCATGCTGCCACTTCATTTGTAACATATAAAACACTACCTCCAAAAGAAGCTGTTGACACGACAAAAACACCAACACGAATGTTGGGGCAGTCTTCTCAGGGTCTTTACCAACTGACAACAAAGTCAGTCACTGCTACTCCATATACTTCCATGATGGAAAGGATTACTTTGTCTTCAGCCACCGATGTATCAAGATATCCAGTTGTATTAAATGTAACATCACCCAGTGAAACTAGTACATCTTTATCTACATCATCTGTGTCACTGACACCATCTGTGGCTACTACATTTCTAACTTCATCTTCATATGCCCCTCTTGCCCTCAGTACAACTAGCTCTAAAGTATTAAGCAGTCAGTATTCCCACACAACATCTCAGGTCAGTACTGATAAAAAGGAAACCAGCATTTCTCCGCATACATCCCATACTTTGCCACATACAACTTTACTAAATGAAACTGTGTCTACTCTGACAACTCTGGAAACACACATAAACCGTTCTGAAAGTTCAAGAACTGCATTAACCACCTCATCTATTTATTTGCCTCCGCTGATCACCCAGTTAACTACAACTATCATGGCACCTTCAACATCTCATTTAGATCTGCAACAAACAACCAAATCTGTAATTCAGACCAAAATGAAAGAAGTAACATCTACTTTGTTTCCAACGTCAATGTCTTCAAAAATGCCAGTAATTGTGTCAACTATTAAACCTTCCTTTAGTTCATCTACATCATCTACATTAAGTCTGCTAACATCTGTACAAACCTTAAAAATAACTCCAAAAATGACACCTCTGCAAAATACTTCGTCTACTACAACTGTATTACTTACTTTGGAGACCACATTAGCACCTAAATCAACAATAACATACGAAACAAAAGACCTAATGAGGACTACAACTAGGCAAACATCCTTGTTAACTACTAATGCAACACTTATTCAGACCCCACCTGTGACTTTAAGTACTAAAAAATTTCCCAAGAGTACTGAAGCCCCTCTTAAAATACTAACAACTGTTAGAGAACATTTGGGTACTAGCACCCCTACAACAGAAGGTACAACTCATGAATTGGAAAGTAAGTCTGCAGAAAGTATTATTTCTACGCAGCAAATTTTTTTAACTAGTTCAACTCTAAAACCTACAAAACAAGAAGCCATGGTAGATACTTTTTCCACACACTCAACCAAAACATATTCCTCAATGTCCAAAGAGAGTTTACTTACAACTTCATATTTATCTCCAACTTTTGACACTTCAACACAAATTTCATCTGTGCCATTAGAAATAACAGATACAACTACAAGTATTGGTCCCACAGTCACATATTCTTTGCCTTCAAAAATAACAAATGCAACTACTAGTATCAGTTCCACAGTTGTATCTTCTCTGCCTTCAGAAATACCAGATACAACTACAAGTAATTATACAATGCTTGTTACTAGTGTCAAGCACTTGGAGATACCATTTACACTTACGATGATGCCAACCACTACAGAAGTCACTGCTGCATCTTCCATATATTCTACAATGAGTGAAACATCTAAAGCTGTGACTTTGAATAAAACTAGCATAGAACCATCTTTCAACACTACTCATAGCTTGCTGACTACTGAAAAAGAAAAGTTAGACTCTTCCACAATGAAAATCATCAGCACTATTACCAAACAAATGCACACCTCATCAGTTAGTAATAGGAGTGAAATCTCCACACTTCAGCCAACAGAGATTCTGGAATCCTTGAACTTTACGGAACCGACAACATTTTCAATACCCAAAAATGTAACATATGAATCATTTTATTCAGTGTTATCTTCCACTACGGAGTCACTGATATCTGCAGTGGCTACTGATGTAATGACGAATGTTACAGCATCATCAGACTATTACTCATTTGGGACAATGTTGCAAACAAGCAGCTCTTCAGAATGTATGGTATGTAACATATCTTATCTCTTTCTTGATATGAGCCTGTATTTTACATGACAAAGTAACAGATTCACTTAAAAGTTAGCACCTAAAGGTGGTAATATATAGTTTAGTCTTTCTCTGAGCTCTGGATGCCCCATCCCCGTCTTCAGGTGACAGTGAGTCAGCAAACACTGCAATATTGCAAGAAGTGGGAAGGGCTCCATTTTTCCCGTACCTGGTGGTGCTTGGTTTTTGAAAAGCTGTAGCAGCAGGGAATCAGAAGAAAGGATAGTATTATATCTTAGTAATGCAAACATAAATTTAGTGTGTATCACCATTTTGTTTAACTGTCTTCAGTGTCCAGATATAAAGAAGTGCTAAGAGCTCCTTGGTGTCTTCAACTTTGATTTTAGAAACTAAAATGCAAGTTGTCCATTTGCTCCACTACCAGTGCTTTTTATTCAGTAGCACCAAAATAAAAAAATAATTTCTGTACCGGTTCATGTTCTACACTGATCCAGATTCATGTCTTTGATAATAGATTTAAGCTTTGAATTTTTTCACCTACTCGCATATATTATTCAATTGAATAATAGATAGATAAAACTGTAACTGTTTTCTTTCACTGTTTTTCCCAGTGTGATATACCAGGGTTTTTACTCAAGTATAGTGCTTGTAATTAGGTTCACTCCAACTGGAAAGTACAGTTTCATGGCTTGAGGCCCACTATTATTTAAAAGAAAAGTAAAAGTTCACAACACATTACAGGGTTGCCCTCGCAGGGGGTTTTCAACACCACATCCATTCATCAAAAATTGTTCAACCTCCTCGCTGTTTCTTTCAGGAAACAGCCTAATCAGAATGCCTCTCTTCCAGGCTAGAGCAGACACTCTGCTAGTGTCTTGTTCACACACACTGCTCTCTTGCAGCACCACTGTTTTACATTATACAACAGTGACCCACACTGTCTTCATTAGATGCCAGGCTGGACAAGGCACCTGTCTGCCACACCGGACAGACCTGGACATGCACACACATTGCTCCTGCGGCTGTTTGTCTCCTGGACAGGGAGCCCTGAACTACTGTCAGGGCCTTGACTACAAAGGGTATGCACACAGCTTGCTAGTCTCAGTTAAAACCTGGATGCAAAGTTAAGGGCTTCGTCCCTCCCAAAGTATAATTAGGTGGCGCTTCATTAAACACATGAACATTTCCATCTATCTCATTTTCAGGTCGAGCAAACTGCATTAACCCATTATCAGCTTGAGCCTGTGGCTTGTTTAACACATGTACATTCCCTTCTATCTTTGGGGGATCACCCTCGCTCACCAGAGAAGTACCACAGGTGTCCTGGGAAACTTCTAGCTCCAGCACACTGAGCCCCTTTGAGGTCTCCAGGGACTCCTCTGTGCTACCTTAACCAATGTTGCTAGGGGGATAACACATCTTGCTAGTGCTCACCCCACCATATTCAATTTGTGATTTTGTTCACATGACTTTGGTGCAATTCCAACAGCGAAAAGCTTCACACTGACTCTTTGTCTCACAGACAGTCTCCTCAGTTTCAAGATCTACCTTAATGACGACAGTATCTATTCTGGAGCTTTTAAGTCTGCATCCTTGAGAACCTTATGTGCCATTAACCTATTTTACATAGTAGCAGGGCCCAGCACTGTCACACAAGAGATGGAACAGGACAGGAAACCTTTCCAAAGTAAAAGGAAATCCCTTTTAGGTGATTGTCACCAGAACAGTTGTCCCCTCTATTTGTGTTCTAGTTAAACTGTAACATTTTGGATTTGTCATCACTTTCTATCAGATTTGAAGTAGTATACATTCTACAATACATTCTACCATACATCAGAGACACCTTTTTCCACCATTTTACAGCTAGCATAGCTCAGATGAATGGAGGATTCAATGCTATGAAATACAAATGTCATTTGACTTATTTTCTGGAATAGAACATGTTTTATTTTTAGTTTTGAGTTGAAAAGGAAAGTGTTAATTTGTAAACTACTATATTGCAATAACCCTACTGTTCCTAACACAAATAATGCATTGAATCTGGTTTGTTTTTCTAGCCAAGGTACATTGAACCGCTGGATCCATGTAGCCAATATGTTTGCATTAATATGGGCTGGATGCTGTACAATGTATCAAGTAATTGTCAAAAAAATGTGGAGAAACCTGACTGCGGCTTCCGCGGAATGCCTGTCCAAGTGAACACTGACAGCTGTTGCCCTGAATGGGAATGTCCATGTGAGTAATCTTCCAGTGTTTTCATATTTTTAAAACCATGAATATTGTAAATAATAATGAGAGTATACAGTATATAATGATAAAGCCATACATCCCCATCTAACTTTCCCTGCCTTGAGGGTTCCAAGACTTTAGCTACCTATATTTTTTACTGCTTACTGTAAGCTGTGGGGAAAATTACTTTGCAAAGTGCAACTTCCCTTGCAAAGTGAACAGTCTGTTTGACAGTCCAGAGGGAGAAATATTTAGGTGTAGTCTTCATCAGAAGCCCATGTGCAGGGTGACCGAACAATACCAGAAACAGGAAGAGGGATGTTACCCTATAACAGGAAGAGCCTGCATAAAGACCTTTGTTGCAGGATCATTAGGTATTGCTTTAGTAAAAGATTTGAAACCATTGAAAAAATTTTTGAAATAACATAAGCCTATATGAGATTTTGGTGACTGTGTTTTTCTATACCTAAATTTACCCCCGCATATGACTGGCTATTCAAAGTAAACACATGTTCACCTTTACTAACTAGGGATAAACTAAAAGTGAAGTTTGGCACTTTTTGGGGGGGTACCTGGTTTTGACAGATACTTGTTCCCACTTCCGGCTCAGAACGCGGCGGCGAACTGAGCCGGAAGTTCGCCCCCCCCCCCCTTCCTTCCCCGCAGCCTTCTGGGGCAAATCACAGGTTCCAGAAGACTATGGGATCATTCACAAGGCATAGCGCGATTCGGAAATGCGCAGTAGAAAACAGTTTATGAAGCCGCAAAGCTTCACTTCCTGTTTCCCTTACTTCAGATGCCAGCGCCTGCGCCAGAAGCCGATTGAAGAATCGACCTGGTTGAGGACATCGCTGGATCCCTGCACAGGTAAGTGTCTTTATATTAAAAGTCAGCAGCTACAGTATTTGTAGCTGCTGACTTTTACTTTTTTTGGGGGGGAGCCTGGAGCTCCTCTTTAAGGTTTGCTCCGAACACAAATTTAGACAAAACCTTGGCTGTTCTGGTGTTCTGATGAACACCAGCACATTTACCCATTTGGTAGCAGTGATCCTCATGGATAAAAGCAATATTACCACTGCCATTATACAAGTCAGCTTCCAGCTGTCGGTGGTTGTTAAGAGCCAAGTCCTTAACTTCTAGTGACGTCACCTGCCTCATTCACTTACAGGGCTGTGAATGTAAGCAAAGAAGCTTCAAATAGTTAAAAAAAAGTGTGGGGTTCTCCACTTAATTAAAACTAGGGCCTTTAGGTATGGTATGAATTTATATATGACTCAGTGAAAAAAAAAAAACATGAGATTACCCCCAGGGTCTTTATAAGGTCCTTAGGGTCCAGGATTTTTTTAACCACTTCAGCTCTGATAGATTTACCCCCCTTCATGACCAGGCCATTTTTCGTGATGCGTTACTTTAACTGACAATTGTTGTGTAACACTGTACCCAAATAAAATGTATGTCCTTGTTTTCCCCACAAATGAAGCTTTCCAGTGTTGGTATTTGGTCGCCTCTGCGTTTTTTATTTTTTGTGCTATAAACAAATAAAAAAAGACTGCCAATTTTGAAAAAAAAAAACAAAATTTTTTACTTTCTGCTATAAAACACATCCAATAAAAAAATTCTACTACATATTTTTGGCAAAAAAACATTCCACTTATATTGATTGGTTTGCGCAAAAGTTGTAGTATCTAAAAACTATGGGATGTTTTTATTTATTTATTTATTTTTTACTAGTAATGGCAGCAATCAGCGACTTGGACTGAGATATTGTGGTGGACAATCGGACACTACCTGACACTAATACAGTGATCAGTGCTAAAAAATATGCACTGTCACTGTACTAATGACATTGGCAGGGAAGGGGTTACCATCTAGGGTGATCAAAGGATTAAATGTGTGCCCAACATGTGTTACTGTGTGCTGTTTTTACTAAGCAATGTCACTGATTGGTTAGTGCTGCAGCCAATCAATGCACAGCTTGGGCGGCAGGAGTGCACGACCGTGCTCCCTACCCCACCACGTGGATCACATACTAGGTATGTGATCTGGCGCAGAGCGGCCGCCTTGCCTCAGTATATATGCGGTGGGCGGCCGTAAAGTGATTACAGGGGGGGCCCCATGCAATAATCAAAGGAGAAAAATGTGTAAGGCTCCCTTAAAAATCCACACCAGACCCTTATCCGAGCATGCAGACTGGCTGGCTAGGAAAAGGGAATCCCCCTGATCTCATTGACATATGGTCAATTACATCACATTGGAGACTCAAAGCAGAACCAAATCACCAAAATAACACACAGAAAATACATAAGAACAATACATATAAATACAAAAATAGGGAAATCTTAGTGTATTTATCACTGATCCAAGGATATAAGTATTAACAAGAAAAAAAATGATTTTGGTATTTTACTTTTATTTGTATACTCTATAAATCAACCCAAAGACAAGCAATAAATAGACATATCAATTGCACAAGAAAAACGTAAATGCTTATATATAAACAGAAGGTTGACACACACACCTTATTTTGAACCAATAAGTATATCTAGACCATACAGTGGGTGGCACAGTGGTGTAGTGGTTAGCACATTTGCCTAACAGCAAAAGTGTCGCTTGTTTGAATCCCAACCACAACACTACCTGCCTGGAGTTTGCATGTTCTCCCTGTGCCTGCGTGGGTTTCCTCCCACACTCCAAAGACATGCTGGTAGGTTAATTAGCTCCTGTCTAAATTAGCCCTAGCATATATATGTGAGTTAGGGACCTTAGATTGTAAGCTCTTTGAGGGTAGGGACTAATGTGAATGTATAATGTATATGTAAAGCGCTGTGTAAATTGACGGTGCTATATAAGTACATGAAATAAATAATACAGTGGCCTGTCGCAGCCTCGGGTGGTCATGACTGTTGTAATCAAACTTGTATATATTTTAGATCAAATAGAATTTGCATGAAACAACCAAAGTAACCAGGGAAGAAGAAAAAGAAAAAGGCTGTGGGAACAATGAATGAATTCTAATTTATTGTATTCATATGTGACTGTTAATCTGCAGGTAGAAAAAAAAAATCCCTGTTTAACAGTTTATCTAACCCCTCTTACTTTTGCAAAAACACATATGTATATGTACTTTTGGGGGTTACCTCATGCTTTTTTTTCTTAATTTTTGTGTGGGTTCCTTCTTCAATTCAGTTCCAGACCTGAAAGGCGTGATATGAATTAGGGGGAGACCCCATGCTGTTTTTTGTGTGTGTGGGTGATCTCCATTAACATGTATTAGACCCTGATCTAGCATCTGGTATATTATAATCAATTTTTTATTGTAAATGTCAGTTTTTCTGTAGTAGGTTGTATGCATTGTTCAGATATACCATGTCACAAGCAGGGACAGGACATCTCCCAGTCATGTTATTTAAAGAAATTTGCATTTTTAGGGATTCACTCTAAGCCATAACCTAAATTGCTGCTCCCCGCCAAATGGAGATTTTAATTTTTTTTTTTTTGCTGTAGTACATGTCTCCCAGGGTAGTACCTAGCCCCCCATAGTGGCTCAATTCAGTTCCCACGAAACCTGCACAAATTGAACCCAGATTACTAAAATTGTTGCTCCCTGGCAAATTGACTTTTTAAAAAATGTGTTTGCTGTAGTACATGTTTCCCAGGGTATCGCCCAGCCCCCCATAGTGGCTCAATTCAGCTCCCGTTGATTTCCCTAGGGTTCTGATTCAGCACACATTGAACCTGCCTCAAATTGAACCCAGGTATGTTTGGCTCATCTCCCTAATATTAACTTATTGCTAAATGAACAGCCTCTTCTTCCTTAGTAAATCAACCCAATGGTGTCTAAAATAAACGTTGCTGGCTGCCCTAGGGTCTGTCTAAAGCTGTGCACAAATGTGGATGGAATAATTGCTGAGTGGCATAAGCATTAGGGAAATATAGGTGCTATTTACTGCGTTGTTATACCAGCCATTTTTCAAAAATAGCATTCACCTAAAAGGTTTTTCTTTTACATGTCACAAATATTGCAAATATGTATGGCTTCTCTATATTCCATATATTTTATTTTTTGGTGGCAGTATGACTCTGTGAGGTTGAAATGCTAAAACTGGAGACTGCAAAATCAGGTGCAGTTCTGCAAAGAAACAAATTAGCTTCCATTTGTTTTTGTTAAAGCTTAACTGAACAAACTAAAGTTAGAAGCCTATTTGGCTACCATGCAGAGCTGCACCAGATTTTGCACTCTCCAGTTTTAGTAAATCAACTGTTTATATGCTTGCACTAATTCTGTGCAGTAAACATTTAGTAATAATGTATGTCATTTCTTAGGCCAGTGCTCTGTGTTATCCGAGCTGAGCATCATCACATTTGATGGAAATAACATTGCACTTTATAATGCGGCACCATACATCTTAGTCAGGCTTCCAAAAGAAACTATTGTTGCCCATATCGAAAAATGTCCTCCAAGCTTGGTAAGTGAGATAATGCATTGTTCACTGGCACATGCAATAGTTACTGAAGATATTTAATGCCTATGCTGTAATGAACAGTTTATTTGAAGGAACCCTGTTAGGGAGTCATGGAAAATATCAGCTTTGACCTTTCATTTTTAAAACATTCATTGCCTGACTTCCATGCCGACCCTCTTATTTAAATTATGTGAGTCGCTGATAATATTATTTTGCAGGATTTATATAGGGCCAACAGTTTTCACAGTGCTTTACAAAATAAAGATATGCAGCACAATAGCAATACAGTTCAAGACAAGAGGAATTGGAGGGCACTGCTAGTGAAAGCTTACAATCTAAAGGGAGGAACAACTTATACAAAAGGTAGTAAATGTGTAGGGATCAGTTGTTGAGAAAAATAGAATTCAGTTGTTAGCTAGAGGCGGGATAGATTTACTTAAAGAGAAGAGTTTTTAGGGATTGCCTAAAGGCGGAAAGAGTATGAGATAGCCAGACAGATTGGGGTAGAACATTCCAGTGGATGTAAGATTCCTTGGAGAAAACCTGGAGGTGAGCATGGGAACAGGCCATGAAGGAACTACAGAGCAGGATGTCTTGGAGAGAGCAGAGTGGATAGTTTGGATGATATTTTGAGAAAAGGTTGGTGATGTAGCTGGGGTCAGAGGTGTTTGTGGATGTGTAAGTTGTTAACATTTTGAAATTTATTCACTGGCTGATTGGAAGCCAGTAGAAGGATTGGCAGAGAGGTAGAGGGAGGGCACACACTGAGCAGTTGGTAAGGTAAATTGGTCTGTTATAAATAAATATAGAGATAAGGAGCAATGGCAGCCAATGTATTGTTCTCATGACAGGTTTAATTTTATTGCTAATACATGCTCATTTTAAAGACCCAATTCTTGATCTACCCCCCTCTTCCCCCTCACCTCTTATTCCCACACTAATCGATCAACCCCATTCTTCTCCCGTTAAGGCCCCTCAGTAGTATGTTAAGCTGTTTTTTATTAAGAATCTGTTTAACTTTTTCTGAAGTTTTTAGGCAGGTAATGTGACATGCTGGGTCTTTTTCAGTCTTCCTTCCTTCCTTCCTTCCTCTCCCCTCCTGGCAGGGGGTGGATACAGAGAGCAGCAATGACATGATGATATTAGCGCCACTCTCTGTATCAATATTATGAGAATTAAGGGCACCATGATGATGCTGCCCATGACACCCTGTATTCACGGTATTCAGCTTCAAATTGAAGGTGAATATTTCAGTTTAACATTCCTGTCGGTATTCCCGAGTGTGGCTCGGGGTTAACTTTCAGTACCAAAAGCGGTAACCCTGAGCCACACTCGGGATTACCCCAGAATCACACTCACCTTCCCTGTGATCCCCCGTCGTCATCCCCGTTGTCCTCCCCATCGTCCTTACACTCTCTCCCCACTGTGTGCTCAGCAGATGCCGGCACTTGCCTTCCGGTTCCCTTCCCTGCGAGCGTTGCGACGCGGGGGTGGGGGGACCAGTGGCAAATTCAAAAGAGTAAATACACCAAATGACATGATACAAAGCTGTGATCCTAACGGATTACACTGTATCATGACATTTCACCACATGATTGCACCTGGTGACTATTCCAGTGCCCTGCCTGTGCTTTTCCAGTTCTTTGTGCCTGGAAAATAGAGAACGACCATGGAGTTTTTTAGACGAACTGGAAAACAGCAACAGCGAAACTGAGTTACTTAAAGAACTGAGCAATAGCGATTCGTGGGAAAATTCATCATCAGGTATGGAAAGTGACGACAGCGACGATTCTGATGTCTCTTTCTGACACATCGCTTGTGGAATTTGGGAAGAATATCAAATGATTCTTCAGAATTTCCAATGGAGCGATGTGCCAGAAAGAGACATCAGAATCGTCGCTGTCATCACTTTTCATACCTGATGACCAATTTTCCCATGAATCGCTATCGCTCAGTTCTTCAAGTAACTCAGTTTCGCTGTCGCTGTTTTCCAGTTCGTCTAAAATCGCTTCTTGGACGTGTGCAGACTGCTCCCTTTCATAAACTCTGTTTGCACCGTCACTTGTCTGCTGCTTTGGTGTCGCACAGTGATGATGCTGCACACCTGACTATATCAATCACCTGAGGGGTTGCAGTCCTTGCCCTTGCGTTTGTGCTCCAAGGTGCATTACTGCTAGCAGTCTTCTGTTCTCCGTGTTCCTCCATGTCTGACCAGGCTTGGCTGATGACTCTCCTGGCTCTCTATCTGATATGGCAATAGGGGCCATTCACTAGGAGTCAACCTTTTTCCAGGTTATTTCGTCTTTGCATTACTCCGTTGTTTTGGGGTACCCTTGGCTTCAGAAACACAATCCGACCTTTCATTGGCAGTCAGTCGAGATCCTCTCTTGGTCCTGTTAAGGTACTTTGTTCCTCCTCGAATTCAGTGTTGCCTACTGAATATTGGAGTATCAAGATGTATTTGACAAGGTGCATGCTGTTACTCTTCCTTCTCATCGTCCGTACGAATTATGCTATAGATTTGCAACCTGGTGCCATTCCCCCTCATGGCAGGGTTTATCCTCTTTTGCTTGCGGAGAATAAGGCCATGGAGGAGTATGTTGCGGATGCACAAGTCCTCTTCTCCAGCGGGTGTGTTTTTTTTTTTCTTCGTAAAGAAAAAGGAGTCTGAGTTGAGACCTTGTATTAATTATAGGGGCCTCAATCGCATCACGGTCAAGAATGCATACCTGATTCCTTTGATTACTGAGTTGTTCATCTGCCTCAAGGGAGCAACAGTCTTTTCCAAGCTTGAAGGGCCACATATAACCTTGTAAGGATCAAGGAGGACGACAAGTGGAAGACCGTGTTTAACCAACTTAGCCCAGGAGGATTTGGCTGCTCAATGACCAGGCCCTATTTTGCGATTCGGCACTGCATGACAATTGCGCGGTCGTGCGACGCTGTACCCAAATGAAATTGACGTCCTTTTTGTCCCACAAACAGAGCTTTCTTTTGGTGGTATTTGATCACCTGTGCGATATTTTTTTTTGCGCTATAAACAAAAAAAGAGCGACAATTTTGAAAAAATAACAATATTTTTCACATTTTTTTATATGAAATTCTCAAAAAAAATGTAAAAATCTAAATTTTTAGACATTTTAGGCCAATTTGTTTTCTGCTACATATTTTTTGGTAAAAAAAATCGCTATATAGCAGGATCGCATAGCCTCTGTGCTTACTTCAGGAAGAATGACAGATGGCTGTGTTTACATCAGCCGTCTGTCTTTCTCCCTCTCCTGCGGGAGATCACGAGTGGCCGGCGGCCATCAGAGCCTCCGGTCACACGCGCTGGCTCCCCAGGGAACCAGCGGGGGCGAGCGACGTAGGTCTACGTCGCTTTGCCTGTAAGCGGCAGAGTGCCGCAGTAAATCGACATGAGGCGGGGCTAAAGTGATTAATACCAGAACCGGTTATTATGAATCTCTGGTTCTGCCTTTTGGCTGGTGCAATTCGCCCACTGTCTTCCAGGAGTTCATCAATGATGTAGATTGTGATATGTTGCAGCAATGCGAGGTAGTCTATTTGGACGACATCTTGATTTACTCGGACTCCATTGAATCTCACTACCTGGATGTCAGATGGGTGCTGCAATGGTTACGTGAGAATGAACTCTTCTGTAAGCTTGAGAAATGTGAATTCCACCTGTCTCAGGTTGCCTTCTTGGGCTACATCATTTCTGCTGAAGGGTTCTCCATGGACCCTCAGAAGGTTTTGGCTGTTCTACAATGGCCTCGCCCCAGTGGTCTACATTGGGGAGCAGATCTTGGCTGCTCAACCTGATGCTCCCACAGAGAGACCTGCGGAAAATCAGACTGCTGTGCATGTACCACAATTCCAAGACTGTCGGTCATCCTGGTAAGAACCAGATGTCCTGGCCCATTTCCCCTCAGTTCTGGTGGCCGTCTCTCTCCACACTGATGTTGCTGCGTATGTGGATGCTTGTTCAGTCTGTGCCCAGAACAAATCTCCACGGCAACTTCCCTTGGGCCTACTGCATCCCATTCCCACTGTGTTCCATTTAAGAGGCTGCCTATCGCTCAGGAGCTTGCCTCAGTGTTTGCCAGGGAGGTTTTCCGATACACGGGTTGCCTAAGGAGATTATCTCGGACCATTGGAGCCAGTTTGTCTCTAGGTTCTGGTGCACCTTTTGCTCCTAGTGGGGTATTCGACTCTCCTTCTCATCGGCCTACCAGCCGCAGTCCAATGGTGCCGCTGATCGTTCCAACCAAGCTCTGGACCAATTTCTCCGCTGCTATATCTCTGGCCATCAGGACAATTGGGTTGATCTGCTACCCTGGGTGGAGTTTGCCAGGAACTCTGCCATTAACTTGTCTTCCGGAATGTCTCAATTCATGGCTAATTGTGGGTTCCAACCCGCTGTGTTGCCGGCTGTGGAGGATCATCTTCATGCCCTCTGTTCCTCTTGGGTGCAGATTCAAGATTCTTTACTGGTCTCTGCACAGCACCACAAGCTCCAGGCAGACTTGAGATGTTTATTTGCTCCTTCGTACCAAGTCAACGAGGTGGTGTGGTTGTCGATCCGTAATCTCAACCTCAGGGAGCCCATTCAAAAACTGGCACCCCGTTTTGTTGGGCCTTTTTGCACCCTCTGTAAGGTGAACCCGATGTCCTATGCACTTGGTCTTCCCCCTGGCATGCGTATCTCTAATGTCTTTCACCTGTCACTTTTGAACCCACTAGTTGGCAGTCGCTATACTTCCTCACTTCCTTGTTCTCATCCCATTCCTGTGGGCAATCATGAGGAGTATGAGATTAGCCGAATCTTGGATTCTCGTCTGTTCCGAGGTCATGTTCAATACCTGGTGCACTGGAAGGGTTATGGTCCTGAGGAGCGTTCCTGGGTTCCCTCTGCTTATTTTCAAGCTCCCGCCCTTCTCCCCGACTTCCATGCTCGCTTTCCTCAGAAACTATTTTTTTTTTGCTCCGCGGAGGAGGGCCGTTGAGGGGAGGGCACTGTCAAGGTCCTACCTTGCCCTCCTGTTAGCAGCCATCTTGGACATGTGTAGACTGCTGCCTCCTAAAAAACTGTGATTGATTCATCACTTGTCTGCTGCTTGGGTGTCCCAAAGTGATGATGCTGCACACCTGACTATATCAATCACCTGATGGGTTGCAGTACTTGGCCTTGCATTTGTGCTTCATGGTGCATCACTGCTAGCAGTCTACTGTTCTCTGTGTTTCTCTGTGTCTGACCAGGCTTGGCTGACAACTCTCCTGGCTCTCGACGCCACATCGACAGATGACCCGGCATCGACAGACTACCCACTTCTGAATTCCACCCCGGCTTGGATGACTACGCGTTTCTGGACTCGACCCTGGCTTCGATGACTACCCGCTTCTGGTCTCAACCCTGGCTTGGATGACCACCCGCTTCTAGACTTGACCCCAGCTGTTCCTGATCTTGCTCCTTTGTCTTGCTTTGCTTTTATTGTTGTTTGCTCCAATAAACTGCCTTATTTTACCTGCCTCTCCATGTGGTCTGGTTTCTTGGCACCCTGACAATTATAGAGTTACCTTGAGATGACTGTTGCATCAGAGTCCAGTTGCAGCAAAGTCCGGTGGCAGGAGTCCCTGAGGATGACACGTCATCTGTCTTTGTGTCAAAGACCAGTCGTCATGGAGGTATACTCCAAGTTTTGTCTGACCAGCCTGGAATGGGGCCTTTCACTGGAAGGAACTGTGGTGTGGCACTGGAACTCAGAGTCAGCCACTGCATATTAGTCCCTCCCTAGTAGCATCAGTATAATAGTCTCTACTGGTCGAACATTTTGTAGCATGGATAGGGCATGTGGCTGAGACCTTCAACCACTCTCCACTTCCTTCTTTCAGGGTTCCAAAGCCAACGACCCAGGGGCAAGAAGTGCATAATAATATTTTTACAGGCATTCATAGATTCAGACAGTAGAGGGCAGTAAATTCCCTATATGAATATAAAGGTCAATTGAAGTCTTGAGAATGACTAATTATATTGTTTAAATCATTACTATGCAAATTAGAGCACTATGAGTTTTTACATGCCATAGTTAGTGAGACAGGCAGCATTATTATTCATAATGTTTGAGTTCAGCTATTCCTGTCTAATGATCTTTAACTTTTATTTTCTAGAGTGTGAACTCAATAAGAAAGCTGGTAAGTGATTCAACATAGCTGCACAATAGAAGGAATAATAGTAATGTCCATCTGATTCTTCCTGTTCTTTGGCAGTTCTCTAAAATTCTTACAGGCTCCTATACAACAAAAAAATATTTCTATAAATAACTTTTTAGATTGCCATGGACTGACCTTGTCATGTCTTCCTTCTTTTTTGTAGGTTGCAGCTGGAGGTACTTCAGGACTGTGCTTCAAAAAACTAAATGTTACAACTTCAAATTTTCAATTGCTTATAAATCGCTTAGAAAGGAGGGTGAGTATAAAATGACTGCTCTCTTGTCATATGTATATACAGTCTTAGCTCTCAGTTTTGTAAAGTACATCAGGATTGTAACTTTAGTATATACTGTATTTGAAAGCTAGCTGTTTATTGTAAGATTGGCTGAACTAAAACAAAGAGATTTTGTGTAGCTTGGCTAGAAAAAAAAAAAACATATTTACATAAACCTGGGCAGTTTATTTATGCATGTGATGAAAATGCACAAGCAATTGCTACCTTTAGTAAAATTCACATGTGAAAAGAATCAGTTGGTACTAAGGTGTAAAAAGCTAAAGGGTCTTTTTATAAAACATTTGCTTTACGAATGTCACAGCATTTGCTATACTCATGAATAATCTCCATAATATGTCCAAAATTTTTATTTTATGATATTTGACAGCTCTATCTAGTGGCCCTAATGTGGCATTTTCCTGATTGGATTATTTTAGGAAAATACTTCATTATGGCCATTAGATGGAGCTGACGATCATAGGAAATTAACATATAAGCCACATTTCAGGCATCATTCGTGTAGGCTGTGTCAATGTTGTCACATTTGTACAGCAATATTTTTTTTATATTAATAAACCCTTAAGTTTTGTGTGGTTATCAAGTTTAGACCCCCTTCTACCTTCCAAGCTTGTTAGTGAGGATGTTAATCGGGTTTCCAGATATTTAAAGAGACATTGAGGGGGCTAAATGAGATAGCTGTCAAACTCATCTTTAAAGCGCTCTACACACTTTACAATCTGACTGTATAAACCCCTTTCGATCTACCAATAAATATGAAATGCAAGTGTCTGCCTGATTGTATACTATCTGAAATCATAATAGAACATTTATAGTTAGCTCCAAGTGTCACATAGCTTTGTTAAATCTAAAGGAGATTGTGTTAAGATTGTACATTCAGATTGTAGCACATATGGTGAGCTTTACAATAAAAAATATATATATTTTATTATATTTATTATATGATATTGCATATAACTTGAGCTGTGTTTGTTGGATCCACTAAATTTTTTATCATATGCTAGGTCCTAATTACCCAGGTTTTTGACAGATTTAATTAGGGTTCTGTCAGACATTATCAAATTCTGATTCACATGAGTGAGTACTGTATGTACTCTTTAGGTTGATAGAAAGCTGTAAAATAAGAAAAATGAATGCTACTTTTGCAGACATATGCTTCTAAATTTGCTGGGGCCTGGCTGTTTTGCTGATCTTCTTTCTAATATACTTTGAACCATTGATCTAGGAACAAGTATGAAATATTGAATCCAGTGGTTTAGAATTATAGCCCAGACAGTTAGCATTCTTTAGGGAAGAAGACAGGTTTGCTTACATGTTTATTTACATTGTCTTCCACATATCTGTACAAAAATATCATAAGGAACAAAAAAATAAATGTAAAAAAAAGCTGCATACTTGAATAATGAGGCTGGCCCCACAGGTGTGTTAACTATAAGTAGAAAACCATTTTTGGCAAAATCCTCCGAAAAGGGATAGAGTACCTGTCTAGGTGGTTTCAATATTTGTACACAAAATCACCAAATAGGGGATAATGAAGAAACCACTTGGTGAACTGAGCCCAGCCGCCCTGGTAAGGGAAGGGAAATCCTCTAAGGGGAACACACAGCCTGAACGAGCAATCGTTCCTTTTGTTCTGAAACAACTGCTGACAGAAATCCAGTTGATGGTATCTCCTCCTCTAAGGAAGGGAGAGACTCAGCATCCAATCCCAGACGGTCTCCAATAGAATCAGGGATATTAGAGGTTTCTTCATCAGACTTTGCCTCCGAAGGGCCCCCAACAGATTTAGGGGCACTAGATATCTCTGTATCCCATTTAGTTGGAGAAGGTAGTGGCATTTCCAAAAACTTTGTGATCAGTAGGAACCACAAGTTAGATCTACTAAGTCATAAAACATTGCATAACTGAAGAAAACACAACCACTATAAGACAGGAAGAGGTCTGAGTCCCAGAGGATGAAGAGAGGGATTGAAAAATGGCCATTGGCGCAGGTGGATCCCTCTGGGATTTATGAGAAACACTAAAGGCACAATCCTGCCTTGCTCACATTTAGAGAAAAAGAATAACACTGCTCTTTTTGCCTAGCAGCTGTAAAAAAGAAAGTAAAAGACACAGTACGAATCCTCAGTTCCTCCCAGAGGGCACTACAAGTTCCAGAATAGCAGGCTGCCATGCCTTAGTCCCCACCAAGGGCACTACAAGTCTTAGCGTAGCAGGCAGTAGTTCCTCAGTCCGCTACAGAGAGCAGTACAAGTCCAAGCATAGCAGGCTTCCATTCCTCAGGGAGGAATGGCAGTGCACTATACTGGAATTTACAGTGCCCTCTGTGGGGACTCAGGTATGGCAGCCTTCTGCAGTGGGACTTGTCGTGCCCTAGACTGTGGCGGACTGAGGAAGGGAAGTGTAAGGGGGACTCTGGAAGCTCTGATGCAAGGGGGAGCTTTGGTGACCACAGAGTTCCCCTTTACACCAGAGTCCCCAGCTTTCCCCCTCAAATCAGGGTTCCCAGAACTCTCCTTACATCAGAGTCTCCAGCATTCCCCCTTAAATCAGGGTTCCCAGAACTCCCCTTACTTCAGAGTCCCCAAAATTCCCCCTAAATCAGGGTTCCCAGAACACCTCTTAGATCAGAGTCTTCAGAGTTCCCTCTTACAGTGTAAGGGGGAAACTCTGGAGACTCTGATGTAAAGGGGGCTATGTGAAATTTGATTTAAGAGGGGGAACTCTAATGTATATAGCAATTCTGTGGACTCTGATGTAAGGAGGAGATGCTGGGGGGGGGGGGATCTGATTTAAAGGAGAACTCTTATGTAAGGGGGACACTGAACTCTGATGTAAGGGACTCAGGGAATCATGACCTATAGGGAAATGCTGGGGACTGTGATGTAAGAGCAGATATATATATATATATATATATATATATATATATATATACATATATATATACATACATACATACATACATACATACATACTCAATGTGTAATGATCTTTGATTAAAGAAGAATTGGTTAGAGAAAATTCTAGAAACTGTGAATTCATAGTACAAAGGTTAAAGCTCTTAATATATGCAATTTACACAGTTAATTTTTATCGCTTGAATTATTTTTCCCATTATGGGCGTGAGTGGAGCCTCATGTCCAAATTTTGCCTTAGGCCTCACAAAGCCTAGAGCCGCCTCTGGTCTGGGGTCAACACTGTCTTTTAGAGTGCAGCACACCCCTGTGGGAACTGTAGAAAATATGGCATATGAGCACAAAGCAAGTCCCAAACTTTAATCACATCACCTCCACAGATCCTCCCAAGTTCTAATGGTGGGCCCATTGCCCAAGGAGGGGTGCTTTTCTTGGATGAAAGGTGTCATGTCACCTAGAGGACTGCAAACATTAGCTCTGGTCCTGATGACCCCACAGAAATCCCTAGATATATTGGGGGGAGGGGGTTATAACCTCAGGGGGGGTTGACCTTCAGTTTTCTAGGTGCCTAGTGTTAATTTTACCTGTAAGCAGAGTAAAACTATAGGGTGCTTAATTACCATCCAGTTGTGTCCCTCAATGGATTAAAAAGGAAAATGAGCTCAAATGTCACATGATAGCCAGCCTATCAGTTTAAAAGTCAGTATTTGGTTGTTCACTAGTAACATTTTTATGATTCTCTTCCTGTTGTTTCAGGTAGAAGTGAATTCAATACCTCAGCCTTTACCTTTCTCAAAGCAAGGACTATGTATCCAGGACACAGGCGCAATGTATGTCATTAACACCCCAGCAGGTATCAGCATTAGGTGGACTCATGTTACTGGTATTATAGACATACAGTATGGCCTTCACTCCAATCAGACCACCAAAACAGAAGGGCTTTGTGGTAAGTAGGACATGAAAGAACCAGAGTTTAGTATAATCTTTGACATATAAGTGATATTACTAAAATTATATGCCTGCTTGCATGTAAAATGCCTGCAGCTTTCTTCATTCTTCAGAATGATTCCGAAACAATGAAATAAGTCACAAAATATCTGCTGGAGCAAAATGTTGTGTGTTTATACATCTAATAAAGTTAAACAGCAAAAAAACTTTTTATTAGGAATGCTGTCTTAGTAGGTTAGTGGAAATCTTCCAAAAGAATATCTGTCCCAGTGACAGATGTATAAGCAGGGCTTTCCCCTCCCTCAAATTGTAGAGACTTCCACTTACTACTTACTAGAAGTGGAGAGAAATCTTTTTCAATGGAGTAAAACGGCTTATTATTTCAGGTATTTTCATAAATTCATAACTGTAATTGATTGAACATTGGTGATTTCTACATCTGATCATCGTGACACTACATTGTTCTTCAGAACGTTTAAAAACTCTTGGTGTTTGCTATTTGTCGTCTATTAACATTAACAAATGGCAAAGCCAGTATTGGGAGAAAACTAAAGAAACCATCAGTGTTACTATTACACCACTGAAATGTATAAAACATATAATCCATATTGTAGAGATTGATCCTCTCCTAACCCAAAGTACATTTTATTCATACAATATGTTTGTACAGGGTGCTATAAATCACCAATACAGGAGGAAATGTTACAGAATCATTTGTAGTATCCTATGATGCCATCAAACACAAAAGTGAAAAAATGCTCCCTTAAGATAATTTACTTTTTCTGTGCTTTAAGGAATATGCAATGGGGATCCAAGTGACGATTTAAAAATGCAAAACAGGACCATAGTAACGAATAAGGAGGATATTGAAGCATTTATTAAAAGCTGGGAGATTGAGAAATCAATTGATGTTACTACAAGACGTCCAGTAAGGAACTGCACTGAAGATAACTGCACTTACTGCATGGAGTTACTAAACAAAAAAGTATTTGCCCCATGCCACCGGAAGGTATAAACAATTATATTACATAATATTCATATCTTTACCACCTGGTTATTCTGTAAAAACACTGTAGGAAAGATGAGACTTACTGTATATTGAAGAAGATTGAATTATTGTTTTTCTCAGGGCTGGAGTTCTACATAGCCAAATGGGCAGTAGCCAAGGTCTCAGAACTGCTAGGAGTGGCAGGCATGCCACCCTGCCTACACGTGCAGTACAGTTGGATCTTTATTGTTGCCCCTTGACAGTTTGTTTATATTTATGTGCACTACTATTCTATGTACGGTACTTATATTTTTCTCAACCTGGGTCCCTGCACCTATAAATGAGCTACTGGAAGAGAGCAAAGTGGGCAGATTGCGTCTTTCAGCCTTATTGTCCCTAAACTACGCATGCTCCATGTGGCTATGATATCTGATCTTGTTAATATTATAGATGTAGAAATATCTGTTTATTGAACATAACATAATATTCAATGATCAGAGACAACATTTTGAATTTTCCATAAGATTAAAAAACTTCAGGAGTAGTTGAGGTAAATTAAGATAAAATGACTTTAGGCAGCCTTTCCCCATTTAGGTAATATTTTGGAAACTCTGATTAAGGGTGTAAATTTGCTGCACTTCAGACTCTTCTATTCCACATTCTTATCTTTGCCTTAAAGCTAGATGTTTATTTAAAGTTGATGGTTGGTTTGCTTAAAGTATGCATTATTCGTAGGTTTCTCCTCAAGACTTCTGTGAGAAGATGTGGATCAACAACACATATTTCCTAAACTATGAATGTGATGCTCTGTCTGCCTATGTAGCATTGTGCAGCAAACACAATATCTGCATTCGATGGAGAACCAAAGATTATTGCTGTAAGTCACACTGCTTTAACATTATCCTTAAATATGTACTGTATGTATAATGTAGCAGGGCAGTTACAAGCATTGGGAAAGGCCTAAGCCACCCTATTGCAGCACACCTATAAGGCACAATTCAAAGAATGGTTAAATAGTACCTGAGCCTGGAACTGTAGTGCATAGAGTGCAGTGGCCAGGGTTATGTAATGTATAAAGTAGCCAATACAGTGCAGCGGTCAGGACCATGTAACTTACAACTTAGCTTCTACAGTGAAGCCATCAGATGCATACTGTTTATGCTCAATATACATTTATAGCTATGGAGGATGTAGACCAATGATGTGGATTGCAGACAGTAGATCTGCAGATGTTCAACTCTTGTCTTTGAACAATTACACTTAGCCTATTCATGATAATCTAACTGGCTTTTTAAAAGTATTTTGACAATCAAACTTCTTAAAACTGGAAACCTGTAGGTCTGGCTATGCATTTAATGAAAATAAAAATGCATTTGCTAAAGCTGTAATTCTCCACATTCACAAATAGAAATCAAAGTTTCATTCTGCAAATGTAATTTTTAGGTGGATGTTTGAATATAGCTGCTTTTCAGTATTGACAGCAGTTAGTTCAGATGGTTTGCTAAATGAGGCCTTTTAGTTGACCAGATTTAATGTAACATATTTGTTCCCTGCAGAAAGCAAATGTTGTACAATGCAAGCAATAAATTATAACTGTCTTACATTTTCTTGTAGCATTGACCTGTCCAGAGGGAAAGGAGTACCAGCCTTGTGTACAGCCCTGCGCTGCTAAAACCTGCTTAAACAAGTGGTACTATGAAGAGTCACCATGTTCCTACCTAAGGGAAGATTGTGTTTGCAAAAAGGGAACCCTTCTCCACAGAACAGATTCTGAGCTGTGCATCCCAGAAGAAAAATGTGGTATTGTATTGTATTTCTTTTAACACCTTTAGCACCTGCTCCCCAAATCTGAAATCCTTCAGCTGATGTATTCTGTAGGGGCTCATGAACATTAGAATTAGCCCTCTAAAGAGCAATTCCCACTTGATCTATTTTCAGATGACATTTGACAGGCAGTTAGGCAATACTTTGCCTCTTGTTTCCTGTTTTAACCCTAAAAACCTGCTCCATTGCACCACAACCACAAGCAGTTGTGGCATGGCTCATTTAGCTGAGTGGGTTGTGTTCAGTGAACGGTGCTGCCGGCTGAACATGGCAGGGGGCATCATTTTTGCTGCGTATTGAGTATACCCCTGTATAGTTGCCTTTGCAGCTTAGGGGGAGGTTGAGGAGCATTAAAAACTTGGCTCAAATGCCATTTTTTTCCCTCCCCAACCACAAATGTAAATGAGGCCTAACTGATGGAACATTAAACAACAATCCCAAAAAACAAGTGCACCTAAGCAGAGAACGGCCAATGCTATTCAACAAACAACTGTGATAGAGAGAGTCATCCCTCTCATCCCTTTAGACTATATTCACATAGCAGCACAGGGACAAGCCACCTGTAAGAATCAATAGAATGAACACAGCATACTAGTTTTGCCCATGAAGACATAACAATGTAGTTCTGTGTAAACCACTAAAGCCAAAATTTACACAGTTCTACACATACGGTTTAAAATGGTTTGTTTCCTAAAGCCTGTCCTGTGTAACTAATTTCCTGTTGTAGGCATCACCAATCAGAATTAAACTTTCTTTAGAATCTGAATAGCGGCTGTTCAAGACTCTTGATACTAATACTTTGATACTTTAGGATTTCTTTATATGAAAGACAGCAAAGAGTTTCTAGATTTTGGATTAAAACCCAAAGTGGAATTGGTAGGCTTTATACCATGTATGTATTTCAAAATTGTAGTGTAACTTTAAATACAGGCCCCACTTAAACACTTTTTATGAAAAATAATAAATTAAATGAGAATCATGTATGTGATATTATTTTATGAAAGCCTTTTGGGCCTTGTGACAACCCATCCAACCACATACAGAAAAATATTGTGCTAGAATGCCGGAGGCAGAGTTGCAGACCTATTCATTGAAGACTAATATATGACAATTGGAAGATTAAAAAGCTACAGTAAACATAAATATGTCATGTAAAGTGTATCCTATCAGTATCTGGGTTGAATAAATGGTAGGTAATCGAGATTTGGTTAAAAACATGTTACTTTAGAATCACTTGAATCGGACAAATAAATTATAACCTTTATTTTCACACTTACGGAACTGAACACATGTAAATGTCTTTACTATGTGGGCATAGTTATACAGTAGATTGTATAGACATAGGCTGATCGCTTTCAGGAGTTTATTTAACATTTATGTTTGAACTAATGTGTCACTTTGCTATTAAAAGGTATATAATGAGGGGGATTCCATGTTGTGCCAGTTACTAGCATGTTTGGTCAAGTTAATATTGTACAATGGATGGATATTAAAAAATGCTTAAAAGTTAATCGTAAGCTGTGTTTTTCTTTCCCAGCATGTACTGATAATGAAGGACACCCACGTTCACCAGGAGAAGTATGGCATTCATCTGTCAGTAAGTGCTGTCTGTCAAAATGCCTGGAGAATGGCACTGTCATATCCCTAGAACCTGAATGTGGGGAGGAACCAGTGCCAATCTGTGAGCAGGAGGGAGAGACTCTTATCAGCATTATTGAAAAAGGATCATGCTGCCCAAAGAAAGTCTGCGGTATGTAAGTCGATGAACAACACACAAATAATACATGTGATTTGTATATGCTGTATGATTGATACATATATAGAAAATAAAGGTTTTACGAATAGCAGATGTCCTTAGTGGTAAAGTATGCTATACACTTACAGTGTTTACCTTACAGATTTTCTAAAAACTAACAATTAACTTTCTCTTTTTTTCTCCCTTTTGGTCTATTAAAGTTTTTATCATGGTTAAAACCCCTGGATAATTTACTCTCTGTATACTATTTGGGAAATTTCATTTCACTTCCAGTACCAGAGACACAACAGGTAGAATAAAGCAATCTCCCAAAGTAAGGTGAAATTCCCCCTTAGACAGCTGTCCTCATTAGAAGATTTCTCCTCACCTCATGTTCTAAGAACAACTCTAAGGCCTCATGCACACTGGATATTCTAAAAACGCCAGTAGCATTAGCTGTAGAAAGCTGTAGCTGTAGAATGGGTTTTGCAGCCTTTTTGCAGTAGCGTTTTACAGCGCTTTTTAGCTGTAGTATTTTTTTTAGCTTTTTTTAAGCAAAACTATACTTCCACAAAAGCTTATGGCTCAAAAACGCTGATAAACGCAGAATAGCGGCCTTTTTCTGCGTTTTTAAGCTTTTATCAGCATTTTTACCGCTGAAAATTTTCTCTTTAAACCCACTTGCTCTGGGGGTTTTTTTCCAACCAGAAAACGCTGATAACAGGCTATGTGTGCATGGACGCATGAAAAATATGTGTTGGTCTTGTAAGGCAGGCCACAGAATTTGCAGTTTTGTTTCCTTCCACCATCGGTGGAAGGAAAGAAATTTGCTTGATTCACCCATCAACACAGTCAGTGCTGATAGGTGAATCCCTCTAAAAGTTGCTATTGTGTTCTGCCGGCGGAGAGCCTTCCCTGCTTGCAGAACACAATGATTAGTGTTTCCGGCTATAGCCGGTGGCACTAATGGTCCTGGAAAAACCCAACAGGCTGGCTCTATCAATAGTGATCAATAGATCAACTTGTGTACAACCAGGGTGCCCATACATGGATCGAAATTTGGCTGGTTCCTGCTGAACTTCGATGCATATATGGGCGACTTAAGAAATCTCATCAGCTGCTAACTTTCTGTGCTGTATGCCTGTGCTGCATTTTTATCAGTTACATATTTCTCAACTTTCATAACCCTTCCTATTTATGGTATAGAAAAGAGGAGGAGGGTTCTGTTACTGATACAGTAGTGTGAATGAGGGTTGTCACCCTACTACAGGAAATGTATTACTGGATTACCAGGTGAAATTAAAAGAAATAAAACTCAAATGAATGCTGTTACTACATCTGTAGACTTGCATGCTGCAATATAATGTTTTTGGGGGGGTTTGGATACCCTTTTAAGTAATTTTTTATTGGATTTTTGCATTCTGACATATTTAAGTTAGCCATACACTATTATATTTTTGAACAAACTGTTGAGCCAAAATCTTTATAAACATCCGTATGAAAATTGTTCATACATTCGATGACCAGACAAATGTCATTTGAAAGTACATTAAAATTGTGCTTGCTTATAACATTTGATTTTGGAATGAATTTATTATCTCAAATGAAAGCCACATTCACTATTAGAAATTTGCAAATGTGCAAAGTGTTATACAGTGCTCTATTATACATAACCATTTCACTATTTATCCTATCAATATAACCCCATTCTATACTAATAATAGGTTTATGCCAATAACTAAATCAATAAAAAAAAATCAACAGTTACATAAAATACCCTGCTGCTGTGCAAAAATCCTTTATTATAGCAATATCCTTATCATGGGTGACAATCTAAGATACATAAAAGTGTCCATATGCCAAAAAGGTATCAATTGCAAGTCTCCAAAAATGAGTCCGTATGTGTAAAGTCCAACTCCACCTGTAACTCCAAAACAATATTATTGCAATGCTTTTGAAGAAAATCCAAATGGCACCTGGAAGGTGACCTCCACCCAACTTTTCAAGCACTCACTAGAAAGTGAGACCCCTTAAATAAATAAGTGGGTCCACTGTGCTTCATAATATTCCCAGGATGTGGCAGCCGATCATGCAAACTTCGTTATGTGGGTGTAAATCAGAGGAAGATAAAACCACTCATAGTTTAAAATTGTTACTTTTATCTATATTATATTAATATAATTTATGATATTTATGTATAAATAATATATTAAAGATTGATATTAGCTGCCAAAGGCAGGGTAGATTGGCAGCTACAGTCATTCTTCTCCCAAGTCTTTGAAATAAGATGCAGAAGATATAAGCCAAAAAGTGAATGCATTATTTGCATTGTCAGCTGACTCCTATAGCACTACACACAATCATTCGGATTTGCTGTATAAATTCATATACATGTTTACACACAATATTGCTTTGTTCCTTTAATTTCAAAAGAATATATTGAATGTTGTATAGTTATGTTGAATGTTGTTATAGTGTTGTATAGTTAATGTACTGGCACACTATTCAGTTTGGATTTACTGTAATTTATGTATTATATGTTTATAGAATGTAACATAACCTTGTGTGAAAGACCCGCATTCTGTAAGATTGGGGAAAGACTGGTTGCAGATTATCTACCAGATACCTGCTGCCCTCAATTTCACTGTGGTGAGTATTTCTATTCTTTATGTTACATTTTATCCCACAGGAAATCAAAAAGTCAAAAGTAACACAAACCTTCTGTAATTGCTTTATATACTGAAGTTATACTTTTGCTATTGGGAACAGGCTGGAACTCTTCACTCAACACTGATTCTGAAACACATCACTCATCATATACTTGTTGCTGCTATTGGACAGAGCAGCTAATCCTACAGAACAAATTCTGGTCCCAGCAGTCTGTGCAGTGCTTAATTTGCTGACTTCTGCATGAATATCTGATTAATACATATAGATATATTGCAATAGGCACTCCAGGGTCAGTTCAATAAAGCTGGCCATAGACAGATTGAAATTCAGCAGGAACCAATTGGGCAGGCTGGTTGTACTATACTTGTTCTTTTGGTCGACTTCAGTATAACCTGCTTGTTGTTTTTTTCATACAATCACTACTACTACTACTAGTACTACTATAGCCGCCGGCAGTGGTCATTGAATTCTTAACCTTCCTAGCAGTATTCCCGAGCGTGGCTCGGAGTTACATTTCAGAGCCAAAAGCGGTAACCCCGAGCCACACTCGGGGTACCGCCAGAAGTATCGCTGGATCCTGTAAAAGAGGTTTCTTACCTTGTCACCGGGATCCAGCGATGTATCTCAGCGGTATGCGGCGGCGGATCTTCCACCCAATCCTCTCCGTGCCCTGGCTTCCGTCTCCTGCGACGTGACGTTCGCAGGGGGGGTGGAACCGGCAGTAAATTCAAATGTAAAACACACCAAACACACTGATACCATTCAAAATAAAATAAATTCACATTACATTGCCCCCCAGTGCCCTTTCCTGCAGTTTTACTGTACTTTTTATGTATATATATATATACGTATATATATATATATATATATATATATATACAGTATATATATATATATATATATATATGTATACATACATACATACTTTAACTTTTTTATAGTTTTTTATTATATTATAATTTATAATTTTGTGTCTCAAACTTTATCATACCCGAGATGTTATAAAGAAGAACGCACAGTAAAAAAAAAAATGTAAATAGTGGGTTTGGGCTGCTCATTCTCAAGAATTACATGCAAAATAATGGTACCGCTTTCAGCACCTAAAATCCGAAAGAATCATACCGCCAGGGAGGTTAATGGCAGGGAAACCTCCCACTGTCAGAATACAATAGCCCAGTGGGAGGGATTCTCCCATCAACACTAGGTGTGTTGATGAGGAAATCAAGCAATTTTTTTCCCTTCAACCTGCAGTTCAAGGAAAGAAAATTGCATAATCTATGGCCAGCCTAAGATATACTTGATTAAGCCCCCGTTCAAATTGCATGGCATGTCGCACCCCAAGTGCCAGCAATGGAACTGTTCATATCACCGCGACTCATGTCGCAGTGATTATGAAAAAGGTTCCTGCACTACTTTTTACCGATTATATGGCAACTTGCATAGACTTCTGTTAAATGAAGTCATAAGCCGCAATAAAACCAGCAGTGCAAATCGCACTGATGTGCAACTTTGAAATCGCCCTGGTACTGATGTGAAACTTGGGGTGTGAACCAGGGCTTGCTCAGACTGGAAAAAGGCAAATCTGGTGCAGCTGTGCATGGTAGCCAGTCAGCTTCTAACTTCTGCTGTCATACTGGAATAAATTGCATCAAAAGGAAGTATTCGTGTGCCAGCTTTTCTTGTTACTTGGAAGCAATTACATGCATCTGGACAGGGTGTGTTTGCTTCTATTCTAACTTTATTTAGTCATTAAAATCCTTTCTCCTTCTGCTGCTCTCCTCAATAGACACTTCATGGCACTTCATTATTTTTGCCAGATTGGAACTAGTGATTTTTTGAAGAGTGATTATCTATATGATAATCTTTGTTAACTGACTTTTACATACAATGTCATGATAAGAAGTATAAAAATATTGTGTGATTTTGGTAAATTTCTGCAAGAATTAGTGGATACAGCATATGTATTGATAACACAAAATAACCCATTTGGTGAGTTAGCTAATGCACTTTTTGAATTGACTCCTTAAAGTGTCACTAAACCCACATCATAAACAAAAACTATTAATAAATGCGTTATTTCATGCTGTTCATACTCACTCAGTCACTATGATATTCATTTTCTGTTTTCTGCAAAAAAAAATGGTTGATCCTGCTGTTCTCTATCTCCCCCTTCTGTCCATTTCCCTAATGCAGTTAGGGATGGTGTTGGCAGCTCTGCTATTTCCTTCCTATCAAATCTGAGCAGCCCATGTAACCATTGAGTCACACATGCGGGCGTATACACAGTGGTAAATGACAGCCCACTTCCTCTCTGCTTTTCCACGCCCACTAACCAGCTAAACACAATAGAGGTAGGATATTACTTGTAGATTGATGGAGGAATTGCCTCCCAAATGTTCGAAGACAGGCTAGGAGGGTGTGACACAGCCTGTGACTGGCAGAAATCCGCTCACACCAGTTATTGCCAAAAATAATAAAGATGTGATTATATATACAGTATGTCACAAAAGTGAGTACACCCCTCACATTTTTGTAAATATTTTATTCTATATTTTCATGTGACAATACTGAAGAAATTACACTTTGCTACAATGTAAAGTAGTGAGTGTACAGCTTGTATAATGGTGTACATTTGCTGTCCCCTCAAAATAACTCAACACACAGCCACAAATGTCTAAACTGCTGGCAACAAAAGTGTGTACACCCCTAAGTAAAAATGTAAAAAAAAAATGCCCAATTAGCCATTTTCCCTCCCCAGTGTCATGTGACTTGTTAGTGTTACAAGGTCTCAGGTGTGAATAGGGAGCATGTGTGTTAAATTTGGTGTGATCACTCTCACTCTCTCATACTGGTCACGGGAAGTTCAACGTGGCACCTCATGGAAAGAACTCTCTGAGGATCTGAAAAAAAGAATTGTTGCACTACATAAGGATGGCCTAGGCTATAAGAAGATTGCCAAGACCCTGAAACTGAGCTGCAGCATGGTGGACAAGACCATACAGCGGTTTAACAGGACAGGTTCCACTCAGAACAGGCCTCGCCATGGTCGACCTATGAAGTTGAGTGCACGTGCTCAGTGTCATATCCAGAGGTTGTGTTTGGGAAATAGATGTATGAGTCCCGCCAGCATTGCTGCAGAGGTTGAAGGGGTGGGCAGGTCAGTGTGTCAGTGCTCAGACCACAGGCCTCACACTGCATCAAATTGGTCTGCATGGCTACCGTCCCAGAAGGAAGCCTCTTCTAAAGATGATGCACAAGAAAGCCTGCAAACAGTTTGCTGAAGACAAGCAAAGGACATGGATTACTGGAACCATGTTCTGTGGTCTGATGAGACCAAGATAAACTTATTTGTTTCAGATGTTGTCAAGCGTGTGTGGTGGCAACCAGGTGAGGAGTACAAAGACAAATGTGTCTTGCCTACAGTCAACCATGGGGGTGGCAGTGTTATAGTCTGGGGCTGCATGAATGCTGCCCGCACTGGGGAGCTACAGTTCACTGAGGGAAGCATGAATGCCAATATGTACTGGGACATACTGAAGCAGAGCATAATCCATTCCCTTTGGAGACTGAGCCACAGGGCAGTATTCCAACATGATAATGACCCCAAACACACCTCCAAGATGACCACTGCCTTGCTAAAGAAGCTGAGGGTAAGGGGAATGCACTGACCAAGCATGTCTCCAGACCTAAACCCTATTGAGCATCTGTGGTTTATCCTCAAATGGAAGGTGGAGGAGCGTAAAGTCCCTAACATTCACCAGCTCCGTGATGTCATCATGGAGGAGTGGAAGAGGACTCCATTGGCAACCTGTGAAGCTCTGGTAAACTCAATGCCCAAGAGGGTTAAGGTAGTGCTGGAAAATAATGGTGGCCACACAAAATATTGACACTTTTTTCAATTAGGGGTTTACTCATTTTTGTTGCCAGCGGTTTAGACATTACTGGCTTTGTGTTGAGTTATTTTGAGGGAGCAGCAAATTTACACTGTTATACAAGCTGTACACTCACTACTTTACATTGTAGCAAAGTGTAATTTCTTCAGTATTGCTACATGAAAAGATATAATAAAATATTTACAAAAATGTGAGGGGTGTACTCACTTTCGTGAGATACTGTATATATATATATATATATATATATATATATATATATATACAGTGCCTTGCGAAAGTATTCGGCCCCCTTGAATTCTGCGACCTTTTGCCACATTTCAGGATTCAATATATAAAGATATAAAACTGTATTTTTTTGTGAAGAATCAACAACAAGTAGGACACAATTATGAAGTGGAACGAAATTTATTGGATGTTTCAAACTTTGTTAACAAATAAAAAACAACAATGAACAAGGTACTTAGATTTTTTTAAATTAAAATACTATAATGCCATTATCCATATATAGAAATGAAGGGACAGTGTAAATTTAACAGTGTGTGTTTAATTTTACTTTATTGCCCATTTGTGAAGAAAAGCATCAGATTAAAAACTGGATTTCTTATTATGCTATAAAGGCATGGTACAGCAATTAAAAATGAGAAGAAAATAGATTTCTTTTTTAAGTTCAACATTACGGTAAGACAAATATCAAATAGCAAAAAGGCAAAGAAAGGTAACCACTACTAACACATAGCTGTGTTGATATAGAAACCGTTGATGAATACTGCTTTATTTTACTTCTGCATCATTAAAAAATAAATCCAATTTTCCTTTACAGTATGTGACCCATCTGCCTGCCCAGTAGTTTCACGTCCAGAGTGCAAAGGGGATCAGATTGCTGTACTAGTTAGAGACAAGGAACCATGCTGTTTCAACTATATCTGTGGTAAGCATTGAATCTACAGTATCTATCTATCTATCTATCTATCTATCTATCTATCTATCTATCTATCTATCTATCTATCTATCTATCTATCTATCTATCTATCTATCTATCTATCTATCTATCTATCTATCTATCTATCTGTCTATCTGTCTATCTGTCTATCTGTCTATCTGTCTATCTGTCTATCTATCTATCTATCTATCTATCTATCTATCTATCTATCTATCTATCTATCTATCTTGGGTATAGAAAAGAATCACCCCCCCCCCTTTAAAATAATCACATTTTGTTGCTTTGCAGCCATAAATGAAGACAGACAGAGTTTTTGTTTTATCCAACTGTATTTACTCATTGCAACTTATAACATCCAAGTAAACAAAATAACACCAACATGTCAGAGCAAAAAGTCAAAAACAGAATTATTGAGTTGGAAAAGGATCACCCCTTCCTAAAAATGACTTGTAAACTCAATCAGGTGTAGCTAATCACCTTCTCAATGGCATACAAAGCCATTTGACTTACAACTGTGATTAACTGTGGTCATTTTGATTATCTCAGCATTAAAAGTGCCTTCCTGGAGCATTTCAATCCCTGGTAGTTCAACTGAAGCAAACAATTAACTAATGGGTGGCAAGGCACTGTCAAAAGATCTCCAGGATAAACTTTTGGACAGGCACAAGTCAGGAGATGGATACGGAAAAATTCCAAAGGCTTTATCAATGCCTAAAAGCAGAGTGAAGTCTATTATTAAGACATGGAAGGTATTTGGTTCAACACAGACCCTCCCTGGATCAGGATGTTACTCCAAACTGGATAGAAGAGCCAGGAGGAAACTGATCAGAGAGGCTACCAAGAGACCTACAGCAACTCTGGAGCAGTTGCAGGAATTTATAATAGAGTGGTAATTGTGTGCATGTGACAACAATGTCACAAATTCTCCATAAATGTGGATGGTATGGAAGGGTTGCAGGAAAAAATCCACTCCTCAAGAAAAGGCCACATGCAGTCATGACTGAGCTTTGCCAAAACACACCTTGAAGATTCTGAGGCCAAATGGAAAAAGGTGTTATGCTCAGATGAGACTAAAATTGAATTATTTGGCCTCAAAACTAAACAATATTTCTAGCAGAAATCAGCTCACCATCCAAATAACATCATTCCTACAGGTAATATCCTGTTATGGGGGTGTTTTTCTGCAGCAGGGACTTGAGCACTTGTCAGGATAGAAGGAATAACGGATGGGGCAAAATAATGTCAGATTCTTGAGTAAAATCTGCTGCCCTCTGCCACAAAGTTGTCAATGGGAAGAAGGTTTACCTTCCAACATGACAATAACCCAAAGCACAGAGCAAAGATGACCACACAGTGGTTGAAGGAGAAAAAGGTGAATGTCCTTGCATGGCCTAGTCAGAGCCCAGACTTAAACCTCATTGAAAATCTGTTGAATGACTTGAAGACTGCAGTCCACAAACGGTGACCATAAAATTTAACTGTCTGAACTTGAGTTATAAAGAACTTTTCAGTTCTAAAAAGAAGAGTGGACAGATATTTCAAAGTTTAGATGTGCAAATATAGTTGAGACATATGCCAACAGACTAAAGGCTGTAATTAAAGCAAAAGGTGGTTTAACTAAATACTGACACAAGGGGATGATACTTTTTCCAACTCAGTGATTCTATCTTTGAATTTTTTTTTATCTTTTTCTGACATGTTGGTGTTATATCGTTCACTTGGATGTTATAAAATTCACCTGGATAAAACAAAAACGGTGTCTGCCTTTATTTAAGGCTACAAAGCAACAAAGGGGATGATTATTTTCTATAACCACTCTATAACCACGCTTTTTACAACTCGTGGATTGTCTGACCTCAGCTGTCTGTGTAAATAAAAATTTAAACATTTCCTCCTATATTGTATAGAACAGTGGTTCTTAACCTGGGTTCGATCGAACCCCAGGGGTTCGGTGAGTCAGTCTCATGGGTTCGGCGGGGGGGCAACAGGGCAATTGCTCCCACCGAGAAAATATTACTGATTGTGAGGCCAACCCCCCCCCCCCCCGGGAAATCAGAGCTGTGGTCGGGAAGACTCACAGCCATTACACATAGACACTTGACGCTGTGCCCCCTGTACCTCCCCCAGCAGGTTTCCAGCCTATCTCCTACAGGCTGCTTGCTGCTTGAGTGGGCGGGATGGGGATGTACCTGACCATGGAGATCGTGCCCGCCTGGAAGAGGGAAGTTTGAGCAGCTGAGCAGAGGGAGCCGAGTTATTGTTCCTGGAGGTAGGCTCAGCTAGCTGTACAATGTGGATTAGTTTGCAAGCACCTCTATGCTAAGTCTGCTGAGTTACTGCAGCTTAGCATAGAGGTGCTGTTAGCTGACAAATGGAAATGCATGTCCTTTTCATTTAGCTCAATAAGCATTGTGAATGCCCCTGGTGTGTGCCCTCCTGATACCCCATGGTATGCCCTCCGAACACCTCCCCCAGTGTGTGTCCTCCTGACACCCCATGGTATGCCCTCCCAACACCTCCCCCCAGTGTGTTTCCTCTTGACACCCCATGGTATGTCCTCCCAACCCCCCCAGTGTGTGCCCTCCTGATACCCCATGGTATGCCCTCCCAACACCTCCCCCCAGTGTGTGCCCTCCTGACACCCCATGGTATGCCCTCCCAACCCCCCACCCCAGTGTGTGCCCTCCTGACACCCCATGGTATGCCCTCCCAACCCCCCCCAAGTGTGTGCCCCCCTGACACCCCATGGTATGCCCTCCCAACCCCACCCCAGTGTGCCCTCCTGACACCCCATGGTATTCCCTCCCACCCCCCCCAGTGTGTGCCCTCCTGATACCCCATGGTATGCCTTCCTAACCCCCCACCCAGTGTGTGCCCTCCTTGCTCCCCCAGTGTGTGCCCTCCCAACCACTGATGTGTGCCCTCCTGACACCCAGTGTGTGGCCTCCTGACTCTCCACTGGTGTGTGCCCTCACTACCCTCCCCCACAGTGTGCGTCCTCCTGACCCTCCCCCCAGTGTATGCCCTTCCAACCCCCTGGTGTGTGCCCTCATAACCCCCCGGTGTGTGCCCTCCTGACCCCCCCCCCAGTGTGTGCCCTCCCAGCCCCCTGGTGTGTGGCTTTACTGATCCCTGTACACTGTCCTATCCTCTGTCCTGTCAACTCCTGTCCTCTGCCCTATTCTCTGTACACCGTCCTACAGCCTACTGACCACTCTATCCTTCCCTACAATCAACTGACCCGTATACACTGCCCTACATGCTACTGGCCTCTGTACACTGCCCTACATCCTACTGACCTTTCTACACCGCCCTAAAAACTACTGACCCCTATACACTGCCCTACATGCTACTGACCTCGCTACACTGCCCTACAAACTACTGACCACTGCACACTGCCCTACAAACTACTCACTACTGCACACTGCCCTACAGCCTACTGACCTCTGTACGCTGCCCTACAGCCTACTTACCTCTGTACGCTGCCCTACAGCCTACTTACCTCTGTACGCTGCCCTACAGCCTACTGACCTCTGTACGCTGCCCTACAGCCTACTGACCTCTGTACGCTGCCCTACATACTACTGACCTCTGTACATTTTACTTTGTATGATACGTTTAATTCAGTTCTGTATACAACACCTTATTTTCTGGCAGTGCCCCTCCCGAGACTAGACTCATAAAATCATATTTTATTTTTACAATTAAGAAGGGTTCGGTGAATGCGCATATGAAGCTGGTGGGGTTCAGTACCTCCAACAAGGTTAAGAACCACTGGTATAGAATGATTTGAATACTACTCCACAGCTAGATGTATCACTAATTATCCAGTTTAATTGTACTTAGTACTTAACACCATAAGGTTCTGGATAATATGGCTGGTATTTTCAATAGGTAGAAACACAGGCGCATGGGATCCACATTAGAATAAAAGCATACATTTATTAACAAAAAAACAAAGCACACTTACAGTTCAAATATTTGTAGGTCAGTATTGGAAGCTAACCTTGCCAGCCCTGTGTAAGGATTACTCGCACCAGTTACCCCACCCAACCCCTACCCTTCTCTGCCCCTTATTCCGCCCCTAAATATGCCCTCATAAATTATTTAATGAAACAACACTGTTAAATGTTTTGTGCAGAATAAAGTTACAAAAATAAATATTAACAACAACAACTTTAAAAATATTAACATAAAGCATCTCAGTACCCATCAGTGCAGCCTCAACAGTGTCCATCAGTAAAGCCTATCAGTGCCCATCAGTGCAGCATCATCAGTGCAGCCTCATCAGTGCCCATCAATGCAGTCTCATCAGTGCCCATCAGTGCAGCCTCATCAGCGCCCATCAGTGTAGCATATCAGTGCCTAACAGTGCAGCATATTAGTGCTGCCCCATCAGCACAGCTTATCGGTGCTGCCTCATTTGTGGCCATCAGTACAGCCTCATCAGTGACCATCAGTGCTGCCTTATCAGTGCCCATCAATGCAGCCTATCAGTGCCCATGAGAGCAGCCTTATCAGTGCCCATCAATGCAGCCTATCAGTGCCCATCAATGCAGCCTATCAGTGCAGCTTATCAGTGCCACCTCATCACTGGCCCTCAGTGCCACCCCATCAGTGGTCATCAGTGCAGCCTCATCAGTGCACATCAGTGCAGCCCTATCAGTGCCCATCAGTGCAGCCCTATCAGTGCCCATCATTGCAGCCTTATCAGTGTGCATCAATGCAGCCTCATTAGTGCCTATCAATGCAGCCTATCACTGCACAGGGATCACAGGGAGGAATTGGGGGGAGAGCCGGTCAGTTCACACAGAGAGAGGATCTCCCACTGTGACACAGCTTGGATCTGAAACGCCGGCTGCAGTCAAACAAAGTCCTGCCTCCTGGACCTGCTCCTATGATAAACAGCACCCTGATTCAGTTTCCTGGCATTGGACCAGTGTGCTGTGTATCATAGAGGCTGATCCAGGAGGCAGAACTTTGTTTGACAGCAGCCGGCTTTTCAGATCCAAGCTGTGTCACAGCGGGAGATCCACTCTCTGTGTGATCCAGCCAGCTCTCCTCCTGACGGTTTCCTGGATGATTGCTTCTGGCAAAAGTGTTGCAGCCTTTTTTGCAGGGCATCAGAGCGGCCCAAGAGGCAACCCCCCCTCCCCCCCGCCCCCGGCCTAGTCTGCAGTTGCTCCACACTCGCCCTCAGCTTATTTCCACCCTCCTAATGCGAGCAGGCCAGTGGAAATTTTGAAGGGCTAAACTAGCCATTATATTATACCAGTAGAACCTATAGATATTGCTCTGTGGTTACATGCTTTTAGAATTTTGAATTTTCAGTCTATAAGAAGCATGAAATCTACAGAATGTATTGTATATGTGTGCTTTATAACATTTACTGCAAATACTTTTGTGTTTCATGCGCGAATACAGTATGAGCATACTACCAGGGGAAGACTTATAATTTTTTCAGACTTTGCACAAGGGCCCCCTGGAACTCAGGGGCCCATTTATACTAGATGTGGGTCCAATAAATTCCCCTCCTACTATCTTCCAGACATGAACATGGCTGGCTTCTTTCTAGCTGTCAATCTATAGATACGTGTTTTTACTTGGTCAGCATTTGAATTCGGGGCCCAAACATTGGTGTTGCTCTGGGGATCCTTTATGAAATTGTCTGCCAAAGTATTCTTCAATGCCCACTTCTGTCACTTACTTTAAGATTTGCTATGTATAGGAACTATGCTTTTTAGATTTTTTAGGCCTTGAATCTTTAACACACACATGACTGGGAAGCAGGAAAGTTCATTATTCACTGCTAATCTTACAAAATAACCCACCATATATGAGCCCAGGCCTAATATGGGTCAAGCTACAGAATTATTTGAGCATAATCAGTAAACCCTTGTGATAAGCTTACTTGAATGTGAGATGTTTTAAACAGAAAGAGAAGTTGTGGAGGAAAGTATACCTTATAATGTAGATTGCCTCGGAGAATCTGCATGCCTAGAATTTTTTTGTAAAAAGGAGATAGGGGGGTAAAGTAGATCTGTCAGTTGTACACCACAAACAGAAGAGGCAGAGATGGGGATTACCCAACATTTTAAGCCGGTCCCTTCTGAGTATTTTTATAAAAATGAGTGTTTGCTTAATTAGAGTAATTTCCAAAAATATAATAATCATTTATTGTACACATGTAGTTTGTGAATCCTGTACAGAACCTGTTCCCGTTTGCAGAGAAGGAGAGATCCTTACTGTTGATTTGAACACCACAAGCCAGTGCTGCCCTCGTTATACCTGTGGTAAGATTTAATTCAAAATGTATTTGGTTTCTGTTTTGTGAACAGAATATACATTTCTTTTCAATGCAGCTACTGTTCATCATATTTTATTTTTTATTCTACGTAGTGTGTGAAGAGAGCCTTTGTCCTATATCACAGCCCTCCTGTATGCCTGAGACACGGCTGGCTAAAAAGAAGATAGGTGGATCTTGTTGTCCAGACTGGTATTGTGGTCAGTATGAAACTATTTACTTTTTGTCCAATACATACAGTGAATTATTGGTTTACATACAGTATATTCAATTGAATATATGATAAACATGTAAATAAAACAATTTACATTTGTACATGATAGTATACATTTACATATATAGCTCTGAAATATCCCAAAGCACTTCACATTGTAGGCAAAACCATTCATAGCAGCCCTTGGCCCTACAGGAGCTACCAGTTGCCATACTTTAAACATATACAAGTTAAAGTGTTTGTTACCCGAAAAAAAAATGGGTCCTGTTCCCGTTATACAGCACAGTGCTTGTGCTGTGTAATTGGGCTCACTGTGTAGCTTGAAATACCTGGCTAATCTGGCCTGATTCTGCACTCCCCTCTGTAAACTGACCACAGTTTATCATGGCTGCTGAGCCCTGACACCTTGGTCAGTTTACATGCCTCCATCATCCGCAGGTCTCCTCTCTGCTCTTCTGTGTCCTCCTCTGTCCTCCTCCCCCCACCCCTCCCTGCTCTGTCCACTCAATGATACTCCCCTTCTTCTGCTCTCATATCTATACTATGATTATGCCATCCTCTCTGTTATATGATGCCATGTGTCCCTGTGCTTGTCATATATAAAGGAAATGCAGATTATACAGTACCTTATCTCAGAGCATCTCCCTGTGCTCTCTCCTCCTCCCCGGCTGACGTCAGCAGGAGTGCTCGGCCCCGCCCACTATATCTGTCAGCCAGGCAGAGGAGAAAGCTGGGGAGTCACATGAGCACTGGGAGACGCTTTGAGATAAGGTATAATCTGCATTGTTTTTTATACAGCACAGGCACAGGGACACATGGCAATACATAACAGAGGGGATGGCATGATCATAGTATAGTGGGTTAACAACCACTTTAAGGCTCATTAGGGTGTAAGCTGATCGTAGGAGGAATCTGGATGAGCTGGTGCAAACAAAAACACAATGAAAAACACATAGGGGTATTATACAGCAGTGATCCCTGACTTTCACTATACATTCAGTGCAGGTAAATTTTCCCTGTTTATGTGTTTTAAATGACAATGATTGATTTACCACCAGTAAATGTTTGATAAAAGACAAATCTACTGCTTTATAAAGATACCCATTAAAGTGTATATAAACTCAATGGGGTTGATTTTCTAAAGACAATAAAAATGTACCTTTTTGCAAGTGTGTTGCACTCTGCAATAGCATATACACCAGAACTTAATAAATGAGGGGAAGCTCTGCTGACTTCCATCATCCAAACATGTGCAAGCAAAAATGCTGTTTTTTTCCCCTTGAATGTGATTGGATATCTTTTGCAAAGTGAAGCTTCACATTTAGGCTGGGTTCCAACTTTCCGGCTGGGTTTCCCCATTCACAATTGGCATGATGGGAGAATGTGATCGGCTCTCAATGGAGCCAGTTCAAACATTTCTGAGGCGGTCGTGGAGTGCACTGCAGAAGGGTCCTGTGTGTCTTTGGCTTCCGTTTCAGGTCTGAATTCAGGCAAAAATTTGGACCTGATTCACACCTGAAATGGTGAACAGGGACGCACTGGACCCCCTGCTGCAAGTTGCTTCTAAAATAGTGTATTAGATAAGTGTAAACCTGGCCTTAATAAGTTCTGGAGCAAATGCCCTTGCAGAGTGCAACTGAACTTGCAAAGTGAACAGTCTATTTGTCTTTATTAAATCAACCCTACATTTTTTTTTCAATGTGCTTGGCATTACACCTCATTGTATGTAGTTTTCTTTATCATATATATATATATATATATATATATATATATATTTTTTTTTTTTTTTTTTTTGTGAATATGTTGCATTGTTTTATACCCAGCAATACTGCAAGTAACATCAATCCTTGTTGAAGGATGACAATACTAACCCACTGCCTGTCAATTAATGGCAGTGTTGTCAGCCTTTTATTTGGCTGTATGGTGTAGACCCTTTAAGCAGCCCAAAGGCCTGGTGTGTTAAGTCGGGCTGTTGAATATAATCGGCTCATCTTTAGTGTTGAAAACTGCCTTCCTTATGTGTTAACTTCCATGTCAGCTGTTCTTAGCTAATTTTCGTAGTCTTGTTTTCCATTTATAGTCACATGTACACCTTGTATGCAAATTCAAAATTAGTTTGGGCTATTAAAAATTGCAGTTAGTTTATATGTCTAGAGTATCTAGTCAAATATTTATTTTGAAAACAAAGTAAATATGTGTAATGAGTATAGATATTGTGATAGCGAAGTTATCTGGTATAGAAAAAAAAAAAAACATCCAAAACATTTCTGCTGTATTGCAAATCTTGGGTTGATTTAGAGTCGGTTCACACTGAGGCGACACGACTCCTTACTACTTCGGGGGCGGCTTGTGCATTACATTGCACCACGACTTCGGAGCGATTTGCAGGGACTTCACATAATGGAAGTCTATGCAAGTCGCTTCGAGGTCGCCCCGAAATAGTACAGGACCCTTTTTCTAAGTTGGAGCGACTTTTTTCACTCCTATTAGAATGGGTCCTGTAGCGGTCAATGGACCACGAGGGAGCGCGACTTGTCAGGCTGACAAGTCGCCTGACAAGTCGCGCTAATGTGAACCGGCTCTTACTAAAAGCAAATAGGCTGGGAATTTAGCTTGCATGGTTGGATGATAAAAGTCAGCAGAGCTTCACCTCATTCAGTATGTTAAGAAAAAAATTCCCTTGCAAAGTGAACAGATATTTTGCCTTTAGTTAATTAACCAGTTTGCATGGAACATTTACTCAAATTTACCAATTGACTTGCATTTTGTTTTCCAGAATGTGACTGCACAAATGTGACCAATGTTGAATGTTCTCTGGTAAGAATATATGATTTATAATATAGTTTGTGAATTGTAACTTGGGTGGTTATTTTAAAGCTGAAGTCCAGGAAAACAGCTAAATACACAGATGAAATATATATAAGGGAGCTTTTTTACTTGCCAAAAGATTTATATTTATGTATGTGTGTATGCCCATGCAGTCCTGAGATTTACACAGCTCTACCACATCACACAGCCCTGTTTGGCAGGGCAGAAGACCTGATTTCTATCTGTTGCAGGTAATACCACTTATGGACCTTGTTCCTTCCTCTGCCTACAACTAGACAGTAAAAGGAGAAGGCTGATAAGCTCACCTATTTGTCATTCTGTTCTCCTTCTATCAGCATGCTTCATGTTAGCACAGTGTGGTACAAATTGCTGGCTTCTTGAGCTGTTTTTCTTTCCCCTAGTCTGAGCTTTGCTGCAAAGTGGGTTGTAAGAGAAAATGTAGTATGTCAAATGCAGATACTTACATTGCTTGCTTAAAATATATATGTATTTATTTATGTATTAATAATTACAGAGCTGCTTTAATTTGTGTCTTTTATATTTGCATTCACTTATCCTGTGAAAGTGCATGCACATTCGTTCTGTGGGAAGGGGGCAACAAATGAATGTAAATTGGCTGTTTAAATGTAAATCCTTGATTTCAAACAGAAAATACCACATTTGGCCACTTGCTGGAGTGAATACAGTTAACATATGTGTATATTTTTCCTGCATTATTAGCGATTTGCCTTAAAGTGTTACTAAACCCAGGACCTTGCGTTCACTATATCTGGTCTCCTACAGTACACAGAACATGTAAATGCAATTTTAGTAAATATAAACTGTTAAATAGCTTTTCTTATCAGCAGTTAGAGCAGTCTTGTAACTTCTATCAGAGTCTAGCCAAGCACTGGTTAAAGCTTGTAGGAGGAGTTTTCATTCTCCTCCAACTGTCCTATGAGACTGCGGGACCCCTGACCCTCTGTCTAGACAGTGCCGATTGGCCCTGTGTGCCGAACAAATGCATCCTCCCAAGAAAAATTAAAAATCTCTCTAGCAATACACACCAAACTGAGCATGTGCAGCCTGACTCCAAATACTTATTAGGTGACAGTGGAAGGAGTGGAGGATCAGAGAAGACAGGGTCAAACAACTTTTTTTACGCAATGCAGAGGATTAACCCCTTAGATTCCACAGTGAGTATAACAAAAGTGCATTACTGCATATACAGTTTGATTTTACTGCTGTGGGTTTAGTAACACTTTTTAGCTTTAAAATTAAGAACACAAGTCTAAAACACAAGTTTAAATTTCCTGTAGTAAAGCACATGTTAGCATTTCACTATAAGAACACACTCTAGGTTTCACTATTTACCTAACAGGTAAACATTGTATATGGAACATTATCAGTATATTGAATAAATGTATAAGTATTTATGTAGTTATGCATTTACCTAATACAAATGTAAATATATATATATATATATATATATATATATATATATATATATATATATATATATATATATATATATAATCTTAAAAAGCTTAAGGCCTCATGTACAATGGACTTAAAAAATGCTTGTTTGGTGTTTTTTTGTTTTTTTCTCCTACAGTCTGTATAAGCACCTCTATGTTAACCTATGTGTCCAAAATCACATTCAGGAGAGTAAACGGGGAGCATAAAAAAAAGTTTGCAACGCACCTAAGCGCTAGACGTGTTTAGGCGCATTTGAGCATTAATGCATTCCAGTGGCCAGAATAAATCAATATTCTGGCCAGTGGGATCTGTTACCACTCTAATGCACGATGCGTCTAACTACGCTTAAATGCATCTAAACGTGTTTGCAATACACTGCTTTAGGTGCGTTTTTTAAGCAACTTTTCTCCTGCCAGCAGATCTGGTGCTCAGAGGGGCTAAACAGATGCTCAGTGTGCATGAGGCCTAAAGGATATTTCAAAATTCAAAACATTCAAAACTCAATAACTACCCGTGTGTGCTTATATTTTAATGATATTGTACATCTCTTTCTTAATACAAAAACTATTCTACACAAAATTAATATGTTTATACAAATGCAATTATTATATGTTAACATTAAATACAACTAAGAAAATACTATTTGCTTCAAACAGGGAGAACATCGGAAGATTGATGCAGACTGGCATAGTGCTTGTGGATGTAGTCACTATATTTGTGGTATTTGACTTATTTTAACTTGCTTTGCTATGTGTGAGAGAAATACAAAAAAAGGTGGTAGGTGATTGAGCAACCTGTATGTAAAGTTAAATTGAACTCTGCAGCCCAGATGTAAAGATCCAGACCAGCCCAATAAGCTATCTGTTTTTGCCACTCAGAACTAAGGATAAGGTTCGGGTTCATAGATCCCATGGGTTCACTGTGAATCCTGTGGGTTCCAGATATGCAATCCTGGAGCATGTTTTTGCAGATTGAACCAGGAGATTTTTTTTTTTTTTTTTAACCATATTGCACTGCATGGCCTTTGAACTATGACCAGCATGCTTAGAAGGACTAATTAGGGGAATTTTGGTTCTGATGCTGGATCCAAACCCCTTTGGCCATTATTAAGAAGCAATGTTAATTTATCAAATGACACGGGTGGCTGTGCACTGTCCTGGGGAACAAGTATCAGTGCAGTAAGATTTAAAAAAAATCCATTTGGCGGGCCTTGGGGATACTCTTAACCTTCCTTTGAAGTGGCTCATCTGTATGACGTATTCAACCTACTACAGCTAAACTGGCATTTACAAATAAAAAAAAAAAACTTTTAAATTGCTAGCAAATGACAGCTTCGGCTGCTTATATCTGTTTGTAAACAAAGCGGCCAGGATTTCCTTCATCTATACCAGACCCTTTTCCTAGATAAGGACCCCCACACATACACATACACACACACACACAAACCGAAAAAAACAGAGTCGGTTCCCACCATAATTCATACCAGGCCCCATGGTCTGTTATGAATTTAATTGAAAAATATTGGCGTGAGCCCACTCCAAATTCTATACCAGACATTTTGGGCTTCTGGTATAAATTTTATGGGGGAACCCCATGTAAAAGTAAAAAAAACCCCACACCTGACTTTTATCTGAGCATACAGCCTGGCTGGCCGGAAAAGGGAGCGCCGAGCATGCTGCCTCTCCTATGAACCATACCAGACCACATGCCATCGACATGAGGGGGCCCCCTGGCAAATTACATTGCCCCCTTGCTTACCTTGGCATGTAGTTGGGGTGTCTGTGGGGGAGGGTTTATTGGAATCTGGAATTCCACCTTTAAAATAAGAGTGGAGGAAATTTTTGAGGAGAGACCCCCAACATTTTGCTTGATGTATGCATGGGGCTCCCTCTTAAAATCCATACCAGCTCTGAAGGGCCAGATATGAATTGTGGGGAAACCCTTGCACATTTTTTTAAACTATTCCTGGCCACTTTGTTCCCGTGGTTTGGGATTCCCGGCCAGTAAATTAATGGGGCTGGGCATCTGCCACTTCCTTAACAACCATTGACAGCAGAAGAAGGAAGCTGCCATATACAGTACAGTAGTGGGTGAAAATCTGCTACTATATATGAAATTTCGCTCCTGCTGAATGGGCTAAAAGTCTGAAAGAACACCTGAACAAGTATTACTAGTGTGAATTTTGTGTGAAAATAATTAAATGTAGACCCCAATGAAATAAACAAAATTAAACATACCCCCTGCAAAAAAAGAACACATACGCAAAATAAAAAAGTAGATTTTTTTCATGCCAATTTCGTCTAAGCAGCACAATAAGCAAATATGAGAGTTTTCAAAGGTAAAATATCTAATTCTGTGTCAGATTTACTCCATTCACCTCTATTTATGTTTAGAGAATGTTGCTTGGTATTATGGTTAGAACCGTTTACAGAGTTAGGCTTACTTGATATTTTAGGTTAATGGGGTTCAATTTAATTATCAGTTGAAGCGTGTTTTCTTAGTTGTGGATAGAACGGGAAAGGGTTAGAACCCCTGTCAGGTTCTTACCACGACCTGTGAGATTTGCAGGGTCACTAATGGTAGCATGAGGCAATACCTGGACCCTATGGAGGTTGCACAGGCAGTCCAACACCTCCAGGATGGCACACCAATACGTGCTATTGCTAGAAGGTTTTCTGTGTCCCTAAGCACAGTCTCAAGAGCAAGGAGGAGATTCCAGAAGACAGGCAGCTACACTAGGAGAGCTGGAATGACCTGTAGAAGGTCCTTAACCCATACTGGTTATCTGCTCTTTTGTGCAAGGAGGAACAGGATGAACACTGCCAGAGCACTACAAAATGACCTCCAGCAGACCACTGGTGTGAATGTCTCTGACCAAACAATCAGAAACAGTGGTTATGAGGGTGGCCTAAGGGCACAACGTCCTCTAGGGGGCCCTATGCTCACTGCCCGACATCGTGGAGCTTGATTGACATTTGCCATTGAACACCAGAATAGGCAGGTCCTCCACTGGCGCCCTGTGCTTTTCACAGATGAGAGCAGGTTCACCCTGAGCACATGTGACAGACGTGACGGGGTCTGAAGAAGCCATGAAGAACGTTATGCTACCTGTAACATCATTCAGCATGACCAGTTTGGTGGGGGATCAATGAGGGTCTGGGGAGGCATATCCATGGAGGGACGCATAAAAATTGTAAATAAGGTATGCCTAAAAGTGACGTTAGTTCTAATAAAAAGTTCAAAGTAAATATGATGTACAAGATCTCATATGTCAAATATTGCACTCAGTGTAATATTCATCTTTGACATTTTATTATTATATTTTTAGAGAAAGAAGAAGTGTGTGTATTCCAAGGAGTTACAGTGTTGCATCCTGGACAGTCACTGATTCATTATTTGAACAGGGAAATGTGCTATACTGTGGAATGCTTACATGAAAAAAATCACACTACTGGATTTTATTCCATGGAAATATTAATGGTGAACTGTTCAACACAATGCGCTGCTGTAAGTATTCATGATTTTTAAAAAGACGAGAGACGTTAAAGTAGATGTACATTTTTAGACTGAGCTAATTTCCTTTGCCCCCACCACTTGCTACCCTATCACATGGTTCAATATATGAAGCTGTCAGTTACTTACTTAAAAGCAGCTCTGGGCTCTCTTTGTTTGGCAGCACTGGCACACAGCCAGAACAGGGCAATATGTGGACTTTGTCAAAAGGCAGGATACGTATTTAGGCAGAGTTACTGATTGGCTGGACAATAACATTTTTTAAGGTGAATCTGTCCTTTAAAGAACTTTGGTTCAAAGCAAAATTATTCTACACCAAATTGCTGCGTTGTTGTTTCTGAAGCTTGGAGGGCTGTAAATGTTCCAAGTAGCTGATCCCCTATACTAGTTATCCAGAATATTTTGCTGCCTATGCCAAGCTTAGTTTGGACCTGTTCTATCCACTACATCATCCTGCTGACACTTTAGATACACAAAGAAAGGTTCCTATTTGTGCATGGGAGCAGTATTTGTTTTCAGGATTCGGACCACTCTGGCCCTGCTTATTTGAATGTTCCCACATTTAGATATGGTAACTGTTGGAGCAATGGGGTTCTTTGTGACTGTAATTTTCTGTATACTAAAAAAAGTGAATTCCTATCTAAATTGAAGTTATTATTAATCAGTTGTAATGACTAGGACCAAGCCATGGTTAAAATGGACAATAGCTTTTGAAACTGTAGAGCTGAGTTTTATGACCATAGAGAAATTGAAGACAATAAATGCATGTCTGATTTTAGTAATAGTCATTATCACATACTCATAACTTTACTATTTTGTCAAAGAAGGTAGTGGTAGTAGAAATTGGTTATAGGAAGGGGTTAAACCCCCCCAATGTAATTTCCATATGTCCAGGATATATTTCATTTTATATTCTGTGCCAGCAGTAGAATATCTGGTAGATTTTAGGAGGCTTATAATGTGACCCATATGAATCCTAATAGTCATGAATTATAGTTTAAGGTTCCTTTCACACGGGCGATCTGATCAGGTCCGCCTGTCAGTTTTTCAGGTGGACCTGATTGGACCCTCCAGTCTCTTCTATGGAGCGGCGGATGTCAGAGGACATGTGTCTGCTGATACCCACCGCCATCCAATCCGATCCTGCCTGCCACAAACAGACCTATGGTGGTTATATTCCCCATCCATCTGGCAGGTAGCATCGGATGAAAATGAACAAGTAATCCGTTTCCATCCGATTGCCCTATAGAGGAGAGCAGGACTGTGTCTGCTCTGCATAGGGGAGCGAACATGGACCTGTCAAACGTCTGCTCAGCGGGGATCAGCGGAGAGATCCCCTGCTGAGCAAGTGGATTCCGCTTCAAGGAGGCGCCCGTGTGCAAGGGGCCTAAGGCCCTTTCACATGGGTGTTTCGTCTGCTTCATCCGCTCAGTCACATTTTTTCAAAGACATAACTGAGCAATTTACATCAGTTTTTCATCTGTTTAGGGCCTTTCCCATCGGTAGTCCACTTGGCGAACTATGTTTTACTTAGCGGGGGATTGCTCCGCTCATCCCCGCTGAGCAGGTGTATTACAGGTCCGTCTCCGCTTACTGTGAACAGAGTCCTGCTTTCCCCTATGGGGAAATCGAGGTTAAAAATGAACCGATCTTATTCAATCCGAATTGGCAAACAGGATCAGATCAGATAGCAGGGGGTGTCAGCGAACATGTCACTGATGACATCCGCTGCCCCATACTGGTGAATAGAGGGTCTGATCAAGTCCGTCTGAAAAAATGACAGGCGGACCTGATCGGACCGCCCGTGTAAAAGAACCCTTTTTCGCCAGTTTACATCAGTTTTTCATTGGTTTACCTTAGTTTTTCATCAGCTTACATCATTTTTGGCAGTGTGTGCAAGGAGAGAGGTGGGAGATTAGAGGAGCAGTGTATGTATACAGTAAGGGAGCAGTGTGTACAGACAGGCTTCCTCACTTGCTGACTGTCATTGCCGGCTTTAAATGTAATTGCCACCTCTTTCTTTTTCCTTTCTTTTAAAAAGCCAGAGAAGGAGCTGTCATTTGCCCATTACTAAAGTAAATAATGGGGCATGGTACCCGGTGACATCACCCATGATCCGCCCCTTTGTTTACTTCCGTGACAGGGGCGAATGACAACTCCTTCTGCGGCTCCATAAAGGAAAGAAAAGAAAGAGCTGAAAATTACATTTTAGGCCAGCAATAACAGTCAGCTCCAGCAAGTGAGGGATCCTTTTTGTACACACTGCCCCTTTACTGTATACAAAACAAAACCAGAGTAATTCCCTGCTGAACTTACCGACCGGCCTGCAACCAACCAAATTTTCCCGTCAAACAATATGCGTTAAAAAACAGGGGTTTAGTCTGCATACATTTGCAAATACATGCGTAAGCTATAGGGCTCCGTCAAGGCACCTTAGTATTTTCTGTAGTCCTAACCCTAAAATTTGAGAGCCTCCACAGTGAAAGCACATGCATTATAATAGATAGGCAAAGGGCAGGTGAGCCTGGAGGGAGCCCACCCCTCCTTAAAGGCACAGGGGCACACTGGACACCCAGCACATAGCACTATGGCAGCAAAGGTGTCCAATGCGTCCCCTTACAAATTTTTCAACAGTACAAACAAACGGCCATTTCCCTCACCTATAATTGGATTTTGCAGCAAAAAGCACAAGGAAGGGCAACACATGCAAAATAAAACCAGAGAAATTCCCTGCTCAACTTACCAACCAACCTGCAAAAAAACAAATTATCCTGTCTAACAGTATTCGTTAATAACAGGGGTTTAGTCTGCTCACATTTGCAAATACATGTGTAAGTTACAGAGCCCTTTCAAGGCACCCCAGTATTTTCTGTAGTCCTAACTAAATTTTGAGAGCCTCCACAGTGGAAGCACATGCATTATAATGGATAGTTAGAGGTTAGGTGAGCCTGGAGGGAGTCCACCCCTCCTTAACTACTTCTGGACCACCCACCGCATATATACTGTGGCAGGGTGGCCTGGCTGTGCAAAACCATGTATAGATACATGATTTTGCGCAGGAAACGCCGGTCCCGCTGTGATTGGACACAGCGGGAACCTATCAGCAGGTCCGGTGGCTGTGATGGCTGCCGGCCACCCGCAATCATGTAGGAGACTGACAGAACGGCCATCTGCCTATGAAAAAAAGGCAGAAGGCTGTTCTGTTACAGAGGAAGAGTGAGATCTTGTGTTAAGCTGAAACACAGATCTTTCTTTTCCTCAAATGCATCCCTCCCCCACACAGTTAGAAAGTACTCCAGTCCCTAGTAGTAAACTTGACCCCTTGATCACCCCTTGTGTTAACCCCTTCCCTGCCAGTGTCATTTATACAGTAACAGTGCAATTTTTTTTTTTTTTAGCACTTATCACTGTATTGGTGTCACTGGTCCCCAAAAAGTGTAACTTAGTGTCAGTCAGATTTGTCTGCCGCAATGTTACAGTCCCGCTAGAAATTGCTGATCACCACCATTTCTAGTGAAAACACCAGTAAAAACAATAAAAAAGATTTAAAAATGCCATAAATCTATACCATAGTTTGTAGACACTATAACTTTTGCGCAAACCAAACAAAATACACTTATAACTTATAACATTTATATATTTTTTTTACCAAAAATATGTGGCCGAATACATATTGGCCTAAATTGATGAAAAATTTAGATTTTTTTACATTTTTTTTATTGGGAATGTTTTATAGCAGAAAGTAAAAAATATTGTTTTTTTTTTTCAAAATCGTCGGTCTTTTTTTTTTTATAGCGCCAAAAAAATAAAAACCACAGAGGTGATCAAATACCACCAAAAGAAAGCTACATTTGTGGGAAACATTGATTTTATTTAGGTACAGTGTCGCACGACCGCGCAATTGTAAGTTAAAATTACGCAGTGCCATATCGCAAAAAATGGCCTGGCCATTAAGGGGGAAAAATCTTCCGGAGCTGAAGTGATTAAAGGCACAGGGACACACTGGACACACAGCACATAGCACTATGTCCCTTCACTGTATACTCTTCTCCTCTCCTGCCTCTCTCCATGTCTGCAGTACACACCGCCGCCCCCTCAACCCCCCCCCCCCCCCACTCGCATTCAGTCTGTTTTTTTTTTTTCTTTCGTTTACTTTCAGCTGCCAGCTAGATTCCTGCTGACAGAGATGAGTCACTGGTTGTTAGGATGGCAGCGGGCAGAGATGAGTCACTTGTTGCTAGGATGACGGCGTGTACCGGCTCCTAACAACCAACACAAAAAGGGATGCAAAATTGCTTTGTCCATTTAAATCCATTTATCCGTCATTCCTTTTTTTTGTGGAACAAAAATAGTGCTTTGATCTGTTTAAAAAAATGGCTGCGGACAGATGTGGATGTAAACAGATTGTTACCAAAAATATATGAGAGTTAATTTATCTCAGACAATATTTGGGTTAATAATGAGAGTTCTATGACTGAATGAAAACTTTAACACAACAATTATTTTTTTTTTTTATAAGGTTTGAAAAGCCTACGTAATTTACAACAATCCAACTATTGTACATACTACGACATGTAAAAGATTCCTAGTTTCACTCAAAAAATACAATGCATAGAGTATAGACTCATATACACACACTATGACCGACACACAAATAAAATATACAATGTAAACCCTTAATCCTTAATCCATAATTACCTCTAGTGATGGCTCTCGCTATCCCATGCCAAACAGGAAGTCACTCTATCTTCTCTTTCCTCATATAGACCCATCTCCCATAGTCTTGTATAGGGCAATTCTCATTGGTTCAGCTATCCTGCCCCATCACTTCCTCTGGGCGTATCTCGTTCAGGATAGGACCATTTCCCCCTCCCATAGTTACGCCTCTTTCTAACCACTCCTCTCTGTGTGGGGGGGGGGGGTGCGTTTACTCCTCACTGTGGAGGAGCTCTGAAATGGCTACTTAAGATATGCAAGATGTGTCCTGTGGTGCCCTGGCTCCAGAAAGTCTCGCTTCCAAAGATGTAATCACCGGATGATACTATCCGTAGTTGTTTATATGTAAACAGCAGTTGCCTGCATTTTAAATGGACTGGTTAAACCGGTTCCTATAACTGACTGCTAAAGGAAGTCACCCAGCTTCATATAATTGACAATCCTATATCAACTAAATGTAAAATCCAAAACTCAATATCTCATACATGTATATATTTACATAAATATTTACAATCTCTACAATGGAGATTTATACATAATCTCCTCATCATCACAACACGGTAAGGGAAATTACGCCTAAACTCCATATGGCAACACAGATGATCATATAGCAATGCATTGCTGTCTATTTTTCATTCGTCAACTGACAGATGAAAAATGGACATACAGAATGCCAGTGTGAAAAGGGACTTAAAGTATGCCCACGCTGAACCCCAAGCAAACGTCTAAATCATCAATTAATAGACATACTGAAAAATCATTGTTCTTTTATTTCAACTAGTGTAAGTATCAACTTCTTGTAAGCCCATGTATGTTAACCTGGAAAAGGGTATCTGGTCTGGATTCACATGTTTTGCAGTCTATCTTACATGCACAGAATCGTAAATGAAAATAAATGTATAGGCAATACATGGGGTGAGAGAAGAATCGCTTTAACAATTGAAATTTGCTAAATATGATTTCTTTCATAGAACCAGGTTTATATTCCATCTTCAAACAATCAGATGTGCTGTGGATCATGCAAGAATGTTTCATGCACATTCTACACTGATAATGGAACAATGACTATATTTGAGGTGAGCCTATTGTTATTTTCAGCTTTTGCTTAATATGTGAATGCGGTGTCAGTTATAATTTAGCTTGAACCTAATATAGACAATTTATATCGAAATCAGCTAAAGGCCATTAATGAAAGGTAGCAGATTTATAAAAAGGTTATTGTTAAACTTAGCAGCATGACAAGACTTCTTCATTTGGTTTTTCCATTGTAGTAGAGGTCCCAATTCAGGCCAGTCTGTGTCATATTCATACACAAGGGATGGGTGAACCATTAAAATTAAATAAATATGTGCTATGAATTTGCTATTAGTTATGCTAAACATGTTATTGTAATAACATGAATAATCTTGAGTACATGCCTATGATAGCTAAGAAGAACTTGTAGGCCTTGAACCATTGGCTGAGGGCTATTTTCTTGAGATACGTGATATTTCTATATATTAGCTAGGGATTCCTTGATCTGGGGGAAAAAATAAGAGGCAAACTTTATTACTTCTTTCCCACACCACCACCATTTTTTGTTTTGTCAGCACTTTTTTTGTCAGCTACATACATTTCAAGTGCATGAAAACAAAAGGTGCTCAATGTCTTACAGTTTGTTTTCTTTCTAAAGCAGCCACAGCCTGAATAGAAAAGTGGGTTCCCTGCCAGAAGCTTCAGAGTGAGGCTTTGCTGTCTGTGGAAAAGCAGTGTTCTCACTGCAGAGGTCCAAGACACATTCTTTTGAGTCAGACTTCTAGCTCTTTCATTAGCAAAGCCTATGCTCTCCACTAATTAGAGAGCGCTGGCTCTGACTCAACACGTAGCATGTCCGATTTCTACAAAAAGGCCACTGCTTCCCCAAAGAGAGCAAGGGTTCCACTGCCAAGCAAGCTGGCAGAGCACATACTTTTCATACAGGATATGGCAAATTTTTTGACAAAACAAACTAATGCAGGCCAAGGCCATACATGGGTTGAATGCCAAATGAATTTGCTTTTAAAAATCAGAAATTTCGTGCATTTTGTTATCCGACGGTGCCACCATTGATTTCTAAGTTTGACCAACCAAGCCTTAAATTTCACTTCATGTTGCTACAGAAAATAATTTTTGTGGTTGGGAATCTTCTTTTCTTTCCGGGAATTTTATTTTCTTGCACTCATGCGCATTTTTTTTTATTATTATATTTCTCGCACAATTCTCCCATCATTGATTAGAAAATCATTTGTTTTTAAAAGAAATTCCAACATGCCCAATCACTCAAATTTGATTGCCGCACTAAAACTGGCCATTGCTGTAGCCCACTAAATTAGAGCGAGATTTCTTAGTTAAGATTTTCGAAAGAAAATTCTTTCTAAATTGGACCCATGTATGGCTGACCTAAGACTTTGCTCACCTGGAATGTGTTTAGTTGATTTAAAATGAAAATGGGATTGGGTTTTAAAGCTGGCTAAGTGTCCACATATATTTGTCAAAATATACTGTAGGTGCTATGGGCAACATGTATTTAATTTGATTTTAAATCTATGTTATTGTTTTTTTTTAATTAATCATTTGTAATAAATATTGTTTTTTTTAAGGAATATTCTTTCTGGTTTTGTATGTCTTATGGTCAGCACTAAACTCCCGTTACTATTTTGTTATATATTTTGATGATTATTTTAAATATGGGAGGATGACCCCTGGACGTTATTCTATACTTTCATCACATTCTCCACATAGTTTTTTTTCTATAACTCCTGATATTTTAACTTTCTTTCAGAAACAACTTAATGTCTTTTACAAAGAGTGATTTGCTTTTCAGGTGGGCAACTCATGGATTTCTAACTGCACCAAGTACGAGTGCACAAAGACTACAGTAGGTGCCATGATACTGGGTTCTAGCGTTGTCTGCCCTCCTTTTAATGACAGTGAATGTCTAAAGGTTTGTGTTATCAGAGATAAATGCTTTCATTTACTAACACAATTAAACAGATAGTGTAGCTATGTAGTAACTACAACATATGTAAATGTTATGCTTTTTAAACTTTTTTTTAAAGGGGTGTACTGTTTCACTGTAATGTAATATTTTTTCGCTGGAAAGTCTGTTCTGCATTTGATGATCCCAAAAGTGCTGAATCTGTTTGTACCCATCACACAGTTATGCACAGGCAACTCTATGCTCTAAGTAGCCTTGCCGTGTTCCTGCTATAGTCCTGAATTTGGGTTCAGAAATACCATATGTAGTCAAAGGCTGGCGAAGCTGACTTGCCATAATAGTGCAGATTTTGCATCATGCTTACCACTTGACCTGCGGAAGATTTTTTGCAATACAGCACTGTATGTTTTTAAGGAAATAGAGGTTTTTATGGTAGAATTTGATCTCCACTGTGAAACAATGTTTTTTAATTTCTGCTTTAAAATATACCCAATAAATAAAAAAATGAAAAAAAAAAAATGTAATCATGAATTTAGGCCAATATGTATTCTGCTACGTTTTTGGTTACAAAAAAAAAACAATAAGCGTATATTGCTTGGTTTACGCTAACGGTATAGCGTCTACAAACTACTGGATAAATGTTATGGAATTTATATATATATATTTTTTTATACTAGTAATGGTGGTGATTAGTGACTTTTAGTGGGACTGCGATATTACAGCAGACAATCGGACACTAAGTGACACTTTTGACACTTTGCGGTAACCAGAGTAATACAGTGATCAGTGCTAAAAATATGCACTGTCACTGTCTTAATGGCACTGGCTGGGAAGGGGTTAAACATCTAGGGCGATCAAAGGGTTAACTGTGTGCCTAGTCAGTGTTTTTGTGTACTGTGTTAGGTGCTTTTTCTAGGACGATGGGGAAGAGATGGATTTTGTCAGAACGGCGATCTGCCTTGTTTACCTAGGCAGATCTCAGTTATGTGTGTTTTAATGATGATCTGCAGGTGCTGGTGGACATCTAGTGCCCAGTACCCAAAAATCATCTTTTTCTGTGAATAATCAGCAGAAACGAACTGCCCCCTGCAGGTGGAAGTGCAAAATCACGTATACTGTACATACGTGATTCTGTATAGGAAAACAGGAGAGCCACCCTGTAGCAATAAAACTGCTATGGGGCGGTCTTTAAGTGGTTAATATAACAAAATATTTTTGTTGAGGTAGACCATAATGGTTCAACAGCTTTATGCTCCAATAGGATAGTAATGAAGAAGGCTCACTCACATACTTGGCCCTCATGCATATGAAATTTAATTTTATTGTTTATTATTTCAAGGGTAAGAGATGCTCTCTGCTTTTGTGTATCACTGCAGCCTATGCTCATGGGTCTTTCATGACCATGGGCAGGCGTAGGCCTCTGTAGACTGGACCATTCAACACCTTGAAGGTGACATTGAAAACTTGGAGCCTCCTGGATTCTTAAAAAAATATTTTATTTTATTTTTTGTTTATTGATGTAAATTTCAAACAATGGCATAACATTAACAGCATGTGTTGAGATTGACATATGGAGCGCCACTTTAGTTGGAATTCAGAAAGATGTCATTAATACAAAATATATCAAAGGCTTGATAGTGCCAATCATTAAGCAAAATAAGCTATAGAGATGTCTAGATATATTTGTCTATTTGGTGGTAAAGTAGGTTGTAATCCAGATTATTATCAATATAGACTAACTTTTGTGGGGTCACAGGTTAGGTGTCTGAAAAATGTTGAGCACATTATTTTTTGATTTGTATTTTCATTTTGTTTTAGAATGGCGGATCTGTTCAGACATATAATGATGGCTGCTGCAAGATATGTAAGTGCACTAAGCTGCATTCTATGCTAGTTTCTGCTTTGTTTTGGAGAGCTCTGGTTCATTTAACTCACCTGCTGGGTCATAAGGAAGGGAAACGCATGCACTGGCCGCCCCAATCAAGTTGTCCTTCTTTAACCACTAAAACTCACAGGCCCTGCTTTTTTTCATGGCTGACTACTTGGTGAATGATTTAACTTCCTCATCATTCTGGAGTATAACTTTAATGTGTCAAAAACAAACAAAACAAAAGAGTATCAACTACACATTAAATTTGTAAAACATGTTTGCAACTTTCTGTACTCCAATAATATAGAATCCTCACCTTATTTTCTATAGGACATGCAAATAAGAATAGCCAGTACACATAGACATAAAAAGGGTTCCACATTCCAAATACCCATGGAAAGCTCCTCAAACACTGACAACTAAACATTTTAACCCCTCAGTAGGCATGAGTGGTTTTATTTCCTGCACACAATAAATTAATGTAGTATCATACTGACCTTTCCTGGCTGTAGCACCCATCCTTGGTAATGGATACCTACAAAGAAACCCCTTGAATTACCACCATTCCTGGAGCAAGAGATTTGAAACACAAGAACTGGAAGGAAGTACAGTGTACCTAGCATTTGTGTAAATAAACCCTAAAGGTCCTCCCTGCAAAATACCACATAAGTAATATAACATATTCATAATTTAAATTCCCAAAAAATTATTTGATTAATCTGAAATGTAAAATGTTGTAAAACTAAGGTCTAAGATAAACTAGGATTAGTATATGGCAGGCAATATCTTTTCTTTGTGGGTCCATATGCAGCACTAGCACACATCAATGTGAATAAATGAAGAGATGAAAATTCCTCTACCAACTTCAGTGAAAGTAAAGTACACTACACCACAGTGAAGCACTCCAATCTCCTTACCAAACAATGAAATACGATAGGCGGTATATAATATATCTTGCAAATGGACATCAACCAAACATGCAGCAATTCAAAATGGTAAAGCAATATGAATGCTCCAGCACTAAATCCGAGTCTGCAGCCTCTCAGGAAATAACAGTATAAAATTCCAATGGATCGGATCTGCTTTTCCCATTTAGGCCAAACAAAGTGCTTCCTGCACTGTGATCTCTACCATCTTCAGGCCTGAAGATGGTAGAGATCACAGTGCAGGAAGCACTTTGTTTGGCCTAACAGTGGAAAGAGGATCGGATCCATTGGAAGTTTATACTGCTATTTCCTGAGAGGCTGCAGACTCGGATTTAGTGCTGGAGCATTCATATTGCTTTACCATTTTGAAATGCTGCATGTTTGGTTGATTTCCATTTGCAAGATATATTATAAAATGCCTATGGTATTACATTGTTTGGTAAGGAGATTGGAGTGCTTCACGGTGGTGTAGTGTACTTTACTTTGCACTGAAATTGGTGGAGGAATTTTCATCTCTTCATTTATTCACATTGATGTGTGCTAGCGCTGCATATGGACCCAAGTTGACTATATTTGCTATTACAAATTTATGCTGGCTGATTGGCAATTTACTATATACATATAGCATAGTGCAGATGGCTCCCTTAATATCTATTCTTTGAAAGTAAACAAACATAGGGTGTAAAATATGTGACATCCTATTTCCGGATTTCGAATTCTGCTTATGACAAATATAATTTCCCATTCAAGTCAATGGGTATCCCATTCAAGTCAATGGGCATGCAATAGGGTCAAATGTGAATCTGCAAATATAGAGTACCACACACCTAAGTGTGAACCATCAATGCAGTTAAAGCCACATATTACGGACTGTATGCTATTAATAATATACGATAGAAGTCAACAAATCAGTGGTGCAGGTAAACAATTAGCAAACACCATGAGGTTGATTTACTAAAGGCAAACAGACTATTTGCTTTCCAGGTGAATTTTTCCTTAGCTTAGTGAATGTGATGGAAATTCACTTTGCAAAGAATAACATGAAGGAAAAAAAAAAACAATATTTTTGCACATGATTGGATGACCTACATCAGAAGAGCTTCACCTCATTCACTAAGGAAAATGCCCATGCAAAGTGAACAGCCTGTTTGCCTTTAGAAGATCAACCCCCTTGACATGTGCAGTCTGACTACAATTGGTATATCTAGGGTTAATTCTATAAGAGTGAAGCAAGGATTCAGTGATGTTAAACTGTGGTGAGTGCTAAGAAATCTGCTTGACATTGAGAATACAGTACAACAAAAACGGACAGACACGTAGAACTAATCCTAAAACAGTGCCAAAAAAAGATGTAACAAATCATTTATTCAGACATTTTAACTGTAACATTTATTCAAATAAAATGCTCATCTCATTTTTCATAGATGGACATTTTTATAAAACCTATTATCTTACTAACAAGATTCTATTTTAAATTTATTTCCTTCTTTTTTGTGGTGATTGTTTTATTAGCTTTAACTTCATTATGGACCTACTTCACTTTTATGGAAGTCCCACCATACTGGCGATGTTGTTAAGTAAATATAAATGGTGTTTTATATGAAATAATTGATTTTAGGCTTTTTGATTTATGGTTTGCTCAGGAAATAATTTGTTTAAACTATAAAAACAAAATATTGACCTGTACAAACCCAAGCCTGAATACCATTACATTACATAGCATAAAGCTTTTAGAATGTTCTTCCTGTAGACCATTATTGTTCACATTTAAAAACAATGTGAATCATATACCACATTTGTCTTCATTTAGTTGGGTTGATTTACTAAAGTAGTACTACATTTTTTCTTAGTTCAGTAAAGCTGTATTAATGTTCATACAATAAAGTGCAAAGAAAATCCCTGTTTAATTTTTAATTTCCCAGCGAATAATTGTATGTTCAAAGTTAAAGTGTATGTAAACCCTAACAATGAACATCTGTTATATGCTTTTGGTCTGTCAAATATATCTTTGAAAGGATTTTGTTAAATCTGCTTAGTAAGTTAAAAGAAAGCTAAACCTACTGTTGATCCTGCCAGAAGTACAGTGAGCTCATATGTTTCTGTGAACTCTGCAGTCTTATCTTAAGAAGTGTTATCAACCATGTCCTGTTCACCACTGTGAACTACAGAACATCTCCCCTTTATGTTATGGAGGTGATCAGAGGAATAGGTGAATCGGGAGTGAACAGCCTAATGTGACAACTGTGCTCCTCCATAGATACAATACAGTGTGTTAATGTCTAAAGTAAGTACAGTGTAGAGCAAAATCAATCAACATATAAGTAATATAAGTCCCAAAAAATGTGAAAATTTTAAAAAACACTGTGAACGCGTCCACTTGTTTTCAAAAGTGTCGTTACCCTAGTGCATTACTAGCAGGATCACCAGGTAAAACAAGCAGAAAAATCCTGTAAAAAGAAAACACATGCAGCTACCACATCTAAGAACTAGTAAGCTGCTATACATTACATGTTCTTGGATTTGGATACACTTTAACACAAGTTCACTTGGCTAATTGAAACGTGTACTCCTTTAGTAAATACCACCCCTTTTTTTCCTATATTTAGGCATCAGTACATTTAATTAGCAGATTAGATTATTGATTAAATTATTAGCAATTGCTGTAGTTCCATGCTATAAATGCATTGCCAATAAATATAATGCTGGCAATTTTAATTCTAGAAAGGCAAGGTTATACTTCAGAAGAAAAGCTACTTTCAAACCTAAATATGTCTTTGTAACATGCTACTTTAACAGCTTATTCAAATAATAACTAAAAGCATGTGCTCGGTGGGTAGGCCATCACACGTAAGAATGTGGGTTTGCAGCAGCTGTAAAGGTTGAATTGGGCAAGAAACAATAAAGCTTTCATTAAATGCATGCAGAGTAAGTTCATGTATTTAATTCTTACCTTGCCATAAACGCTTTGCAAAAAAGAAAAAAACAAATCTGTAAGTTGTATTTATTAGCTTGGCTCCAGATGTAAGTCAGGAACTTCTGGTGTGATTCTTTGATCTTCAAAAAAATGTATTAATACGTTTACTTGACGTACAAGGAAAAGAATTATCATAAATAAACACTTGGCAGTGTAAGAATTAATGAACATGTTATTTGTGTCAAAATGTTTAATTTGTACAAAAATCTTATATCCCTAACAATTCTGCCAGGTTCTGGAATGGGTGTATTACCCTTTACCATTACCCCCGTAGTTCCTACTGCTAAAATAAATTGTGAACCAGGTACTATTATTATTTCATGCATTTTACTGTACGTTACTAACTGTAATGACTGATTTTATAGTGGTACGTGCCTTAAGCTTTGTGCTTTTTGCCTAAAGAAGTACTGTCAGATTTCATACAAATTAAAAGGGTTGGTAACCACAATCACAGTCCCAGTATACTCTTTTATGGATGTTTGCTGCAAACATTGACTCACTACCAAATCAAAAATCCCAAAACGGTCATGCATGCAGTAACAAACTCTGCATACATTTTTTTTCTACTTATTAATGCATGTTGTTTGATCATTTTACAGCATAATTCCATAATTTAAAGCCGTATGGTCAGAATCAAAGAGAATTTACCTGCATACCAAGCTAGTAGTATAATTCTCCAAACATTCCCAAAAGTTCCATGTTGCTAGTAACTTTAAAGTCAAAATGTTCAAAATACCAAATTAGGTATTTCTTTTCACATGAGTACTATGTTATCTTTCAGTAAAATATAATTGGGTTTGACTGCCAGTAATTTTATTGCTGCTGGTAAATGGTTGTTACAGCTAGGACAGAATCAATGTTAAACTAAACACCTAAAGAGTCAGGATGTCATTGCTTTTAATTAGTCAATTCTCTAGGCCTTTAAAACATTGGCCTTGTCATGCCACCAGTAAGCAACAAAATTGATTTATTAAAGGAATATAGAATGTTCTTTTAGCTTAGAGAATACAGCGAAGTTGTGCTGTTGTCAATCAGCCAATTATGTTTAAGGCAAAATCTTGTTGTGTTTTTTTTTTACCCTGCACATGATTGGGTTTTCAAAGTGAACATAACTCTGTATTTTCTAAGTAAATTTATGGTACAAAAATAAAGTATAACACAAGTACCCTGTAAACTAAAACAATTATCACTGAGCATTCTGGTGGGCAGTGAGGCCAATCTTCAGTCTCTTGAAGAGCTATGGACGCCATAAATATCCATCATGCCAGATACTTTGTCCCTTGATTAGTGCTGTGGTTCCTACCATAGGCAGTTATGTCATTACTACTCTTCTTTGTAGGGTGCTTGTGTTTTTCATTATTATACTGTAACAGCAGAGTAACGTTAGGGGAACCTTCACTTTGCTAAGAAAAAGTCTCTTCTGCTCTAGTAAACCATCCTCAACATGTCTGAAGCTGTTTTTGTATCTTTTGAATTTGATACATTTTTTCCCTATTTAATTCTTGTAGGCATTTAAACAGACATTTGGAATTAAATAATTATTTAGTGTTAAATGCTTTTATTGTTTGATACGCTTAACAGTTTATTAATAAGGTGTTTGTTCCAAACATGTCTTGGATTTATGTGAATTAAATATGTGCCTGTTGTTGCCTTAAATTATGAGGAATTTTATTCAAAGAAGACCTGTGTGTTCTAAAGCATTACATAAAGATTATAAATCAGAATGTGTTGTTTGTTGCTAGTTAGCTTATGATCCTTACTTACCTTCGGGGATGCTGAGCTGTCAGTGCCCATGCAGCCAGTTCAGCGGTCCAGAGATTTGAAACCCCTGCTTTTATTCCTGTTCTCTGGATGGATTGGTCACCACTGTTTCAGAGCATGGCTCTGATCCATCCTAAGAGTGCTGCACAGAAAAGAGAGAGAATAGCGAGGCCTTTGAGTCCCTGGATCACTGGACTGGTTGTGTTGGCACTGACAGCTCATAATTCCTGGAGGTAAGTACATTGGGGATCAGGAGGGGATAGGGCAGAGCTAACAGTTAAAACATTCTACAATCTTCAAATCAGTTTACAGGTGTAAATAGGTTCTGCACCAATGTAGTGCAGAACCTATTTACACCTAGAGGGGAGGGGATATGATAGAAACTTTTAAATACATAAAGGGAATCAACTCGGTAAAGGAGGAGAGCATATTTAAAAGAAGAAAAACTACCACAAGAGGACACCGTTTTAAACTAGAGGGGCAAAGGTTTAAAAGTAATATGAGGAAGTATTACTTTACTGAGAGAGTAGTGGATGCATGGAATAACCTTCCTGCAGAAGTGGTAGCTGCAAATACAGTGAAGGAGTTTAAGCATGCATGGGATAGGCATAAGGCTATCCTTCATATAAGATAGGGCCAGGGACTATTCATAGGATTCAGATATATTGGGCAGACTAGATGGGCCAAATGGTTCTTATCTGCCGACACATTCTATGTTTCTATGTTTCTAGTAAATAAAAGATTCTGGTTTTTTTTTTCTCTCTTCATATCATCTATATTGCATCTCTATATTCCGCAGAAATTCTCTGAATGTACAGTAATTGAAAAAAAAAAATCTCAAAAGTTCAGAGAAACTCTAATATCTGCAATTACCTACCTAATCATTTATTTTCCTCCATTGAGATATAAATGTAACACAATCATTTGCCTTTTATTCGATTATGTCTCTTTTTAAATGTATATTTTAATCTTCCTAAAAGCTTAAGGAATGAGTATAATGAAAAAACAAAACAAAAAAACAATAAGTTAATTAACTTTGCTGTGTGCATCGCTTAACTTGGTATTTTGGTATGTATTGGGCTGCGAAACCTGCCCTGTGAACGACCTCTAGGGATATGAACTTTCCACCCACTGTACTAATTAGAAGTGGTAAAAAAACAGTGAGTCATCGACTTTAATCATGGAATTCATGAAGGAGGCATTTAACAAGCATTACTTTGTACAAGCAAATGTGAACAATCAAACAAAGCCTAATCAATATATATCATTTAGGGACTAGGTACAAACATAACCAATTAAACTGGGGAATTGCTGATCTTTAAAAGCATTTGTGAGTTTTGTATTTATTCCCAGAAAAGTTAATACTTCATGTACGCTTTGGTTTAAATATGTAATTTTTATTTTTAATTTTATCAAATATTGCTGAACTTATCCGTCAAATGACATTTTCTAATGATAGTTGTTGCAGTTCTTCTTTAAATTGTGTGCTTTTTTTAAGTGCGGCAATGAGTAGTCAGGTAGAGGTTTAGAGAGCATAATGATTCTAAGATAGCAAGGTACGGGTTTATTGAACATTTTCCAGGATAGCCAGGTACAGGTTTAGTGCACATGCTTTAGGATAGTCAGTTACAGGTTTAAAGGTGCATATGGAGAAGTAGTGTTAGATGTACCAGCAGATTTAGATGGACTTGATTAACAAATAAACTCCAGCTAACACTTTTTAAGCAGTTACATCATACATTATTTTCCATGTGGGATAAAGGTTTTACATAAATTAATAAGAACTTACCATTTTAAGCACCCTGTCAATGTTAAATGGTTTGTCTCAACACTGTGACACTGACACTTTTTCTGGTCACCAGGTTAAAAAAGCTCAGAACAGTATAGTATATAGTGGTAGTATAAGTATTGATAAGCTTCAATATATTACATTTTTGCTTTTTGGTTTTAGAATTTAGATGTTTTTTAAACATATGTTAGCATAGTCAGGTATATATTTAATAAACATAAACTAGATTAGTCACCTACTGGATTTACAGAACATGAATGTGGATAGTCAGCTATGGATAGTCAGCTATAGGTTTAATAAGCATGACCAAAAGTAGTCAAGTGCAGATTTGATGAACATCAGCTAGGATAGCAAGGAACAGGTTTAATTAACTAGAATATTTAAGTAAAGGATTATGACTTAAGCTAGTCTTATACAGGTTTATAGAACAAAATATCAGATAATCATGTAATTATTTTAGAGAACACAAGCTAGGATAGTCATTAGTACAGGTTAAGGAACCTGAGCTAGTCAGGTGGAATTTTAAAGGTCTAGGTTTAGTGAGTATGAACTAGGATAACTGGGCACTGATTTATAGGCATAAAGTATTAAAGCAAGAACACATTTGTAAATCATGAACTAGTGTGTCCAGAACAGGTTTCTGGCATATAAGCTAGGATAACCAGGTAGAAGTTTATAGAACAGCATCTAGGATAGTCAAGTACAAGTTTATGAACATAAACCAGGATTGACAGATTTAGGTTCATAGAACATGAACTAGGATAGTCAAGTACAGGTTCATAAATATAAATTAGGATAGTCAAATTCAGGTTTTGAAAACATGAGCCAGAGACAGTTTTATAGAGCATGGATAAGGATAGTCTGTTAAGGATTTTGTAGAATAGTCTACTTTGTTTTTGTAAGAATATACTGATAGCTAACTGTAAATCATCAAACAATTCCACTGAAAGGTATATGGTAAAAGATTACAGTTATTGTCCATGGGCTAGACATTAATCCTGACATTTTTTCTAATTATATGTTATGATGTTGTGATATTGGTCTGATTTTATTTGAACTTGTGGGGATAAAATTAGGGGACTGTTATTTAAAAATTCAGGTGCATTGAGTAGCATGTTTATTATGGCCCCACTAGTAAGTTCCTGATAGCATGCAGAACGGGAATTTAAACTTTTTGAACTTTTCTTATTCGCTTGTCCAGGCTAGTGACTCTAGGGAAGTAAGGATCAAAAATCAAGTCTGCAATTACAGCCCCTTCATGACTGTCTAAAATCAAGTTACTGTTTCTTAATTGCTCGTCATTTTTTGACTGAACATTTTGCAGTTTTACAGAAAATGACAGTATAAATTTGTAAAACTAAAAATTTCAGCAACCTTATTGTGAACCTGCTAAAATATTTTGTATCCTGAACAGGTTGTAAAATTATTTTTAAAACCCAACTTTAGAGTGTTTGTAGTGATCGTTGAGGACCTTTAAGAATACATTATTTCACAATACAAGCCACTAGAGAGGTTTGAGACAGTTGGATTAAAGCTCTCTTTTGCTGCTTGTTAAGAATATGTAAATATTTAAAGTCTATAGCAGGGTTGTGCAAACTGTGGCCCTCCAGCTGTTGCAAAATTAAATGTCCCATCATGCCTCTGCCTCTAGGTGTCATGCTTGTGGCTGTCAGAGTCTTGCTATGCCTCATGGGACTTGTAGTTCTGCAACATCTGGAGGGCCACAGTTTGCATATCCCTGGTCTAAAGTCTAGTGCACCATAGGCCACACTTGTTTCTTGGTTTGGTTGATATCAGCCTGATCTAGCAGCAATATACTTTCTATAAGTAAGAAAGATTGAATGGAAAGGACTAGAAACATGCCCAATCACCATTATGTCCTTGAGAAAACCTGGCACTGGAGGTCTTTGGTTGTGCTTTATTCTCCCTATTTATAGGCATAAACATACTGATCAGGTGACCCAAGTATGCATGATTATGCCTGAAAGTCTGCTTAAGGTTGGATCATGGCTACCTGACCAGCTATCCTGAGGTGTGCCTTAATACATCTTCAGTGCAGTTTTTTTTTCAATATTTCGAGTTTTCTTTAGAATATTCAAAATAGGGCAAAGTTTACAGTGACAAGCTTTAAGGGTGCATACAAGGCATGGATTGATGTGGGTATTATAGAAGACATGAAGTGGTAGTAGCCATTCATATGCTGGTGATGCTGGAATATTTTACTATCATTTGAAGTTGCAAGTTGTAAATAAGAAAGAAATAAAAGAACAATTAAACAGAGGAAGATGGCAAAAAGAGTAGAGTTTTGTGTGTTTTCAGCAAACATGTTTATTTATTTACTGTAACAAAATAAATGATAACCTTTTATGAATATAATAATATTAGCAAACAGTATCTTATGTATATACTACAAAGTGTAATGCATCCTATGCTTTCAGGCGCAAAGGAGGAAAAAATCTGCCAAAAAGTGGCTGTAAGAACCACCATAAGGAAAAGTGACTGCATTAGTCAAACCCCTGTAAGTAAACTATTACAAAAATGCTGTCTGCTGTGCCCAAAAAATGTTATGTTGAAGATGCAAAACATTTTTCAACCATTGAAACACATGTTTTAGGATGATGCATCCTTATGTTTTTTAAAGAAGTTTAGTGTAAAAAATACTCTATAGTGTGTAGTGACATCACCAACCCCTCCCCAAATCAGGCTGTGTAGCAAGCACCCTTTAGTGCCTTTGTTTCTGTCTCCACTGCCTGTTTAGAAATACCTTTTCCTTCCATTCTGGGAAGCATGTGCACGCTCCTTTGATCTCCTGCAATGCAGTGTTTGGTGCATGAGTGATTGATCACCAGACCAAAGCATTGTCACATGGAGGGCAAGGGACACACCTAGCACAGTGCAGCTATTAAGCATAGGTTATGTTCAGTATTTGCATAAGATAGTTGCATGGGTTGCAGTGCTGAAAGACTCAACTGAAAGGTATTGGTATGGTAAGTAAGGGTACTGGAGGATGCCTAGTACAGTTTCACTTTAACAAAAAAGAAAAATATTTTGACTGTAACTGTACTGTAGGTGGAGACATGTCATTGGAATTTCCCATGTAACTAGATTGCGGAAGCATAGTTTTTACATTTTAGAAAGGTTCGTAGCAGGACCCTAAGGCAAGGGAACCACTGGCAAGCCATGTATGGGGACTGTAGTTCAGAAGGAATCCTTGATTATTGTGACTCTTCATATATTAACCACTTCCGGACTGCTCATGTTGCTGCTACTGCAGCACAGTGGCAGCCCTGGGTCCAGCGACGTAGACCTAGGCTGGATTCCTGCCTGTCTTGGCGGCACGCGCCACCTGAGGCTTGCTCCCGCTGTGTTTAGACACAGTGGGAGTCGGGCCGGAGGAGGAGAGATGGCAATCACCATCTCTCTTCCCCAATCGTCAGGGAATAGTGAGAAATTCCGCCCGCTTGTGTAAACAAAGCGGGCGGATCTTCTCTGTGACCGACAGGGACAGATCACAGGATTCAGCATAGCTGAACCTGCAATCTCTGTCTCTGTCACAGAACCCCCTCCCCCCACACATGTCAGTAAGCATGAGGCACACAATTAACCCCTTGATCACCAACAGTGTAAGCCCCTTCCCTGCCGGTGTCATTATTACAGTAACAGTGCATATTTTTAGCACTGATTACTGTAGTAATGTCACTGGTCCCCCCAAAAGTATAAAAAATGTCAGTTAGGGGTCCTATCTGTCCGCCGCAATGTCACAGTCCCGCAAGAAATTGCAGATCGCCGCCATTATTAGTAAAAAAAAAAAAAAAAACAATAAAAATGACAAATCTTTCCCGTAGTTAGTAACTTTTGGGCAAACCAATCAAAATACGTGTATTGCGATTTTTTTTACCAAAAATATGTAGCAAAAAACCAATTGGTCTAAAATGTTAAAAAAAATTTATTTGTAAATTTTTTTTGGTAATATTATTTATCAGAATGTGAAAAATATTGTTTTTTTTTTAAAATTGTCGCTCTTTTTTTCTAAAATTAAAAATCGCACAGGTGATAAAATACCACCAAAAGAAAGCTCTGTTTATGGGAAAAAAGGACGTAAATTTTGTTTGGGTACAGCCTTGCATGACCGCGCAATTGTCAGTTAAAGTCACGCAGTGCCAAGTTGAAAAAAGTGGCCTGGTCATTAAGCAGCCAAATCCTCCGGGGCTAAAGTGGTTAAATGGGGAATTGGATTTGAAGGATAGTAGAAACAAAGATATATATATATATATATATATATAATATATATACATTTTTTTCAGACAGGTTGTACATTATAAGGCTCCTTTCACACGGTCCGCATTCCGTTGCGGACCGTTCTCTTCTCAGCGGGGATTGATCCGCCGATCTCCGCTGAGCAGGGGGATGACAGCTCCGTCTCCGCACTGTATGGGGAGAGGTAGGTGTTAGAGCCCGCTGCTCTCTATGGGGAATCGGATGAGAGCGGACCGCCTGTCCGCTCCCGGCCGATCCCCTGGACGGATGCAGAATAGGGTTTCCATCCGTCCGGATTTCACGGACAGGATCGGATGCGGATGGCTCCACTGACATCCACTGCCCTATAGGGATGCATGGAGGATCCGATCACATCCGCCTAAACAACTGACAGGTGGATCTGATCAGATTGTTCGTGTGAAAGAACCCTAAAGGTGGCCTTGGTAGCTCTCAAAGTTCCTGAATTTAGGTCAAGGACTGTATTGCTTTTGAAACAGTATTCAAAACTAAAATGATCAATGAACACATGGCTCTCACACTTCTGTATTGTTCATCCTTTAAAACAATATCAGACAAGAAGAAAATAGGTCTTTTGTTTTCAATATAATAAAGTCAAGTATACAGAATCAAAAATGGAATTGCCACACGGATATGGACTCTTCAGAAAATGTAACTTAATTTGTTTTAGTAGAGTACCATGAATTTTGTTTTGGTTACAAATAGGAATGTTACTTTGATTTTAAAATCTGGGCTGGCTTGATCTGAGTACACTTTTACTAAGACAATTTGGGGTTGATTTACTAGAACTGGGGAGTGCAAAATCTGGTGCAGCTGTGCATGGTAGCCAATCAGATTCTAACTTCAGTTTGTTCAGTTAAGCTTTAACAAAAAAAAAGCATGGAAGCTGATTGGTTTCAATGCAGAGATATTGCACTCTCTAGTTTCAGTAGATCAACCTCTGTATATATAGATGTAGAACTATTGTGACACATTTTGACATTTTTTCTATATATGGCTCATTTTAATTCTATCCATATTTTTCATATTCAACAGATAACTGTGGCTTCCTGTGATGGAAAGTGTCCGTCAGCTACAATCTTTAATGTAAACATTGATAGCCATATTCGATTCTGTAAGTGCTGTCGGGAAAATGGTGTACAGAATCTGACAGTGCCACTCTACTGCTCAGGAAATGGGACTGAAGTGATGTACGTCATACAGGAGCCACTGGATTGTTCTTGTCAGTGGAATTAAACATGGATAAAGCGTGGCAAGTCCTCGTTACAACTTTGCCCCAAAACACTCTATGCACTGAAGACACACACCATATTTACTCAGTGTCACATTAATCCTACACTGTCTCAGTTCCAAAGAACTTCACAACTCTTCAGCAAATTGTGGAATGCATCTATTTAAGCTGCACATATTCACTTAAAGACTGCCTATGGTTATACCAATTTCATTTTTTTTAAATGTTTGAAAAAAAATTTGAGCCTTGTTCCATTTCCAAAATACATTTTAGGGAAAAATTGCCATTTTTCTTGCAAAGGTGGACCAGACGGTATACTAAATCTTTTCAAGTGTGACATTATTCAGATTTATACTTGACTTGTGGTGCATAATATTAAACTTGTACAATGTATTTTTACTTTTGATTCCAAATGTGCCATGATTTCTATGTTGTATCAAAAATGAATCTTAATGTGTCATTTAGGTATTTTATATCTCAACATCCATAAATACACTTGTGTGTCTATGACTAATGAGAAAGCAATAAGCCTTAAAAAATACATAAAAAATGTATATAATGTTACACCAAAAATTTGATATATTGTAATAAATGTAAAACTAAAATCCAAGATGTTATAGTATCTGATATATATCATATAACATTCACAAATGTTTTTTACAACTATTACTTAGGTGGTTCATCTGATATTTATGAACAAAATAAGTCACTTACAGTTGAAGTGGTCATGGGTAGGGGGAAAACAAGCTGCCCTGAGTTTGGTTTGAGCAGGGCTCAGCGAACTTCAAAGAAGTTGAATGTGTAACCTGAAACCAATTTAAATCAATAGGAGCTGAATCTGTAAAATTCAAAAATGGCCATTTTCTGGGCTTACACACAAGGGGGTGGCAAAAATAGTACGGGGGGTGAACACTGCCCCAGAGACCATGTACCACAAAAAAAAGATTAAAAAATACTATTTGACCACACTTTTTGATAAAAAATATTTAATTTCAGCCAGAAGAAGTAAAAGTATAGGAACAGGTGCGTTGCTATGGTGGCTACTAGTCACACCTATAGATGAACTGCAGCACTCACCAACACAAGTACTCAAAGGCTTACTATATTAAAATAAATGGGTGGTGCGCTATTCAGGTGTGTGATATAAACGAATAATACTCAAAAAGTGAAATCTTCCAAGAAGTGTAATACATTGTAATTTCAAATCAGGAAAAACTGCAAAAATATCTTCAGAAGAATATATATATATATATACACACACACACACATATATATATATATATATATATAAATAAATAAATAATAGTCCCAATTATGGTGAAGATCCACACGTGCAAATGATGAAAAATCAAAAGAAGGATATTGGAACTTGTTGAAGGGTGTGAATCAAAAAAGTTATTTTTTAAAGTTCATCCATTCATCAATTGAATAGGCAGGTGCTCTCACCTCTACAATTTATGAGTCAATACTTGTGAATAAATACAAAGTCTTCCACTCAGTTGAGTGACTTCTCCCCTCAACCTATTATCCCCAGATATGTGAATAAAAAGATAAACAACATATAGTGTAATATTGTCAATTTGTGCATGTGAAACAACGTGCTTTGAAATGCACAACTGTGCTAGTGAAGTGGTATCAAGTGAAAACAGCCAATCCACCTGTGTTATAAATACTGTGGGGTGCCCCAAAAAAAGTGGATAAACTTCTTCCACCAAAGTGTATGGTTAAAATGTGCGCTTACCTGAAGCATAAAGAAAAAAGACTTTAACATCCTGTAGTATCTCCTTAAAAGATTGCTGGGCTGTCTTCATTTAACACTCCTCCCAGTATATATAGAAAATAAAAAAAGGTCCATATTGAAGTAACATCAATAGACTTTATTTATAGAAAACAAATCTCACTTACATCAAGGTAAGGGACCAGCAATCTAGTACTCTGCTCCCCTGTATGGTCAGTCTATTGGTTGCAGTCTGAATTTTTAGTATCAAGAGACAACTCTCTTAGCAGCTACTCAACACAAATTAGAGCCGATAGATCCGTTCTCTCGGCTCGCCAGGGAGTCAGCTGTTAGTGATACAAATCCGTGTGTGGAACAGCTTCGCGCCACTGGCTCCTCCTACGCGTTGCGTCACAGAAACGTGACATCCTCAGGGTGGAGCTAAGTGACAGCATGCCAGACCTAAATAGTCAACGGCTCATTTACAGGTTATAGTGACGACTTTTAACAAACTGCATAGACTAAATCGGAAACCGAATCTTACAGTAATAGAAGGCCAGAATATAGTACAACTGTTAGCAGTGAGATAATATTACTAAAAACAAATAACATAAGAATATTAGCAACCTGGCAGCTTAGACACTCCTGCAACATCACTGGACAAAGACAGACTCAGGTAAATATTAGAGGGGCTGCTGCACACAGAAGGTTTTTTTTTAACCTAATGCATAGAATGCATTAGGATAAAAAAAAAAAAAAAACTTCAGCCTTTACAATCCAAGTATGGACAAAAACTTTATTGGAGCATTAGCTAGGTACTGCTGAGGTACCTGTTATGATTTGTGCCTTGCTGGTGGCTGCTGCTTCTTTCTTGAAAAATTTTGCATGCCTATGATGGTGATGTCAAAAGCCTTAGTTCTGTCAGTGAAACTGACAGTTACAGCAGGAGCACAGCAACCACAGTGTGTCACTAACGGTCACTTGTTCTCTAATATCTATAACTTGATATATGGTACATGCAAAGGGGAACTCATGACAGAAAAAAAGTCACTGGGAAATGTACATAATATCAGTTTTTTTCTTTTGACTATGGGCTACAGCAGTGTCAATCCCTTCAAAGCGTTTGAGAGCAAGTCCCTCTATTCAAAGGACTGGATGTGGTAAAGAATTTGTTGGAACTGTAATTTGTGCAATGAGTGCTATGCTGCCCATCACCTACAGAAATAGGCCCAGAACATTTCAATTATAAAGCAGGCCCAAAATGTGAACTATTTAAAAAGTAGGCAGGTCATTATTTATTTACCTTAACCGGTTGCCGACCGCCGCAAGTACATATACTGCGGCGGTCAGCCCCGGCCAGGCAAAGTGACGTATGGGTACGTCACTAGCCTGTCACTGGCTTGTGAGCCAATAGCGGGCGAGCGCGCGCCCCGGGTCGTTCACTAAGAAGTCAGTCCGTGTGACCGGCGGACCCGATGTCCGCCAGTCACTCTCGATCGTGCGCCGTGAAGTGAGAAAGGCAGGCAGCTAATGTAAACAAAGCTGCCTGTCATTCTCCCCTGTGTAAAAATGGAGATCAAACGGTTCTACTATGTAGGACCGTTGATCTCTGTTCTTACACCAGTAGCCATGTCCAGTTAAAATTAGAAATACGCCCCTAGGGACATACTTAACCCCTCCTTCCCCAATAAAGTTAACCCCTTCCCTGCCAGTGTCATTTTTACAGTAACAGTGCATATTTATAGCACTGATTACTGTAGTAATGTCACTGGTACCCCCAAAAGTGTCAAAAATGTCAGTCAAGGGTCCGATCTGTCCGCCGCAATGTCGCGGTCCCGCAAAAAAAATTGCAGATTGCCGCCATTACTAAAAAAAAAAAAATACAACAAAAATTACAAAAATCTTTCCCTTAGTTAGTAAATGCAATAACTTTTGCGCAAACCAATCAAAATAATCTTATTGTGATTTTTTTTTTTTACCAAGCATAGGTAGCAGAAAACAAATTGGCCAAAAATTTAAAAAAAATTTGATTTTTAAATTTTTTTTGGTGGAATTTCATATAAAAAAATTTGAAAAATATTGTTATTTTTGCAAAATTTTCGCTCTTTTTTTGTTTATAGCGCATGATCAAAAAATCGCACAGGTGATCAAATACCACCAAAAGAAAGCTCTGTTTGTGGGAAAAAAGGACGTTAAATTAGTTTAGGTACAGCGTCGCACGACCGCGCAATTGTCCGTTAAAGTCACGCAGTGCCGAATCGCAAAATACCCCATGGTCGGAATGGGGGTTAAATCTTCCGGGGCTTAAGTGGTTAAAGAGGAACTGCAGCCTTTTTGCTACCCCCTCCCATTTTTTTTGCTGGTTACCTTTGACATTCTTCAGCACAATAAGCATATTCATCTAGCCAGCAGGTCCAGCCTCTCTGCAGCGGCTGCACAGCTCCGGCACCACCATGTTGTCAGATAAGCTGCCGCCTCTTCCAGGTGCAGGCACCACTCGGTCCCCCCTCTCCTCTTTGCTTAACCACTTAAGCCCCGGGGGATTTGGCTGCTGAAAGACCAGGCCCTATTTTGCGATTCGGCACTGCGTGATTTTAATGGTCAATTGCACGGTCGTGCGATGCTGTACCCAAATGAAATTGACATCCTTTTTTTACTACAAACAGAGCTTTCTTTTGGTGGTATTTGATCACCTGTGCGATTTTTATTTTTTGCTCTATAAACAAAAAAAGAGCGACAATTTTGAAAAAATAACAATGTTTTTCAAAATTTTTTATATGAAATTCTCAAAAAAAATGTAAAAAATCAAAATTTTTTAAAATTTTAGGCCAATTTGTTTTCTGATACATATTTTTGGTAAAAAAAAATCGCAACAAGCGTATTTTGATTGGTTATTATTATTGCGTTTACTAACTGCGGGGAAGATTTATGTAATTTTTTTTTTTTTTTTAACTAGTAATGGCGGCAATCTGCAATTTTTTTTGTGGGACTGCGTCATTGTCACGGACAGATCGGACCCCTGACTGACATTTATGACACTTTTGGGGGTACCAGTGACATTACTACAGTAATCAGTGCTATAAATATGCACTGTTACTGTAAAAATGACACTGGCAGGGAAGGGGTTCACTTTATAGGTGATCAAGGGGTTAAGTGTGTCCCTAGGGACGTGATTCTAACTGTCAAGGGGCGTGGCTTGTTAGATCATCACAGAGACATATGATTCTACATAGCAGGATCGCATAGCCTCTGTGATGATCTAAGGCAGTATATAGTCGTGCGGCAGTCGGCAAGTGGTTAATGGGACTGCACATAATGCATCCCAGGAGGCACCACTGGTGCCTAGGCAAATTCCACAAACCGGGGGATTGGCCAAGCCTTTGATGGAAAAAAACCATGCGGGTAAACTAAAAAAAAAAACAATATCAGCGCTGTGGAGGGGGAGCAGGATGGAGAGGAGGAGAGTGCCGAGGGAGAGTGAAGGTCCGCTTTAAGGAGAACTAGTCACCAATGGACATTTTCCAATAATCTGAATTTCCCCTAATAAATAGTTATATTAGTGCAGCTTTACCACATATAGAGTATTTGTTTTTTTATAGTTAATAAAAATGCCTCTGGTTTTCTTATTCACAAGGTGGTGTTCCAATTTGCAAGTAATCCTTTTTTCTCCCAGGTGATACTCTCCAAACAACAAACAAAGAAAACCATATAGTTGAGTATGTTCTACCAGACAAGTGGTGGCGAACTTTGGCATCCCAGATGTTTTGGAACTACATTTCCCATGATGCTCAACTACACTGCAGAGTGCATGAGCATCATGGGAAATATAGTTCCAAAACACCTGGGGTGCCAAGGTTCACCATCACTATAAATCAGACCTCAAAATAATATTATATGTGCTCACGTTTAAATAGGTGTAAAAAAAAAAAAAAACACCCTTTGGTTTACTTCCTCATGTGATCCCTTTCTATATACTCTTACCTTCTAACTTCAAAGGCAAGCCAATAATACAACTCTGCTGAATCTTCTTTCCTTTTACAACCTCTCCCTTCTGTATCAAAGCTATTCATCCTCTCTCGCTCCACAAATGATTGTTGGAAATCCCAAAAACAAAAACACTTATATAGTGTAATACTGCTTTGAAATTATTAAAATGAACTACTTCAATACAGGGCACTTTCACCCCCTTCTTGCCCAGGCCAATTTTCAGCTTTCAGCACTTTCGCACTTTGAATGAGAATTGCGTGGTCATGCAACGCAGTACCCAAACAACATTTTTTACCATTTTTTTTAGACAGATAGAGCTTTCATTTGGTGGTATTTAATCACCACTAAGTTTTCTATTTTTTTCTAAACAAATTAAAAAAGGCCGTCAATTTTGAAAAAAAAAAAGTTTTTCTTTGTTTCTGTTGTAAATTTTTATAAATAAGTATGTTTTCTCCTTCACTGATGTGCACTGATGAGGCTGCACTGATGGGCACTGATGAGACAGCACTGATGAGGTGGCACTAATGGGGACACAGTGATTGATCAAGGAGAGAGAGAACCGCTCCGGTGAGAAAGCAATCCCACAAACATCCAACACAGGTCCAGGCAAGGATCCGCAATCCAGGCAGTAGCAACGTTAGAAGGAAAGAAGTCGCACTTCCGGTTGTAGATGTGAAGTGTTAAAATCCAGTTTTATTGATAGCCAAAGAATAAAAGCATACAAAACATATCCACAATAGCCAGAGACATGGGGGGGAAAAAATGCACAGTGGTTGACGCGTTTGTAAATTTTTATAAATAAGTATGTTTTCTCCTTAACTGATGTGCATTGATGAGGCTGCACTGATGGGCACTGATGAGACAGCACTGATGAGGTGGCACTGATGGGGAGGCACTAATATGCAGCACTGATGGGCACTGATAGGCAGCACTGATATGCAGCACTAATAGGCGGCACTGATATGCAGCTCTGATAGGCAACACTGTTGGGCACTGATGGAAAGCCTTTATGGGCACTTATAGGTGGCACTGATAGGGGGCACTGATAGGGGGCACTGATTTGTGCTGATAGGCAGCAGTGGTGGGAATTGATGGGCAGCACTGATAGATGGCACTGATGAGGAGGCACTGACAGGCATCACTGATAGGCACTAAAAGGCATCACTGATGAGCAATGATTGGCACTGATTGGCATCACTGGTGGGCATCGCTGATGGGGCTGTCAGGAGAGCTGCTTATCGGCTCTACTCTACTCACGCCCTGTCAGCATGAAAAGAATAATGCGGATAACTGGCACTTCCTAGGTATGCTGTGATCAGCTGTGATTGGACCCAGCTGATCACATGGCAAAGAGCCTACCTCATAGGCTCTTTACTGTGATCAGAAATGCGGTGTGTTGGAGCGTCACAACGCACTACCGATCGCCGCAATGTGCGCCCCCAGGGGCGCACAAGAGCATCTTCTTCTGAAGGACGCTGTCATTTTGTTATAGGTCAGGTGGGATGTATTACCACCATGTGCATAACTCTTGAGCCCCATAAGAATTCCACCAGGTGCAATGTGTCCAATCAGTTTACTCCATGCACCTTACCAAACTTCCAAAAATGATGTGCTTATTCTATCAATCACTTCCACGGAATGTTCTTCCAACTTAACTCTATTAATATTGATTTAAAAATAAACAAAAAACTAAAATGAAGTGTAATATCACTTTAAATATCACTTAAGTGAAAAAAACAGCTCACATTTAACCACTCAAGCCCCGGAGGATTTGGCTGCTAAACGACCAGGGGGTATTTTGCGATTCGGCACTGCGTGACTTTAACGGACAATTGCGCGGTCGTGCGACGCTGTACCTAAACGAATTTCACGTCCTTTTTTTCCCACAAACAGAGCTTTCTTTTGGTGGTATTTAATCACCTGTGCGCTTTTTACTTTTTGCGCTATAAACAAAAAAAGAGCGTAAATTTTGCAAAAATACCAATATTTTTCACATTTTTTTATATGAAATTCCCCCCAAAAAAATGTAAAAATCAAAATTTTTTAACATTTTCGGCCAATTTGTTTTATGCTACATATGTTTGGTAAAAAAAATCGCAAAAAGCGTATTTTTATTGGTTTGCGCAAAAGTTATCGCGTTTACTAACAAAGGGAAAGATTTTTGTCATTTTTGTTGTTTTTTTTTAACGCGTAATGGCGGCGATCTGCAATTTTTTTTGCGGTACTGCGACATTGTGGCGGACAGATCGGACCCTTGACTGACATTTTTGACACTTTTGGGGTTACCAGTGACATTTCTACAGTAATCAGTGCTATACATATGCACTGTTACTGTAAAAATACACTGGTAGTGAAGGGGTTAACTTTATTTGAGAGGGAGGGGCTGTGTGTGTCCCTAGGGGCGTGATTCTTACTGTGATTGGCTGTGGCTTGAGGTGTAAGGACACTGATCAACGGTTCTACACAGTAGAACTGTGTGATCAGTGTTTTTACACCGAGGAGAATGACAGGCAGCTTGTTTACACAAGCCGCCTGACTTTCTCCCTCTCCCCCGACGATCGCCGAGTGACACGCGCGGGGGGGTCCGTGACCGCGCGGGAGCGGGAGCGCGCCTCCGCGGGGGCGCGCTCGCTCCCCAGACCCTCCCAGGCTATTGACGTTAATTAACGTCACTCTGCCTGGCCGGGGCTGACCGCCGCAGTAAATTTACTTGCGGCGGTCGGCAAGCGGTTAAAACATGTGGAAATGTGCGCATCAATTACCCAATGTGGCATGCACCCCAAACCTGGGTGTCCAGCGAAAGATTCACTCCATGCACCTTACCAAACATATATGTCTGTAAACACTTCTAACTCCACTTCCTTCAAAAGGGGTCAGAATTCTCCACTCCAGTATTGGTCCAGATAGCCCATATATCAATATCAGGCTCCATAATGTAGTAATTTCCCATTAAACAACTATTTATTAAGTCACAAATACACTTACAAACAAACTATGGTAAGAATAGCATACAAACCAACCTTAAGATGGCCGCTGTGGCACTTCCAGCGTGCGTGATGATGTCACTTCTGGTGTCTTTACGCTACTTTGATACTTTTCGTCCAAAGACTTTTTCCAAGGATCACAGGGTGTTTTTTTGCACTTATTTAAATGTGAGCACGTATAATATTATTGGGAGGTCAGATTGTCTAGTAGAACATACTACACTATATGGTTTTCTTTGTTTGCTTTTTGGGGAGAATAACTTGCAAGAAGAAAGGATTACTTGTGGACTGGAACCTCCACCTTGTGAATAATAATCAAGAAAACCAGAGATATTTGGAGCTCTTTATTGGACATTAAAGACACTGGGGAAGGAATTGGGAATCACTTCATTGATGGCTTTGAGATTAATATTTTTCCATAAGTGCTAGTTTGAATTTATAGCTATACATTATATAGAAGGCAAATGAAGTCTGTTTATCATATGCCACGTTTGATTACCAGTGTGTCATTGTAGATCATTTATTACAAAGGTACATTTAGCTGACCATACATACTGTATGTAACTCTTTTATCCATTTCAAAAAAATATTGAGACACTGCCAGATCATCCAAAGTTGTCTTGAATGGAATGGCTGTTTTTCAAAAACCATGTTTTTTTCTAAAATAATCTGTCACATAATCTTAAAAATTAGTTACAATGTTAAAACAATGATTGATGTACTGGAATTACTGCTCCAGCTAGTTATAATAAAACAAATAAAAAAAGGCACAATGGATAAAAAAAAAACATGTTTAGGAGAAGTCCTTATTTACCAGTTAAGCATATCAGAACTTTTATTTAGTATATATATGAAATTCAAGCAGAATAGTCAGTATGGGGCACAGGGTGGGAGGGATTTACCTACAAGTCTGCTATGGTTAATTGCATTAGAATATAATGGATACATTCCAAACAAATAAAAAATAAAAACGTTCTGTAAAAATTGATATGTGTGTACTGAAATAATAAACAAAATGATTTACCGTGCAATAAAAGATTACTACTTCATGTGGTTACCCAACTGTTCTGTGATCAGTATAGGCCACTGACTTCTTTCTCTTACATGGACAAGACAAGATATTCAAGTTATTCCTTATTTTATTGCTTTATTATTTCAATAGAAATAAAAAAAGATTTGTATGAACTTTTCTATATTTCCAATCGTTATCAAGTCAAGCATACAATATAAATATTTGATGTGCTGTACTACAGCTGATGTTTTAAAGAGAGTAAATGTCATCTGGGAAAATATTTTGTTAAGCTTAATTGCTTTTTGGTTTTGCTTTTCAAACTACTTGTATACTGTGACTCCCACTTGCAGCCTGACAGGCGTTTAAGTAAGGCTGCGGCCTGATTGTCACCATGGAGACTTTCCCTCATTTAACAAAAGGAAAGAACAAGAATGGTCAGAACCAATTGGAGAGAGAAGAGAAAGCATACTGTGGACAGGAAATTATAATGCAAAAGTGAGGGGAAAAACAACTTTGAGTTAGGCAAACACAACCAACTTTGAGTAAGTGAAAGCAAGTACCGGGATGGAAGTGACGTGCCTATGCTGAATAAAGCAGACACTTTTTTTTATCAGCTTTGGCTTCAATTTGAAACTGCAGCCCAGAGAATACTGGATGCTCTAGACTGGACATAGAGAAGGTGAGTTACTTGCACCGATACACACTACTTGTATTGCTGTCTGTGATTTATTGATGTCCACCTGGCTTTTTACAGCAAAAACAGAACTAATCTCGGACAGAAAGGAAATGGCATTTCATGAATGGTTCAATATGTATTTTTTAACAAATAAATACTATTCAGTAGTATTTTCACATGTATTCAGCTAAACTAAGTACATCCCCAGTGATACTTTCACCTTTTAGTAAAAGTTATGCATGCTTGAAGGGGCAGTCCATCAGTAATTTTTGTGCTGATGCTGATTACTTCAGCGACTACCCAAGTTCTCATACATTTATTCTTCTATTTTTAGGCTCCAGCCCTCTTTTAACTTAATGTTAGATAACTCAGCAACTGCTTTTATCCATCCCAAATGTTCTTATTTTCTGAGTCCAATAAGATTTTAACCTTCACAATGTTTAAATGTGATTGACTGGTATGTGGCTGCACAGGCACTTTAATAAATAAATGTGCCCAATGTTTGGCAATATTTTTTTCTAAAGATATGAAAACCTGACTTTGTGTCTTGAAACGTGTTATTACTTCCCTTTTTACAAAATAAATCCCATTTAAGGTGGAATTCCAGTCTATATATAACTAAGCTTAAAACTGCTCCCACCCCCTTCTAACTCTTATTCTAACTACCCTGTAGAAGGAAGATGCTTATACTTACCTATCCTCAGGATGCTCAGGTCCAGTTATGTGATTGGCTTCCAGTAGTGGCTTCAGGGGAGAGGAGAGACAGCCGAAAATGGATTCCCCATAATAGGCCTATGGGTGACATCACTGCCCAGGCATTTCAGCCATTATCAGCTATCTCTATTCTCCCCTGAAGCAGTCCATTGGGGGGATCACATGACCAGACTGGAGTGCCCTGACAATAGGTAAGTATAAGTATCTTCTTTCTACAGAGTAGTTAGTATAGGAGTTAGAAGGGGGGTGGGAGTCATTTTAAGCTTAGTTAGATAAAGACTGAAATGCCACTATTTTAGAAATAGGGTAACTTTACTGTGTATTTGCAAAATGCCAAAAATTCAATAAATATACTTACTTTACAACAGCTATTAAAGAGGAACCCCGGTCTTTAATTTCTTTCTTTGAGATTTACACACAGCAAGGCAAGATTAGGACTAACACATATAGCAATATAAATCTGTTTTCATAAGAAAATGAAATACCATAAATAGTAATAGTTGGCTGATCCATTACATAAATAAATATTCATACTTATTTATATAACAAGTAGTTAAAATAAAACATAAAAAATTAAAGCCTAATACACACTATCATGTCTTTTTTCATTCAACCCAGCGGGCTGAACGAAAAAAAAACCTGAAGAGTTGCAATCCAATGTTAGTACAGCGATTTTCCAGCCGCGCTATAGTGCTCTGACAGAGGGATGCCCCCCCCCTGCCAGTACACAACGATCAGAGCTCTCAGCCATTGGCTAAGAGTGCTAACCGGATGTCGATCAGCATACCTTTTTTGGTCATGCCCCTTCAACAGAAGCTGCACGTTTGGTCAGCTTCTGTGGGACCAACTACCATACACATGTGCCAAATGTCGGCTGCTTTCTATTGAACCAGCTGATACCAGCTGATATTTGGCCTATGTGTACTAGGCTAGAGAGTCTCTCAAACTGATCACTTAGGGTCCATTCCTAGAATGTAGAATTTAACAAATAAGGAGATAAAGAATAAGCCCTTCTGAATACATTTAGGTTTTAAAATATTCTAAATGGTAAGATAATAAATAATTAGATAATTTTATTATTTATCATTTCTTATGTCATCATCTTTCACAAGTTCACAATGTGAAGCTGACTCGGGTCAAAATAGGATTTCTTTGGTATGTCACAGAAACAGCCCTATTAAAGCTCACTAATGACTTGCTAACTGCTAAAACCAATGGCCAATACTCCATGCTCATACTATTAGACTTTTTGGCTTAGCCCTTTTCTTTGGCCTCTAAGATTCCAATCTTCCTTGGGTTTTCCTCCTACCTATCTAAGCACTCCATCAATGTTACCTACAACTCTATTTCCTCTTCTTACCTCTTCGTGAGAGTCCCTCAAGGCTCTGTGCTTAGACCCCTTTTATTCTCCATTTACGCTGCTTCCCTTGGTCAGTCAATAACCTCCTATAGCTTCTAATACCATCTCAACGCTGTTGACACTACTACTAGTTCTCACCTCACACTTTCAGCTTCACGCATCACTCATTTTTTAACTAACACCACCAAGCTACTAATTGATCTGCTTGTTATTCCTCACCTCGATTATTAAAGCTTCTTTTCAACAGACCCTTGCAATTCAAGATACTAGCAACAACATACAAAGCTATCCAAAACTCTACTCTGAGCTTCTTCACCAGCTTTGCCTCAAAATATCACTCAGACTGTCCCCTTTGCTCCTTCCAAGACCTCTGTATACTTACAGTTGTGCTTATTAGTTTACATACCCTGGCAGAATTTTTGATTTATTGGCCATTTTTCAGAGAATATGAATGATAACACAAAAACTTTTTTTTTTACTCATGGTTAGTGTTTGACTGAAGCCATTTATTATCAATCAACTGTGTTTACTCTTTTAAAATCATAATGACAACAGAAACTACCCAAATTACCCTGATCAAAAGTTTACATACCCCAGTTCCTAATACCGTGTATTGCCTCCTTTAACATCAATGAAAGCTTGAAGTCTTTTGTGGTATTTGTGGATGAGGCTCTTTATCTTCTCAGATGGTAAAGCTGCCCATTCTTTCTGGCAAAAAGCCTCCAGTTACTGTAAATTCTTGGGCTGCCTTGCATGAACTGCACGTTTGAGATCTCCCCAGAGTGGCTCAATGATATTGAGGTTAGAAGACTGAGATGGTCACTCAAGAACCTTCACTTTATTCTGCTGTAGCCAATGATAGATCGACTTGGCCTTATGTTTAGGATCATTGTCATGTTGGAATGTCCAAGTACGTCCCATGCGCAGCTTCCGGGCTGATGAATGCAAATTTTCCTCCAGTATTTTTTGGTAACATAATGCATTCATCTTGCCATCAATTCTGACCAAATTTCCTGTGACTTTTTCGCTCACACATCTCCAAAACATCAGCGATCCACCTCTGTGTTTCACAGTAGGAATGGTGTAACTTTCATTATAGACCTTGTTGACTCTTCTCCAAATGTAGCCTTTATGGTTGTGGCCAAAAAGCTCAATTTTGGTCTTACCACTACAAATGACTTTGTGGCAGAAGGTTTGAGGCTTGTCTCTGTGCTGTTTGGCGTATTGTAAGCGGGATACTTTGTGGCATTTGCGTAGTAATGGCTTTTTTCTGGCAACTCAACCATGCAGCCCATCTTTCTTCAAATGCCTCCCTATTGTGCATCTTGAAACAGCCACATCACATCTTTTCAGAGAGTCCTGTATTTCACCTGAAGTTATTTGTGGGTTTTCTTTCCACCCCGACAATTTTCCTGGCAGTTGTGGGTGAAATTTTAGTTGGTCTACCTGACCGTGGTTTGGTTTCAACAGAACCCCTCATTTTCCACTTCTTGATTAGAGTTTGAACACTGCTGATTGGCATTCTCAATTCCTTGGATATCTTTTTATATCCCTTTCCTGTTTTATACAGTTCAACTACCTTTTCTCACAGATCCTTTGACAATTCTTTTGCTTTCCCCATGACTCATAATCCAGAAACGTCAGTGCAGCACTTGAGTCCAGAGTCCAGAGTCCAGAGTCCAGAGACTCACTAACCTTTTATACACACACAATAATTACAAGCAAACAGATCACAGGTGGGGATAGTTACCTTTAATAGCCATTTAAGCCCCTTTGTGTCAACATGTGTGCATGTTATTAAGCCAAAATCACCAGGGTATGTAAACTTTTGATCAGGGTCATTTGGGTAGTTTCTGTTGTCGTTATGATTTAAAAAGAGTAAACACAGTTAATTGATAATAAATGGCTTCAGCCAAACTCTAACCATGAGTGAAAGAAAAGTTTTTATGTTATCATTCATATTCTCTGAAAAATGGCCAAGAAATCATAAATTCTGCAGGGTATGTAAACTTGTTAGCACAACTGTATCCCTGAAAACTCATCTCTGCAGGGAAGAATATCTTCCCTCTGCCTAACAACTAAGGATGGTTCAAGGTGGGTTCAGTGAACATTAGTGACATTTGGGTGCAATTTTTGGTATAGGTCTAGTCTCTTTTCAGGTTAGGGGCAGGTATCCAGTCTGTGCTTTAGGGGCAGTTAGAGATCGGCAGCAGTCACACAAATCACTCTGTTAATGTCCACAAAAGTCATTTAAAGGGCTGCAGATTTTTTGGTATTGCTGTGCAGTGCACTAAAAAGGGGAGGGGGGTAATCCACAGTATAATATACTTTGTAGAAAGCATATTATAGTGGATTAGTAGTATTATTGTGCACTGTGCAGAATTGTGACAGGTGTGGTGACTGAGCGTTGCTGCAGCAATACTACAAACAGTGCCAAACTCCCTGGTCAATTTTTTGAACAACTGGTGTGATAGACCAGTGGCCCCCCAATACCACATATTGAAGTGGGGTGTTTTCTGAGTATACTTTTACAAGTGTATTTGTGTCCTGCAACAGTATTGCCTCTTTTGCTGAGTTAAGTCTGATACACACAGTGCCAAACTCCCTGGCCAATTTTTTGATCAACTGGTGTGATAAACCAGTGCCCCCCCCCAATACCACATATATAAGTGGGGGGTTATTTAACAATATACTTTTCTAAGAGGGTATTTTAGTCCTGCAAAAATTTGGCCTCTCTTGCTGTGTTGACTGTGCTACACACAGTGACAACAGTTACTGGCCAATTATGTGTAGAACTGTTATAATAAATCTGTGGCCCCCCAATACCACAGATTGAAGCAGGTGTTATCTGAGTATACTTTTATAAGTGTATTTGTGTCCTGCAACAATATTGCCTCTTTTGCTGAGTTAAGTCTGATACACACAGTGCCAAACTCCCTGGCCAATTTTTTGAACAACTGGTGTGATAAACCAGTGGCCCCCCAATACCATATATTGAAGTGGGATGTTATTTAACAGTATACTTTTCTAAGAGTGTATTTTAGTCCTGCAAAAATGTGGCCTCTCTTGCTGTGTTGACTGTGCTACACACAGTGACAACAGTTACTGGCCAATTATTTGTAGAACTGTTGTAATAAACCTGTGGCCCCCCAATACCACATATTGAAGTGGGGTGTTATCTGAGTATACTTTTACAAGTATATTTGTGTCCTGCAACAATATTGCCTCTTTTGCTAAGTTAAGTCTCGTACACACAGTGCCAAACTCACTGGCCAATTTTTTGAACAACCGGTGTGATAAAACTGTGGCCCCCCATTACCACAGATTGAAGTGAGGTGTTATTTAACAGTATACTTTTCTAAGATTATATATTTTAGTCCTGCAAAAATTTGGTCTCTTTTGCTGTGTTAACTGTGCTACACATAGTGACAACAGTTACTGGCCAATTATTTGTAGAACTGGTGTGATAAACCTGTGGCCCCCCAATACCACAGATTGAAGCGGGGTGTTATCTACCTTTTTCCAGATATACTGTGATTCTCTAGAGACTATTGTCACAGGGTAATTAAAAAACATGTCAGTAATAAAGCAAATCTCCTGCGCTCGAGTTGAGTATGACGGAGGAAAAAGGGATACTTCAGACACAAATAGGAAGAAGCCTGTGGTCTTGCTGCCCCCTCAGGATCAAGGGTATCCAGAAAAAACTGGGAAAAAAGACAAAAGAAAAAGTGGCGCACCGACCTAGTGCATCACCACTGGAAGCATTTATTAAAATATTAAAAAGTATACAGTATACTCACAAGACAGGTGTGATAATACACACATCAATATTGCACATAAAATCTCCAAGGTAGCCAAAGTCCCACGCAAAGCTGAATGGCATGCAGTGTGTCACATGGGGCTGCTATGGCTGGGCTGACGCGTTTCAGGGGCGAACCCCCCTCCTCAGAGCCAGAAAAATTGCTGCTTAATTAAAAAACATGACAGGCAGAGGAAGAGGCAGACACGTACGCAGGGGTGGTAGGGGTAGGGCAGGAGCAGTAGGCCGAAGCCAAACTGTTAAGTTTCAAAAGCTGCGTGCAATTACGTAAAAGGACGCACCAGATTTGGTCGAGTGGCTCACTCAGCCTTCCTCTTCTGCACCCTCCTCATCCTCTCTATCTGATTTAATCTAATTTTTGGGGCCTATACAGGCCGACACTTACTTCTGTATACTGTGAATGCCTAATGTACCTCCAGCCATCAAATACACTACGTTCTTTGCTGTCAGTTAAACCCATGTGGGCTAATTTTTGGGGCCTATACAGGCCGACACTCACTTCTGTATATTGTGAATGCCTAATGTACCTCCAGCCATCAAATACTATGTTCTTTGCTGTCAGTTAAACCCATGTGGGTTAATTTGTGGGGCCTATACAGGCCGACACTTACTTCTGTATACTGTGAATGCCTAATGTACCTCCAGCCATCAAATACACTACGTTCTTTACTGTCTGTTAAACCCATGTGGGCTAATTTTTGGGGCCTATACATGCCGACACTTACTTATGTATACTGTGAATGCCTAATGTACCTCCAGCCATCAAATACTACGTTCTTTGCTGTCAGTTAAACCCATGTGGGCTAATTTTTGGGGCCTATACGGGCCGACACTTACTTCTGTATACTGTGAATGCCTAATGTACCTCCAGCCATCAAATACACTACATTTTTTGTTGTCAGTTAAATCCATGTGGGCTAATTTTTGGGGCCTATACAGACCGACACTTACTTCTGTATATTGTGAATGCCTAATGTACCTCCAGCCATCAATTACTACGTTCTTTGCTGTCAGTTAAACCCATGTGAGCTCATTTTTGGGGCCTATACAGGCCGACACTTACTTCTGTATACTGTGAATGCCTAATGTACCTCTAGCCATCAAATACACTACGTTCTTTGCTGTCAGTTAAACCCATGTGGGCTAATTTTTGGGGCCTATACAGGCCGACACTTACTTCTGTATCCTGTGAATGCCTAATGTACCTCCAGCCATCAAATACTACGTTTTTTGCTGTCAGGTAAACCCATGTGGTCTAATTTTTGGGGCCTATACTGGCCGACACTTACTTCTGTATCCTGTGAATGCCTAATGTACCTTCAGCCACAGAATACTACGTTCTTAGCTGTCAGGTAAACCCATGTGGGCTAATTTTTGGGGCCAATACTGGCCGACACTTACTTCTGTATCCTGTGAATGCCTAATGTACCTTCAGCCACAGAATACTATGTTCTTAGCTGTCAGGTAAATGCATGTTGGCTAATTTTTGGGGCCTGGAATGGCTGACACTTTATCCTGTGAATGCCTAATTTTTCAGACTGGAATTGAAAATCAATGGGTCTGTAAAGGTTCCGCCAAATTGTGGAATGGATGCGGACCCATTTTATAGATGTGTGAATGGACCCTATATGTATTAGACATGTATTTACCGGATGCTGTCAGTTCTGGCTGATTTATGAAAAAAAAATTTTTTGCTGTAAAAAAAAAAAAAAAAAAATTTAGGGCAACTATTCCAATTGCAATACTTCTGTTATGACATTGTCCATGTGCGAGGACTATTTGTGCACAGCTAGTACGTCTTTTGTGGCTTCAAATATGACCTAAAGGTTTTTAAAGTTCGCCTCTCATTAAAGTCAATGAGGCCCGCCGCGAACTTGCGGTTCGCAGACTTTTGAAAAAATTTGCGGCTGACGTTCGCAATCATTTGCAGTCTTTCTTTCTTATTTCTACTCACGTACGAGAAACATTTTGGAGTTTGTCCTTTGAAAATTTTCATTTGGAATCTCTGAATCAGATGTCGAAAGTTGTGCAAACACTATACAAAGATATGTCTTAGCATGTTCTGACTAATTTCTGCTGTTTTCGACGTTTTGCTGTTTTTGTACACTGCTTCCGTTATACCGTATTCCTGTTAAATGTAACCTGCAGGTATGTGCCTGTTTTGAGCTCAATAAACAGAGAATTAAATAAATAAAGAGTATTTGGGTATGGATTTCCAAGGGTTATACAGTATGTGTAAAAAATATATCCAAACTATTATTCTGTATTAAAGCTTAACCACTAGCCGACTGCTCACAGTCATCCTACTGTGGCAGTGCAGCTCTCCTGGGTCCAGCAACGTAGACCTACGTCGCTCGCTTTCACAGCTCCAGGGCGCGCTCCCACGTGCCCTGCGATCGCGATCCTGGTGTGATTGGGCTCAGAACCGATTAGTCACCAGATGCAGACCAATGATTTTTGGTCTGGATCTGGTGATCGAATCTGGCCAATGGCATCATGTCCCCTGCCTGTGTAATGTAAACACAGGCAGGGGAAGTGATGTAATTTTCCCTCCTGAGCCCTTTCGGTTCCAGGAGAAGAAGAAGCATCTAAAATAGGAGTTCCACAACACTACACTGACACTACCACACATAGGTACAATTTTAACCCCTTGATCATCCCTGATCACCCCCCAAACCCCTTACAGTGTACACTATATACAGTGGTATACAGATTGTTACTGATCATTGTATTTAGTGTCACTTGTGACCCTAAATCGCGCTTGCGCTAGGCCAAAATAGTTTTAGGGCACCCGCCATCTATCCCCTAATACAGTTTTAACCCCTTGATCACCCGTACACAGCTAGGCTCCCAAAAAGTCTCACACATGTAGTATCCCTGTACTTAGGAGAAGCAGCAGAATATATTTTGGGGTGTAATTAAACATATACCCATGGCATGAGTGAGCAATATATCATTTTAATGACAACTTTTTTTAGTCATTTTTAAAACACCTGTGACAAAAAAATTAAATATTCAGTGAGCTCAACATGCCTCTCAGGAAATTTCTTAGGAAGTTTACTTTCCAAAAAGTGGTAATTTGGGGGGGTTTTGCCCTGCCATTTTAGCATTTCAAGAATTGAGGTAGGCAGTCAGAAAGTAAAAGCTGCGTAAATTCCAGTATTTACACCATAGTTTGTAGAAGCTATAACTTTTGCGCAAACCAATAAAAGTACGCTGAGATTTTTTTTGTCAAAGACATGTAGCTAAATACATTTTGGCCTAAATATATGACAAAAAGTGAATATATTGGATATTTTTTAAAAGGCAAAGTAGAAAATGTAAATTTTTCACAATATTTTCGTTTTTTTTTATTAATATCGCAAAAAATAAAAAGCGCAGAGGTGGTCAAATACCACCAAAAGAAAGCTCTGTTTGTGAGAAAAAATGGACATAAATTTAATTTGGGCATGACCGTACAATTGTCAGTTAAAATCACGCAGTGCCAAGTTGAAAAAAGTGCTCTGGTCAGGAAGGGGGTCAAATCTTCCAGGGCTGAAGTGGTTAAAAAATGAGTGAACTTACAATTAAAGCACCATAATATATGATAGTCCAAATGCAACTTTAATCGAGTTTAAAGTAATTTGCAATACTGTACTGCGCACAGTTACCTTTACTTTCCGTAACATAGACACAACCAGAAGTGAAAGAAATTACTTGCAATATAAGATAAATCGCATTAATTGTCCCACTGGAAGATTTCCTCTCCATTCTTGTTCCATTGATAACTCAAAATGTTGAATTTACCCTCAGTATTTTTCAGGTAAAAGGGGATATATTTCCCCAGTAGAGACACAGGCAACAAAAAAACTGGACAGTGGTTAACCTCTTCTACTCCAAGCTAAATTGAAAAAAATATATTTTTAGATACACTTTAATACTTAAGTGCATGCATTAACACAGATCCTTCTCAAAAAAGCATCCTGATCGGGTAAGAAGTAGTGATTTCTGATCAAGAAAACTCTGTTGCACTGGCCATTAATTAAAAAAGATGAATAATTGACAGAACATAGATTTGATATTGATGTGTGCATTATTACTGCAATACTTGATGTACTGTATATAAAGCAAAGAGGGAACTACTGCAATAAGGCTTCATTTTCACATTTTTTAACAGTGTTTTTTCTCTACATAAATATATCCTACAATGCTGCTAAAATTTTGTTGTCATGCTAGGAAACATCTGAAAAATGAAACATCTCAGTCACAACCCGATGGACAGCTTAACTCGCTTAACTCTTCATCTTCTGCTTTTTAAAAGTGTTTTTCAGGTATGGAAATAAGATATTGAAGACCAACTATTATTTGATAAAATTTTAAAGCAGATGTTGATTGAAGTCTACGGGGGGGGGGGGGGGGGTGCTTCAGAACCCAATTTTTTTCCTTATTCAGGAGATTTATTCTCATTTCCTATGGAGGTGAAGCCTTGTGCTTTGAATTTCTATTTTGTAGACTGGAAAGGCAAAATTAGGGTTGATAATCCATTCATGTCTTTCCCTAAGTGCACTGCAAAGCAATACATTGGTATGAACAAGCCCTGATGAAACCAATGCATTTTCTGTTGTCTGTGCATTGTACTATATTTGAACATGAAGCAAAATATAAGGCAATAGGTCCATTTAAGTCAGGTTCTTCCACTTCTAGAAAAATCAGTTTATCACTGCTTGACCATTCATGTATAATGGCAATGGCATATCCAATTTAGATGATTTTTTTATGACCACAATAGTCTGCAGTTACTGGGAAAATGTACATCATTAACAATGAAGTGAACAACCAAACTGTGAAGCACAGAATAGAAATACTACAGACCATGTTTTGATTTTTTTTTTTATTTAAAGCTGAACTTCAGGAGTTCAGCCATTTTCTAAAATGTGCAGGCATACTATGAGTTAAGTCCAATGGGGTGCATGCCACCTTCTTGACTTATCTCTTTTAATTCGTATCATCCCCCCCCCCCCCAATTTATACATTTTATTGCATCCTTCAGCAAAGCAAACAGGTCATGTAACCACAAAAGGAAAACAGGGAAAACAGAATAACATCAAATTCTGGATCCAGAACGAAGTACAACACTTTTTCCATGCAGTTGCTGGGTGTAACATACGCAGAAACCATAGTTAAAGGAAAGTTACAAAAGCTATGTGAATTCCAAAACATGGCAAGAAAGATCCACCCTTAAGGATGGGTCTGGATCCTGGGTTTTTACACATGTAGGTGGCGCTCCTGATAAAAATAAATTCTGCCAGTTTTATCTTGCTCTCGGAGGATAACTTCTCATATATTCCAAAACTCAGATGATGGATCTTCCAGTCTCAGCTTCTGTGCCTGCCCCTCTCTTTCTCCTGCCCAATGACAGAGTGCTTTGTATGAACCAAGTCACATAACATAAAGGCTTCTAAAAATAGGCAGCATTCTTCACTGAATAAGAATATACCTTAAGCTACTAAACAAGAAACAATCACATTCTTATTATTTGAAACATTACATTCATTTTTGTGTTGTTCACAAAGATCTGTATATGAATAAACTACAATGTATGTTTGACAAAGGGGTCCTGCAGGACCCTGAATTGTTGCACTTTAGCACTGTGAAGTGAGCACTAAATAAACCCTGGAACATTATTTCTATGGTCCTTGGTGTGCTGGCGACATATACTCTGGTTTGAATAAAATTCAAGTCCTATCTGCCACCATGTTAGGTGGACTTGTAGCTCTCAATTGAATACAAGTGCAATGATCACTGCTCATATGATCCATTGGTGCTTCCACCAGCTCTCTAACTGAGAGTCTTTCCTGTGGACAGACATTGGGCTGGAGAAAGAGATTGCAGGAGCTTGGCATCACCCCCATGGTCCACTGATCGCAATGGCAATGCTTTACAGGCTCATTTGCAAAAAAAATATAAATTCAAACTTTTTTGCAAATATACTGCACGTGCATTTATTATTTTTATTTATTTATATATTTATTTAATTTTGAAAAATGTGGACTTTGTCTTAAAACCAACCATCTCTGATTTCTTTAGATTTTTGTACTGTGAAATTTATTCTTAAAGATACTCATAGATTAAAGTCTTCTATAATTTTGCAAAAGCTTACTGTGTTTACATTGGAGGGCTGGCAGGCTGCCAAGATTTTACTGCAATAGAAAGAAAAAAGGAAAAGAGCTTAGGTTTCAGTCCCATCAAGGCACCTAATTTTCTGTAGTCCTTACTCTAACCTCTGAGAGTCTCCACAATGGAGCCTTGCATGTCATGTTTGAGCCAAAGCTTGCATTTTCTCTTCTAGATTGTATGTAATATGGAATGTGGTGAAAGAAATATTGGATCTGTTGCACTTTTCGCAGAGTGGTCAGCTTTTCCTGAAGGTTTTAATCCTGATAGCTATTTTATAATGTATCATTCTATCAGCAAACAGGTAAGTGAATGGCAGAGGTACGTGTGTATTATTTGCTGCATTTTGCCCCCCATTCTACACAATGGAAGATGCTCTATAAATATAAATGTGATCTGATATTGCAGATTTTGTACAAGCTAACACCATTTTAGGTCTATGTTATGCAAATAATTTTTAGTAACTCAGACATGCTACCAAAATGAATCACTAATTAATGGAACAAATGGCTCCATATTGTGTAAGCTACATAGTTAAATGCAGTAGCAATTGCAATATGGTGAAATTTTATGTGTACAAAGATGGTTAGATTTGCTTTCCCTGCATTCTGTACCTCCATATTGTCCGATTGCCATGACGGGAGGTCCTGTCAAGCTTGAAATATACAAAATACAGTGTCCTAGAGTTCAGGGATCCCAGGGCACTTGTGTTGATGTCGGGCTCTGCTGTTTTTCAGCACATGTCTGCTAATAACTCTTTGTAACAGTTTGTTAGGTTTAACAAGTCAACAATTTATTTATTTTTAATAAGGTGGTAAGCAACAAATGGAATAGAAGAGTTAGAACTAGAAGAGTAATCAAAATATGTGAAAAGAAAGCATCGGTCAATCCCTATATAAGCACCTTATATGCTTTAGTTTGGCCCCTGTATATGTATCCCAAACATCAATTTAGTAATGAAAAGTACTGTATGATCTCCCTCTGGGCCACAGTTTGATCCCTTTTGGGGTGTCCTGGAGGAGATCATGACCTTGCTGCCTCTTTCCTTTACCCTGATTGAACTCCACCTTTGCAATATAGTTCTATACTTCAAACTTGATAGATATGTTTTGTTCCTGTTTGGACCCTGTGCTATGCAATTTTCATGTATTTGGGAAATGACTTTCATATCCTTATCTATTTGTTATATGCTATTAAACTTATAAAATATTTTGAACTTAAAAAATACCTGGCAAGTGTTTACTGTATTGATAGCATTTCGAGTTGGTTGTGGTTGGACCCATGCTACCGTCTTTACCAATAAAACACAACACAATATAGTTATTTTTCTACAGAGATCTTGGCTATATATTTTTATCTACAGTATATTCATCTCTCGACACTCTGCATAGTTATAATCCTGTTAACCAACTATTTTACCACATATGCAGCCTATGCTGCCAATTTTCCCCAAAATGGAAAACACCAAAGACTGCCTCTTAAAATCTGGATTTATGCCAATCACATGCAGTTTCGTGTAATAGATTAATGCTTGACAATGCAATTATAAGAAAATCATACTGATATTTACAGCTGTTTTCAATCCTATATGATTTTCCTATCATTATATATTAAACATTTTTTTATGATTTATTATTATCATAATATACAGGAGAATATATTAAAATTATAAATTTTAAAATTGTATTAACTCCTTGTCTGTTAAACACAGTTTTTCTGTTTCTCTTTTCTTTGTAGATCATGCCACCGGCCTCTGCAGTTCAACAAGTTTATAATACTTATACTTCATTAAATAACCTTGAGGAGAAGCACACATATAATGTCACCATTAAATCCATGAAAGATGGCAATACCTTAAGTGTTAGATCATTTTTAACAAGTAGGTATACACACACACCGACAGATGTCATAACATCTTATCTTGGTTTATTATACTTCACATGCTCTGGACAGAACTGTACTGGAGAATGGTTACATCATATTAGATAGAGGTGGAAAAAAGAATTTTTGCAATTTCTTTACAATGAGCAAGCAATGTAAGGGCGTAAAGGCAAAACAATGGCTTGAAGTGGTAGTTGCATATAGATTTGTTCACTTAAATACAGCATTTTCTGGCAAATGTTATAACAATGTTAGAGGAGCTATAACCCCAATTGTAATTTTTTTTTAAATAAAATATTTTTTCAACATATTTCATTGGTTGTTTGCATCTTGGCACTGTATATCTCCTGCACCCTATTTGAAGGCACTTTCTGTCCGCATGCATGTGATCCAGCAACTGCCGCATGTCATTTAATGCGTTATTCCACTTTTGTTGAGAAAAAAAACATTCCCCCTTGGCTGATTTATGTACATTACAAGGATTTTACCAAACTTTGTTGAATATTCCTACTTTTTGTGGTTCTGATAAAATCCCTGTGTTTTTGTCTGTACCTATTTGGCAAAGTGTGTCTCATGGGAGTGGCTTCATAGTTATCAGTCAGCTGTGCACCTGCAGGGCACTAATGAGGAAATCTGCTGGGCCTGCATCCCTTTAGCTGCAATTTCCTGTTGGAAGTATCTCACCAAAAATGACATTTTTGTTGCAGGGGATGCCAGAAATCTGACTTGTATCTTAGGCAGACTTCTGGGAAAATTGGTGAGCCAATCAAACAAGCAATAAATAATGTTTCTGGTGGCGTTCTGTACATATTCTGTTTACGGAACACCTCCAGGTAGCCATATTGCGTTGCACTTTCAGAAAATTACAGAGCTGTAGATTGAAAAGTAAAGCTATTTTTTAATAACATTTAATCACAATATAACGTGTCGCAATTGTATACCCTTTTTTTTTTTTTTTTCATTATTTGCTTTTTAGTTTCCGCACGAAAGTGGAGTTTCTTTTTAACATTGTGTTGAAACCACCATTTATAGCCTTTGTTGGAAGTTTGAGTGCCAGGGTGACATTACTTACAAGGACAGAGCACAGACTAGTAATATATATTATAAAGTTGCACATCAAATCTTTTTAGATTTTTTTATTTTAGATTTAATTAGATTTGATTTGATTTCAGAACACTGAAGGAATAGTTTGTGAGAAAAAAAAAATGAAACGTGCGCAGGACTTCGTTTAGCAAAACATCTTCATGAGTGATATGAATCCTATTCATTGGATCTCTGCACTTTGCCAATTTTATAGTTCTCATGTTGAGTGTGGGAGAATCATGTAACAGTTTTGGCTGTCCATCTGCCCTAAGCAAGTGAAAGGTTCTACTGAGTTACTGACTTCCATTTTAGTGGACACTGACTTCCTATATTTGTGAAATGTCATTAATCTTATTTCTATACTGTAACATTTGTGACTGAGCGCCCTCCCACAAAGAAACAATGAGGAAGTTATGTTCACAGATGGACTCCCCAGGTTTCTGTTTAATCTGCATTATGAAAATTCCATCATTTGGAGATGGCTGCAGCAGTTAAGTAGAACCAGGAGTACAGGGAGGATATCTAACCAATGACAATCCTTAGAGCTATAAGAAAAGAGCACATTTACCATGCTAGCAACCACATGAAGTTTTATATTGAGTTGAGCTATAATAGAACCCATCATATGCAGATCACTGTTTATGTATAATGATCTGATAAATAAAATAAACCATCTCTATATGTATGCATCCTATTAATATACAGCTCAATAAATCATATTTCCTTTTGAATTTGTTTTCTCCTTTTTTTTAGACACGTTTGCTGTTTCTGATATTAGGATTGTTGTTACAAGTACCTCCGTGTCCTTCTCATGGAGCAAACTCCAGGGTCATGTAAGTGTTTCCATCGTAATGAACAATTCTTCTGGAAATATCTTCAAGAAACGTGACTTTTATGAATGGAACACTTTAATACCTGGACATCTTTACACCTTCGTGTTAACTTTAAAACAACAATATTTTGCCTTTATTAACATGACCCAGCTCATTGACATTCCAATTATAACAGGTATTTCGGTTTCTCCTGCTATGAAATTAAATTTTATTGTATCATCCCAGTAAATTATTTTTTGTAATAAAACCCTAAAAAAAGCTTATTATCATGTAGCAAAGCATGCTTGTTATACTCTCTGTGGAACCTAAGGGGTTAATCCTCACTGCACTGTGTAAAAGGCTGTTTAAACCTGTCTTCTCTGATCTTCCCCTGTTTCCACAGTCCCCAATCCATCTCCTGATGAGCCTTAGGGGCACATTTGGTGTGTATTGCTAGAGGGTTTATTTTTGTATTTTTGGGAGGGTGCATGTGATCGGCACAGGGCCAATCAGCACTGTCCAGACAGAGGGTCAGGGGTCTTGCAGCCTCATGGGACAGTCAGAGGAGAATGAAAACTCTTTCTACAAGCTTTAACCAGTGCTCAGCAGGGCACTGATTGAAGTCACAAGACTGCTATATACTGCTGATGATAAAAGGTATTTAGCAGTTTATATTTACTAAAATGTTTGCATTTTCATGTTCTGTGTACTGTGGGAGACCAGATATAGTGAATGCAGGTCTAGTAACACTTTAACTCATTAAAATAATTGTGAACCTTATCATACCCTAATGATGTTTGAGAGATGATTTAAAATGAAATAAAGTGAGATTTACTAAAACTGGGGCACACAGAATCTGGTGCCACTGTATATAGTAACCAATCAGCTTCTAGGGTTTATTATCAAACCTTAATTGAACAAGCTGCATTTAGAAGCTGATTGGTTACTATGCACAGATTACCTGTGCACAAATTGTAGTAAATCTCCCCTTAGTGTAGAAAAGCAAGTAATAACTGCAGTGTCCTTCAGTAGAATCAATAGACTGGTGGGCTTCAGACAAAATAAAGAATACTTCCAATTATAAGTGTATGTTTAACTTTGTTGCTCTACTGTACTACTGTTTACAACAATTTACAGCTATGTCATGTATTATGTAATTTACAGGGCTCTGTTCTGAGGGTTGGTCTGCATTCAAAGGCAGCTGTTATAGACTTAGCATGGATAGACAGACTTGGCATAAAGCTGAACACAGTTGTAAAGCACTACACCCTGGAGCCCATCTTGTAAATGTTCACTCGAAAGGTGAACAGCTATTTTTAAGTAATTTCCTGCATATGAAAAATGAAATAATCTTACTATGGAGTGGCCTTTCTGATCAGAGGGTATGTGCACACCATCCAAATATTGAATGGGATTTTAAATGAAATTCTCCAATTATGGATAATTTTTAAGTATATATCAAAATATAGATTCACACACACACATTCATACAGTGCATACATACTGTTTATACATTGCCTTTCCACAATAGTTGCTAAAGTTTGCCTTCCCAACCAGGGGCAGACTGGCAACCTTCAGCCCAGGGGGCAAGTACAAACCAGAGGCCCATGGTGCAGTGGCTTGGCCTGCTCCCACTCTCCCTCTTCCCATCCTCCTCCTGACCCCCATTCCAGGCTGAAGCCCTGCTCCAGGTACTCTTTACTCACCAACTGTACCTGGGTTCCCAACCTGGCCAGCAGGGGGTGGTTGGGGGGAGCTGGGACAGCTCAGGTGGGGCTTGCCAGGGGAGGAGAGTCTCAAGTGGGGCATGGAACCGGCCTCTGCTCAGACACAATTTTCACCATCCCACACTTCTTCATCCTGCACTCAGTAGGTCAGTGGCAGAGACTTTTTACTTCTCTTTAGCAGGAATCCTTTAAGCATGTCTGTGGCAGAAGCAGTGCAGCCTTTTTACAGGACATCAGAGCGGCCCAGGGGGAAATTGCCCCCCTGCCCCCTGGCCCAGTCCTCCCCTGTTCCCAACTATAACTCTAAAGCTGCTTATTTTAGATGTGACTGGCAAGGGGATGATCACTGCCTTGAACGTTTTTTTTCTCAAGTTAAAAAATGGAGGGGTACTTTATTTTTAGTAATTATATGCCATTTGAATCTCAGTGAAAGGATGAGGAATCCAATGCCTACATGTTTTACTTTCTTGAGCGTGATTTTACTTCCTTCACATTCCCACTCTTTCTATAGGTAACATGAGGTGTTCACGTTTTGAAGGTAGCTTTTCTTGAACTCCAATCTTGAAACACCTATATGCTGCTAAAAGGCATACCAGTTTACAACATACAGTATATCAACATAATACAGGGTCTGTTTTCTTGTCTCCTCCCCCTTGGTATAGCTGGGTTTAGTCCTTGATTGACATGTTTGAGGTTTAGAAAAACGTGCTGCATTCTACCATGTTTTGATGTGCATTCAGTGAGTCTTCTTCAAAATTCCTCTACATTAGTACAATTTTAAACCTTATATGCATGGATTATTTTATGTGCATAGATCTGGATATACACTTAAAGGAAAAAGTAATTAAGATTTAATTCCAGAGAACTTTTCATAACAATGATATGCCTGTTAGGAAGGACTCAAAGAAATCAAGAACACTGGAATTGTTACAGACCCAGTATGTATCCACCTGCTGCACAATACTGCACCACATATTGACACAGTATATTGACTCTATATAAATCCAAAATATAAAAGAAAAACATTTAGGTGAAGCAAAAGCTTGATTTAGTTGATTTTGTTAACTGAGACATATAAAGTCATGATGTCTATATACATTAATGTGTACATCTGCGTTGCTTTTATAGGCTGAAGGAGAATTAGTATGGACAGATGGAACTTCTTATGATTTAGACGCATCTGAAGTTCCACTGTTGTTCAACTTACCTGAGAATGAGACAGATTGTTACGCTTTGCAGCAAAATGCAACCGGTCCAAACTATTTTTACACAGCATTTTTTTGTCAAATGGATTTACCATACCTTTGTGAATATGAATGTAAGTAGAAAAGTTTTGAATTTTTTTTTATATGCAATTATTGTTTTTCAAGTGTTTAAAAGCTTTAAAATGTGGGAATCACATCAAAACTTTCCTTCAGGAAAGGGGAGTCACAAAAAAGTAATGTTAACTTTTCTCCAGACTATCCAAACACAATATTGGCTGGAGTTTAGCTTTAAATTCTGAAAAGTCTAGTAACTTCAGATAGCTTCAGTCAGCCAAAATATTACCATTGCCTGGCAAAGTTAGTAAATGAAAATGCTGCCTAAATTTGATTAAAATTACCTGGTTTTTGCCACACAGTTTATTGTACAGTATATAACAGATTTTCTTTCTCTCTGTTTTCATTTTTTAAGATCATTGTATCATATTTTATCAAAAAATATATTGTAACAATCAAATAGGAGACGTTTACAGGGGAAGGATTATGTATTGTACTAACCACGATCTACAAAATAACTTGCATCCTACCTTAATGAGGAAAGCTGAAATATTTGTAAAATGATTGTTCAATTCCTTTTTCTCTTACTCTTGCATTTTTTTTTTACTCTTGCAGTTCCAGAAGTTCCAGAAAACTTTACATATTTTCTGGAAACTATTACAGAAAGTGGAGCAGTATTTCATTTGGACAATTTACCTGACTATTCTCACAAAGGCTATTACCCATTCATCAAATATTATTCCGACAACAAATTTGAATATCTTCAAAGTATTAACCCTAATTCTACATACACACCGTTGGACAAGCTGAGACCAGCACAAAGATACCATGTTATTCTATGCTTAAAGGACAATAAATCGCAGTATAATTTGAGTCCAATTATACCAATACAGACAAGTAAGTATAATATATATATATATATTTATATATATATATATATATATATACACAAACACAAGCTATATTACCAAAAGTATTGGGACACCTGCCTGTACATGTAAATTAACTTTAATGGCATCCCAGTCTTAGTCCGTAGGGTTCAATATTGAGTTGGCCCACGCTTTGCAGCTATAAGGGCTTCACCTCCTCTGGGAAGGCTGTCCACAAGGTTTAGGAGTGTGTCTATGAAAATGTTTGACCATTCTTCAGGAGCGCATTTCTGAGGTCAGGCACTGCTGTGGAAGGGAAGGCCTGGCTTTCAGTCTCTGCTCTAATTCACCCCAAAGGTGTTCTATTGGGTGGAAGTCAGGCCAGTCAAGTTCCTCCACGCCTAACTTGCTCATCCATGTCTTTATGGACCTTGTTTATGCACTGGTGCGCAGTCATGTTGGAACAGGAAGAGGCCATCCCCAAATTGTTCCCACAAAGTTGGAAGCATGAAATTGTCCAAAATGTCTTGGTATGCTGACGTCTTTAGAGTTCCTTTAACTGTAACTAAGGGGCCAAGCCATACCTCTGAAAATCAACCCCACATCATAATCCCTCTTCCACCAAATGATTTGGACCAGTGCACAAAGCAAGGTCCATAAAGACATGGATGAGCGAGTTTGGGGTGAAGAAACTTGACTGGCCTGTACAGAGTCCTTACCTCAACCCAATAGGACACCTTTTTGATTAATTAAAGCGGAGACTGTGAGCCAGGCCTTCTTGTCCAACATCAGTTCCTGACCTCACAAATGTAATTCTGGAAGAATAGTCAAACATTCCCACAGACACACTTCCAAACCTTGTGGATAGCCTTCCCAGAAGATTTGATGCTGTTACAGCTGCAAAGGGTGGGCCAACTCTATATTGAACCCTACAGACTAAGACTGGGATGCCATTAAAGTTTATGTGCGTGTAAAGGCAGCTGTTCCAATACTTTTGTTTATATAGTGTATATATGTATTGAAACACCCTATAAGAAAATGTAGAAAAAATTGTCAGCCATATTCAATGGAGAATTTGTATTCTAAAGTGTTAATTCCAATAACCCGTCCCCTGTAAGAATGTACTCTGCTAAAATTTGACCAGTAAAAGATGTATTCCGATTGGCTGGATGCCACCAGCTCTGTAGTCAGGCATAGATTTGCACACATGTATGAATAGCTTGTGAGCTTACCTGAATAAAATTGAATGTGTGAATGTCAATCTGACCCAATGACATATTGAGTTGACACCACTAGAAAGAGCAGCTAATTTTCTACTGTAATCAGATTCACACTAGTCTGCATTTCCTTTTTGTTAGCTTCATAAAATTAAAGGATATATGCACGATAACCCCAGAAGATTAATATGCTTCCTCTAGACCCTCTCTATCCTTTCAGAGTCAAAATATTCACCTCCCACTGCAGGAGACTTTGGCAAGTCATCAATCAAGTGCTGGGATGTCCTCTGTATATTTGTTTTTGTTAGCCTTATCCTTCATGTAAAACAGAATGCTTGTAAAACATTACTGGATATGTGAAGTGAACACAGAATCATGTTGACCTAATATTTTAATATACTAGGCACATAATTGGTTGAATATACAATATCTTTAAATTTAGTTCCACCAGTGGAAGCTATAGTGCCCTATTATTGGTGTCATTGTGAAGAACTGTGGCCCATCATTTGGGTCAGTGGGAGAAATTGTGCCCCATCATTGGTGGCAGTGTGAGGAATAGCACCCACAAGGCCAGTTAAGGGCAAGCAAAGGGCCGCATCCAACCCACAGGGCTCAGCTTGGGGACCACTGTTCTAACACTATGTTTTGTTGCAGTTGTTGTCCCCACTGAAGGCTGGGTAGTGAGGGGTATCTTCCTAACAGGGATACAGGTCATTAAAAAGCTTGCCAGAGGGTCATTTAGTTTAGCACTCTGTCAAAGACTAAAAAAATGTTTAGGCTCGAGCATGGCTTTAATGCTGCTTATATTTTTGTAACAATATTTGGCATTTCCAATTGACTATAAGGATTTAAACATGAAGCATTTTTTCTACAATTTTGTCTTTACACAGGGATTTGGTGATGAAATTTATGAATATGAAATATCTAGACAGAAGTTGTTAATTATTTAAACATAAGATATGTGAATTGAGAGATGATATTTTATTGCACATCCCATTTTGTCTTTGAAATACTGCTGTAAACTTTGTAACTGAAGCTTGGTGATTAGGTGTTAAGATAAAATGAAACCTTGGGTATGAATTATTGCTGATAATTTATAAATACATTATCTCATACTTGCAGCATCATGAATCATGACAGAGAAAATTTGCAGAAGGAAATATAGCTTTGGAAATTTAAATTTATAGATAAAATTAGGAGCTGTTTTATAGTATTTGCTCCTCATTTTCTTTTGCTGTCTTTCTGCTAGGACCATGGTATCCTAAAAATCTGACAATCATCAAAATATCTTCATCGAGTTTAGCTTTAAAATGGGATCCGCCGGCAGACTCATTTGATCAACGTTTGTGCGGCTTTAAGCTAACAGTCATTGATGTAAAAGAAGACATATTTTTGACCTTAATGGAAGCAAAGAACAGAACTTCAACTACTATTACAAATCTAAGACCATATCACAAGTACAAGATTTTCATACAAACTGTAGGAGAAAGTGGGGTATTGAGCTCAGTGGAAAATATTATGTCACTGGTGACAGGTACACTTTCCATGTTGTATAATAATTTAGAAATATTCTGCTTGATACAGATAAGAAGTATCTTAAGTCCTGAATTTTTTTTTACCATATTTCTCTTAAAGACTAAATTTATCCAAAACTGTTATTTAATTGTCGCTAGAACAATGGCCTGTAAAAAGGGAATGTGTAGTTTTTTCTTTTTTTGCTATGTAAAAAAAGGTTAGTTCGATATAATGACTATTAATATATATTAATATTTAAACAATCCTTTTTATGTATAGTTTTTAATTTTATGTGCACAAAGTAAACATTTGTAATAATAGCTCAATAGATATGCTTTCAGAAGATGTGGCGGAGGGGGGGGGGGAGTTCGGATGTGAGACAATGCTCACGCTGGAGTAGGCGAGCCACCGTCTGAGCCCCCGCTGCCGCTCGATGTGTACAGTAAGCCGTGCTGAAGGAAGATGGCGTCCGGCCGTCTCAATGCATAGCAGTCAGGAGTCCTGTGCTGCTGGCCCCTGGGCTTTCTGACTCCCCTCCCACCTCTACAGATGCCTGGGCTTCCTGACTCCCTTCCTGCCTCCACCAGTGAAAGCCGTGACAGAATGAGAGCCTTTTGACGACTCTTCCTTCAATGAACTGGTGTTTCATGACTAGTAAGCCTGCTTTTAGGGAGATCTAAGAGAAGGCTAACCGAGGGAGTTTATTGGAGGAGGGATATCATCAGGAGGTCCCTTGAGCCATCCTAGCATATTACTCTCCAATGACCAATAACAGAGGGGCTTTCAGCTGGGAGGACCAGTGGCCTGGGTACAACGAAGCCAAAAAGAACTGGAGATTACCCCTAGGGGGGACCTAAAGCGCAAAATGGAGTTCTTAAAGAAGGGAGCTTAGTCTCAGCAGCGGAAGGAGACACTAGCTTCGAAGAAGCTCAAGCAAGTATGCCTCTCATTAAAGAAGCTTTAGACAGCGGGGTTGCTGTCTAAAATGGAAACATCTTTGAAAACAGATATAGCTGCAGTTTGGGCAGACACTGGACAGGTACTTGGCCGAGTGAAGGAGACGGAGGGGAGACTAGATGTACATGATCGATTATTGGAGGAAATTTGTAAACAGATGAAGTCATTGCAGAGAGTTAATAGATCCCTACTATATAAATTAAAGCATCAATAGAATCGAAGTGGGAGGAAAAATGTGTGAATTAACCTACCGGAGAAGCATGGGGAGGAAGATTTGATAATAGTAATGCATGGTCTCTTTAATCCTCTGCTGGGAAAGGAGCCCCCAGAAATTCTAAAAATTGACAGAGTGCATAGGGTCAAAGCCAGCCTGGGGATGCCCCAAGAGATGTGATTGTGAGGTTTCATTATGTAGAGGAAAAGACGATAATTATGGAAAAGGCCCGGAATTCAGTTGGGATTACTTTTGAAGGAGCGAATCTACAGTTATATGCCGATCTTTCAGCTGAAACTTTGGCAAGAAGGAGACTCCTTAAACCACTGACAGAGAAAATGCGGGCTTCTAACATCTCATATCACTAGGGTTTCCTGGCCTGCCTCAAAAGGAAAAAAGACGGCCGCACTGCGGTTTTGAGATTCCCTGAAGATCTGAGAGAATTTTGTAGCAAGTTGAATCTATCACCTCCACCCCTTCTGGGATGGGAAGAGATCCTAGATACACCAATGATGTTAAGGGAGGAACGGTGGTCTTGGGTAGAGGGGGCCAAGGGGACATGGGAGGGGAGAGTAGGTAAATGAGGGAGAGAAAGGAGGGAAGAATGGGAAGAAGAAAGAGGGAATACAATGACATTTGTTGTTAAGAGACTCATGTAGATCCTCCTCTTTGACTTTTTGCTAAGCTCCTTCCTTTTTTTTTTCCTCTATAGGTGGGACTCAGTAGGGGGGCTGGCATAGGGAGAGAAGACTTTGTTTCGAGCCACACACTGTGAGTGGCGATTGGATTTGATAGGGGCACTGTGTTTACACTAAAGGAGCAGCTGCCAGATTCTGAGGGGAGGCTTTTGTTCATCAAGGGTAGACTATTTGACATGGAGTGTACCTTTGCAAACATTTACTCCCCTAATAGAGAGCCAAATAAGTTCCTGAGGGAAATTTTGAAAACACTGATGATATTTAAAGAAGGGGGGCTTATTGTAGCAGGAGACTTTAATATGGGATTGGACCTGCATATGGTTTAATTGATGGATTTTTCCCATCTCCCACTACAAAAGCAGAATGAAATTAGGAGATTACTGGGGGAGTATCAGTTGGTGGTTGCTTGGAAGATTACATATTGGGAACTCAAAGACTACACTTGCTACTCCTCAGTACCCGGGTTTTACTCAAGGGTTTTTGTATTTAAATAGAACATCAACTATTAGCATCCCTTAAAGATATGACTATTAAGACCATCACACTCTCTGATCATGCTCCAGTAGCATTTCAGTTCGATGTCAGTGGCACCCAGAGAAATGGCCTGGAAACTGAATGACTCACTTATTCAGGAACCTAAGGTATTCACGAAGGTAGAGCAGGAGCTGGAGCTGGGGAGTTTTTTTGCTATTAATGACATATCAGAAATCTCACGAGCCACCCTTTGGAAGTCGCATAAGGCTTATATAAGGGGATATTAATAGGCATTGGGACACAAAAAAGAGGGAAAAGAAGGAGAAGATGAACCATCTATTTAGGGAGATCCATATGCAGGAACAACGGACTAGACCCAAAGGTGTCCCAGAGAAGAGAGAGTTAATTGAGAAGAGAGGGGAACTAGCGGCACATATGGAACAAGAGACAAAAAGCACATTTCATAAAGTCATGAAAGAAAAATACCAATGGGGGAATAAACCTGGGAAATGGCTGGCAAAAGCAATAAGGGAGCAAAAAAAATGCATCCTATATCCCCAAAATTAAAAATGAGAAAGGGGAAATAGTGCACTCTTTCCCAGAAATTGCTGGGGTATTCCATTTATACTATAGTCAGCTTTATAATGTTAGACAGAAAGAGGAGGTTGGGGAGAGGAAAGGAAGATCTGGCCATGCGGGAATATCTGTGGGAGCTTGACCTCCCAAGGATACCCAGAGATGAGTTAGAAGATCTAGAGTTCCCGATCACACATGAAGAGGTGGGTAGGGCAATAAAGAATATGGCCCTGGGGAAGAGCCTGGGTCTTGATGGATACTCGATTCTGTATTATAATAGGTTCCCAAAAATTCTAGTTCCCAAATTATGCAAATACTTCAACACATTGGGAAAAGGGGAGAATATAAGAGAGGAGTCCTTGCTTGCTTATAAAACCCTTATTCTGAAGGAGGGGAGAGACTCTGTGGCACCGACGAGTTATAGACCAATTTCTCTTTTAAATACAGATATAAAAATTTTCGCTAATAAAATAGCAGAAAGGTTAAAACCTTTATTGCCAAGATGGATCCATAATGATCAAGTCGGTTTTGTGACTGGTCGGGAGGGGAGGGACAACTGCCTTAAGTCACTACTCTTGGTCCATGAAGTGAAAAAGAAGGCGGCCTTGGCCGTATTACTGTTGATAGATGCCGAAAAGGCCTTCGACAGGGTCGATTGGCGCTTCATGTTAGAAACTTTGAGATATCTAGGTATTGGTCATAGGATGATACGATGGATCTCTGCCTTTTATTATCACCCAACAGCAAGAATAAGAGTAAATGGCAGTTTGTCCCCCTCCTTCGAACTATTCAATGGGACCAGGCAAGGGTGCCCCCCTTTCCTCAATGTTGTTTGTTTTAGCCCTAGAACCTCTGTTAGCAGCAATTCATAAAAATGCAGATATTAGAGGGGTGCGAGTGTGCGATAGGGAGTATAAGGTGGCTGCATATGCGGATAATGTACTTTTTTTTTTATCTCTAACCCTAGGCTAACATTACTGATAGTGCTAGAGGAACTGGGGAGATATGGGAAGTTGTCAAACTTTAAAACTAATATAGCTGATGAACAGCAGACAATACAGCCTAAATTCTCCTTTGTATGGTGTAGCGAGGAAGTGGGATACTTGGGAACTAAATTAACTACATCTTTAGCGACTTTGTATAAGGCCAATTATGTTCCAATGCTTATTAGGGTGAAGGAACAGTTGAGCTCCCTGAGACATAGACCCCTCCCATGGCTGGGCAGAATAAATGTATTAAAAATAAACATTCTCCCCAAGCTCATATATATATTCCAAATGGTCCCAATCATCCTTCCCCATGCTTATTTCAGGAAATTGAGAGCAATGATACTAAAATACATATGTGTACATAAACATCCCAGAATTTCTTATGCAGTATTAGCAGAGGCTTAGCGCGAATAGCAGATTGGATGCATAATAAGGAAGTCAAGAGTTGGGTGAAGATTGAGTGTTTACAAAGCAGGGTAGATTTGGGAAAGATGGTTTGGGTTCCACGGGCACATCATATTTCCCTAACAGCACAAGTTCACTGACTAGGAACACTTTAAGGATATGGAATAGTCTGTGTAGATCATTTCATTGGGATTATAATGCACCTTTGATTTCACTAATAGACACAAATTATTTTAAACCAGGAAGAGGATTATTTATATTTTGTTAGATGGGCAAAAAACGAGGTGATACAGTTACAGGATGTAATGGTGGGAAATAGCACATCTTCTGAAAAAACACAAAAATGGGCAAACATGCCACTTGATAAATTGAGATATACACAATTATAGCACTTTGTGCACTCTCTGCCGCAGCCTCTGCGGGGGAAGGATAATATGAGACCAATGGAGAAATTGTTTTGTTCTTCAGCATGTTTTAAGCATAGCAAATCTAAAATATATAAGATTCTGCTAAGGGAAGTAAAACCTGTATACCCGCCATATTTAGGGAAATGGGAGCAGGAATTAGGACCTCTCAGGGATGAGGAAAAGAGGGGGAAAGTTTTGAGACTAGCTTGTTACTCATTGGTTGATGTAAGAACAACAGAGATGTGCTATAAGCTTTTTGCTAGGTGGTATGTCACCCCACAGAGGAAGCGAAGGTTTGGCGTGGAGATATCCCCAACTTGTTGGAGGGGATGTGAAGCCCCTGGGACCTTCGCGCATCTGTGGTGGGAGTGCACAAAGATACAAGTTTATTGGGAGGGGTTCACTAAGATAATTCACCAGATCACAGGAGATTATATCTAGGTTGAACCTTGGAGCTGTTTGGTTCACAGCACAGAGAAAATGGTGATTAAATATAAGAATACATTAGTGCCTCACTTATTGAATGTAGCCGGATGCTGGATTCTGGCGATTGCCAGAAGTTCAGAGTATGAGGGATTGGGCTGTAAAGGTGGAATGGGTGAGATCCATGGAGGAAATGATGTTTGCAGCAGAGGATTCCCTCGAGAAATATCTCGATATCTGGGGGATTGGTTGAAGTTCAAAAAATCTGAGAGATATATGAAGATGCTTGGTGTTTGAGATTAACAACTGAGACAGTTTAAGGAACAGAAATACCTGGGCCCGAGAGGACAGGTTCAGAGCTAGGAGGCATGATGTAAAAGAGAAAGTGAGCCTGGTAGGGAGTCAGGGAGCAGGAGGATAGAACAGGAGGGGATCTGGCTTTTCCTTTTTTTTTTTCTCCCTTTTTTTTTTCCTTCTCTTTTGGGTGTGTGTGTGTGTGTGGGGGGGGGGGGGGTTATTATTATAGAAACCTTATATGAAGTGCTTCTATTGTATTGTTAAACTTGTGTAACGATTTGATTTTTTCTAAATCCTTTTTTAAAAATCTGAATAAAAATGTTAATATACAAAAAAAGATGTGCTTTCAGAAATTTCACTTTATGTTCACTATGTTTTACCATTCTTTGATTACCTACATTGGTTTGAGGTGATAACATGAATGTTTCCATGCTGCAATCATACCAGTAAGGACAAAACTATCTCCTTTAGATTTAGGTAAGACTAACTTGCCTAAGCCAACATTATCGCCTCCATTGTCAAACAGGGTGATCCTAAGAAAAGATCTTGCCCTCAGTACTCCTTAGAATTTGAGGAGCTAGATTCTGTTGTATGATCTTGGCATTTACCAAGAATGGAAATATCAATTTTGGATGTTTTCTTTTTTCTTTTGTTTTTGAATAAACCTTTTATGAGGAGTAATAATCTATTGCATCCATCTCCCCCCTTCCATCTAGAAAGATACTCCTTTCAGAACAGTCCAACAGTTCCATACAATGGTACCCTCAGAATCCTTACCAGTCCTTTCAGTATGCCTACTCTCAGAGTCCCTGTCTGGAATTCCAATGGTGCTCACAGAATCCCTGTCAGGATTTTCAATGGTATTTTCAGTAATGCTGCAAGGACTTCCAGAGTTCCCAGAAACAACACTGGACATGTCCCCTAGTCAACAGAGTATATAAGCTCCAGCCCTTAGAAGTGGCTGGTGCTTTCTCTTATCACCAGATACCTGAAAGTTTAAGTGCTATAATACTTGCATGCCAGTTGCCGGTTTGTTACTGACCTAGATTGACTTGACTACTCTTGCGTAATGCCTGTCTAGACCTCTGCTCAGAGCTGACTACAGTTTTGATTACTGCCTGCCTAGACTTCTTTTCAGACCTGACAACTCTCATGCCTGCCCCTTTCCATGACTACTCTCTTCTCTGTATCGCTTTGAACAGTCTCTGTGCTGTAGCTTCTCTGTTTTAGCCACCTCTTGGTGGGGCAATCTGGAGAGCTGTGACCTGATATCAGTTTGTAGCACAGTAGACTGGCCAATTTCCATCATCAGGAGTGCTGGTTTCCTGCCTCGGTGTACCTGCGTCACCTACCAAGGGGTGCCATGACATAACAGCAATACATAGGAACAAGTATGCAATCAACCTGCTTGCATACAAGTTGAAAGGTTGTTTAGGTTTGACCTCATATTATATGGTTTTGGTAAATTTAAAGGAAAATTATACATGAAAACTGTATAATGTATGGCCTTACCTATATTTATAGTTGTGTCTGTCTAGTTGCTGGTATGAAATATCATGTGCTATGTGCCATGAATCCAGGAGAAAACACTTTTCAAAATATGAATATGTACAGTAACTTGTTTAACTACTTCCCACCTGCCCAAATGACGGCGGAGAGGTGCTGCTCTATCATGTAACGGTGCCCAGTTTAGCAGCGGTGATCGCAGGTGCACCGTGTTCCTGGGACACGGTGCGACCCTATCTCGACAAAGAGCCGCGACTGCTTACTCATGTCTGATCATAACTGATCACATGTAAACAAGGAAATGCAGTTGATCAGCTTTTCTTCTCTCACATTAACAGAGTGTGAAGTGAGGAACGCTGATAAGCAGCATTTCCTTACAGGGAAGACTTGTAAAGGTACTCAGGGCACTGATCATCAGTGCTCTGATTACAATGCAGCCCCAACAGTGCCCATGAGTGTTGCCACTCTGTGGCCATCAGTGACACCTATCGTTGCCCATCAGTGCCACCTATCAGTGCCCATAAGTTATGCCAATCAGTTCTGCCTTTCAGTGCCTATTAGTGCCTGCCCATCAGTGCCGCCCATCAGTGCTGCCCATCAGTTCCCATCAGTGCCACCTATCATTGCCCATAAGTGCCGCAGATCAGTGCCCATCAGTGCTGCCTATCAGTGCCCATCAGTTTCGCGTATCAGTGCTCATCAGTGCTGCATATTAGTGCCTCCTCATCAGTACCACCCCATTAGTACCCTTCAGTGCCACCTCATCAGTGCCCATCTGTGCCACCTCATCAGTGCCTATCAGTATGGCCTATCAGTGCCCATCAGTGTAGCCTCATCAGCGCACATCAGTGTCGAAGAAAATGTACTTATTTTAAAAATTTGCTAACACAAACTAGGAAAAACGTTTTGTTTTTTCAAAATATTTGGCCTTTTTTGTTTTTTTTGGCAAGAAATAAAAAACCCAGCGGTGATTAAATACCATAAAAAGAAAGCTCTATTTGTGGTGTGAAGAAAATTAATTTGGGTACAGTGTTGTATGACCGCTCAATTGTCATTCAAAGTGCGACAGCACTGATAGCTGAAAATTGGCCTGGGCAGGAAGGGGGTGAAGTGCCCAGTATTGAAGTAGTTAAAAATATTTTTCTTGTGTTGCAAACATATAAAAATAACTCATTCTATCTACTGTTTTTCTTTTAGAGATTAGTCCACCTCAAAGAGTCTTCATTAATCCAAATGATGTACAGGAGGATACAGTGGTTGTCCACTGGCAACCTCCACATGAAACCCATTTGGTCTGCATCGAGGTTAAACCTATTACAAATAGTTCTGAACTAATATCATATTTTGTGCATGATAACAACAGTTTTGTCATTGAATCATTAATGCCCGGAATGACTTATGAAATAGGACTCTCCGCAGTTATAAATGGAAATAGGAGTGAAAGGATCACCATTCAGCAAACATTACGTAGGTATTTTTTTTGCTGATGTATCTCTTGATGTCATGATTAGATAACAGTCAGAAGGTAGAAAGTATATTTTTATTTTCGAAATTCTCATGTGTATTTGATTATATAGCTATTTATTTATTATAGGTACAGGTATATCTCCAGCAACTTATGCAGTTCTTTACATATATATTGTACATTCACATCAGTCCCTGACCTCAAGCAGCATTGCAATCTAGGGTTCCACTCTAACATTCATACCTAGACAGGAGCTAAGTAACCTACCATCATGTCTTTAGAGTGTGGGAGGAAACCAGAGTACCCGGAGGAAACCCACACAGACACAGATAGAACATGCAAACACCGGGTAGGTAGTGCTGTGGTTTGGATTCAAACCGGCGACCCTAGTGCTGCCAGGCAAAAGTGGTAACCACTTAGACACTGTGCTGCCTAGTTAAAGGGTTAGTGCATCTTCTCAGAAAAAATTAAGGTGAACTAACACCCTTTCTACCCCCCTGGGGCCCGCTGTACTTACCTCCGTTGGTGATGGGCTGCCAGTGCGCACGCAGCCGGTATCTAGGGATTTGAAATCCCTGCTCTTTTTACCCTACTTTCTGTAGGACTTCCCCGATGGATAAAAGCAATTGTAATTGGTCAAAGCAGTCCCATGTCAGCACCAATCAGAGAAGAAGGGGAAAAACTGCTAGGTGTGGGCACTGACAACTCATGGAGGTAAGTACAATGGGGAAAAGGGGAGGGTGTGGGGGGGAGGGTGTTAGTTTACCTTTTCATTGTTTACACTTTAAAGCCCAACCTAAGTCACAGAAATAGATATTCAGTTAAATATTTTACTAATATTCTCCATTTTCATTGTCTTACCTCTACTTTCTCGCTGTGTAGGGTATATATGGTGAACAAGAATGAGTAATAAAAACCCAGGAAAATTGCTTCATTCTTTTTTGTCTTGCTTGAAAGTAAGTTTTATTGTGAAGATGCGTATTACACAAAGTGCTTAATCAATCCCTACAACTATTAACTTTTTGCGAAACGCGTCAAGCTTTCTCCCTTGGTGTCTGTTTTTCTGTGCATGCCTGTAGATCTTCACAATAAATCTTGCAGTTAAGCAAGATAAACAAGAGAATGAAGCAATTGCATTTTACTGGAATTTTGTTGAACATACCAGGACCAGGCAAAGTGTGAAATCTGTGATCGTTGAAGTGTGACAGATACATTTGTACCTGACAGATACCTGGTTAGAGACACCTTTCTCTTCCTTAGCACTATAAGCTATGTAAGGATATGTGTGATGAGGGGTATGCCCATTACCCATCTATATCAGCATAGAATAATGCGGAGTGAGGGCATGAAGTGCATTTCCAATAAGAGAAAAGGGTATTTTAAGGTATTTCAACGCAAACATTTAACATCATAAATCAGTACTTGATTATAAAGAGGTCTAAGATTTATTTGGGCTTTAATATACATGATAAATACAGTATATTGATGTTTTCTGCGCCAAAAATTACGCCATCTGAAAACACAGATTTTTTTTATTTTATTGCTAAATGTATGTGTATTTTTTAAATTGATGACTAATTTTTACAGGGCCTAAACCAGTGACGCTCGTGGTCCCATATGAACAGAGCACACATGCGGTGATTTTGTTTGTCCAGGTGCAAGCTGTGGGAGTATTTGATGGACTATTTATATTGAGCACCAATGACCCTAGGAGAAATATGTCTTTTCCACCTTTATATCATGGTACTTACACAATTGATCAACTCACTCCAGGCATGCAATATGAGTTTCAAGTCTATACTAAAAGCAAGAATATGCTAAGTACTCCATACAGAGTGCCTTCTGTCAGAACCTGTAAGTACAACTAGTACATTTTAGCACCTGAACCTACCTGAAATTGTAATTAAAAATTCTGGATATTTTATTGACCTTGCCATAAGTTTTTGCTGCATTTATTCTGCAAACATATAACAATTTATTTATTTATTTTTTAGTTTAATGTTTTGCTATGTAGAAAACTTAACTCTGGGGCAACAAATATTATCTAGATACAAGTAACATTTGTATTCTTATTTTAATCGTGGTGTGCTTTGTCTGTTTCAATCAATACATTGCCTCTTTTACTTCCCCCAAGGAAGGTAAGGAAATATATGAGAATTTCTGGTTATTATGGGCAGAACAATCCTACTTTAGTTTAAGTGTGCAAGGGAATTTTCCCTTAGCTTAGTGGATGTGGTGAAATGTAAAAAAACCACAAAACAATAAAACTTTTTGCTTGCGCAACATTGGAGGATGAAAGTCAGCAGAGCATTACTTCCTTCACCGAGCTAGGGGAAAAAGTTAAAATTCCCTTGCAATTTGAAGAGGCTATTTGCCTATAGTGTGCCAACCCCCATGTTTCATAAAATATATTAAAAATATATTTCCATTTTAATTGGTAATTTCATTTATTGTAGGTTTGGCAAGTCCATCTAACGTACGTGAAGGTGAAGTCACAGACACATCTATTCAAGTGATTTGGGACAGAGCAGAAGGAGGTTTTCAGCAGTATGAAATAATCTGTATGAACTGCTCAGAAACAATTATGGTAAGTGGAAATGGTACTATATCCAGGCTTAAAGTACAATTCCATGAAACCTCTAACTCCTAGAACCTATTCATAGAAACCTGGGTGAAAAAGATGTTTATATTTACCTATTTTCAGGCCACTCTGTTCATGATCATGTGATCAGCATCTCTGTTCTTAGTAGCAGTGGCTTCAGGGGAGAAGAGGGAGCACTGACAAAGGATGGGCCATTAAAGCCTATGGGTGATATCACCACTTCAGGTTTTACCAGCCATTGTAAAATGCTCTCTCCTCTCCCCTGCAGCTGGCTTCTGGCTGACACAAGGGAGATTATATTACTGGACCAGGGCGGCATGAAAATAGGTAAGTAAATGCATCTTTCTTACACGGGTTAGCAGGGATTCCCCGAGACCAGAAATTTATTTCAAGGGTTCCTCTGTGTTGAAAAGGTTGAGAAAGGCTGCTCTAATGTGACAAAAAAAAAAAAAAATAAGATTCTTGTTACTACAACATTTTAGTGCAGGTGAAGGAGATTGACATTCAGCTGTCCTCACACAGCTGTCCCTGGTGGAATTCTTATTCTGGAAGCACATGCCAGCTGGTTTTGGGTAGAATAGTATTGGTTACCTAATTATTCCTACACATTTTGGCCATAGTAAATGGATCTGTTAATAATTACACTTTTTCAATTAATTTATACGGAAATGGACACATTTGTTGATACCCTCACTGCTCATTGAAACAATGTTTCATTCCTCCTGAAAAGTGATGACATTAAAAGCAATTGTCTCATATGTACTAGCATGCCTTTGTAGAGTAAAGCAAAAAAAAAGTGTAAAAATAATTTTAATATTGATTACATATTCTAAAATGGTTTAGTTAGTGCCTCTAGAAAATATTATAAATAATTGAATCCTAGTGATTCTTTACACTTATTGTTTTCTGAAATTAGTATCACATGTATCCTCAATCTTGTCAGCCTAGTTTCAGTCATTTAGCCTATATAAATAAAGAAAAGTGACAATTTGCTGTTTGGTATCATCATGTGCAGAGAGCTGTCCAAGGAGATCAGTAAAATAGGTATACACCAGCATGTCAAAGGTAAAGACTGTTAGGCCATCTGTGAATACAGTTGAAAATAGCCTCTCTGGACAGTGCCTAAAAATAAAAACCGAACCCAGATTAAACAGAAAGATAGTGAAAATGTAGACAAAAAGCCAAGGAGCATTTCCAAAGAGAGACAAGCTAAACTCTAAAATCAAGGTACATCAGTGTCTTATTGCACCATCCATCCCTTTTTGAGTGACAGTGGGCTCAAAGGAAGAGGAATGCCAGAACTGAATTTGCTAAAAAGCATATTAACCAGCCAAAATGTTTCTGGGAGAATGTTCTTTGGACAGATGACATAAAATTACTTTGAAATAGGTAGCAGGTTCAAGTATGTTTTGTGGCTGATTTGCTGCGTTTGACAAGAAGTGTCATGAGGGAACTCTCAATATTATTAAGGAATTCTGGAGTAAAATGTACTGCCCAGTGACAGAAATTTCTAAATCAATTGCAGTCATTTTCCAACAGGATAATGACCCAAAAGACACAGCTAAAAGTACACAAGAGTGGCTAAATTGTTGGACTATTCTGGAGTGGCCTTATATGAGTTGTGATCTGAACTCTATCAAACATCTCGTTCAAAGCACTCAAGAATGGCTTAGAAATAAACATTGGCCTATTCTGCAGTGGCCTTCTAACATCTGGCTTAAAGCACTCAAGAATGGCTTAGAACTAAACATTTGACTATTCTGGAGTGGCCTTCTATGACCTCCTGAAATAAATCCTTTAGAACATGTATAGAAAGAGGGGATATGTGCAGTCTGGAGAGCACACCCTTCAAACTTGAGGCAGCTAGAGCAGTTTTCTGAACAACTAGTTGGCAGGTGCAGATGTCTTATTGAGAGCTACAGAAATCACTTGTTTACAAAGATTGCCTCTAAATGTTGCGCAAAAAATATTAGGTTAAGGGACCCTTCATTTTTGTCCATGCCATTTATATTTGTTTTATTTTTTATAATATTCTGCTAAAAAAAATCAAAAGCAAGGCCAGATTTCTTAGTAAATATGGAAAAAACAATGATGGATGCCCGTTTTGGCAGTTTCAAGTTATTTTAGAGAAAATTGTGGGTCCTAGGTCAATCTCATAAGACCTTTTTAATGTAAAAATATAATAAAAAGCTATTGATCCATGAATATGTGTTACTGTAGTACATCTGACAAAAAAAACGTACAGATAATTTCATAACAAATCCTATTGTGACTAAGGGTCAATAAAAAACATTGTGGTCCCTTCGATACATAATGCCCTTGGTCACCAAAGATTTTTAGGCTAGAAACATAACAACTCAGTGGACAGAATTTACAGACACAAATTACTGTATTAAATCTGATTGAGGAATTAAAGTGTAGTAACATTTACTTTAGTAAACTTGCACTTGATTGCACTAGCAGGCACCTTTGGATGCAGAATCCCAAAAATTTAAGGCATTCTATTGTGCAAGTATTAACTACAGCTAAGACGTAGTGGGTTTGACTTTCTGTCTTTCATGTCTCATTATTGGGCCCATCACTGTAATAGGCATCCCTACTATTCAACAGCAATATATGGGAAGGGGCTCCAATACTTTTGCCATGTGTGCTGTCCTATTCATCCAGCATCATATTTTGATTTATTTTGCTTGGGTCAGTCAGTTGTGAAGACTGGCTGCTCACATTTTCCAGTTTATGTGCGTATCCTAACATTTAATTCCACAATTCCACCATAGATAGCTGTGTGGGAACAGCCAAAAGTTATCTCCACTACCTGCACTACAAATATTCATTTTGAATAACAAAAAATCAATTAACATTTTGTAGAATGTTTTTAAATGTTTTACTTTATACCATAATGTAGCACTTTAGTTTTTTTATACATTAAAATTGTTTGAGTTTCTGAGCACTCTTCAGATGAATGCTTTTTAACATATACTATATTATGCTCTCTTTGAAATACATGTGCTGCTTCCCAATTTCAGGTTCAAAAAGTCACGCAAGAAAAGGCCATGTTTGCACAACTAATACCTGGAACAATTTATTCTTTCCAAGTTTCTACAGAAAAAGAGCTGTTTAGAGACAGTCTACCTGTTACAGTAAAAATTCAAACATGTAAGTAGTTTATATTTATTGTTGATCCTCTTTTCATAGCATTGGCATGATTATACAAGTAAGTAATTTTTAATATTAGTATATTAATGATAATAATATTGTTATTTAATAATAATAGTAATAATAATAAAAATAATAATAAGATATATTATACAACTTATATACAGTATAAGTCTGTGCGGATTTTATGTCTGTGTAAACCCATTTTCATAATTTCTGCTCCTCTAACACATGCAATTAGCATTGGTGTCCCACTAACAAAGTTAGGCTTCATAGCCACACAAGATTAGCCAGGTCTAGGGGTGGAAAGACCTACAGAGTTTGCACAATCTTTGTCAGTATGCCTAACCTACAACTAGAAAAGTAGGGCAAACTTGAGGCCTTCTTTGCTAGCAATGCTGTCTAAAGTATATAGACCCATTGCAGGCATGGACATTGGCAGAACTTTTCTCGGGGGGGGGGGGGGGGAGTCATTTTAAGGTCACCCATGCCCCACCCTGTTTCACAATGTCATGAAGGGGAGGAGCTTAGTCATTATCACATAAAGCCCATTGTTTGATTAGCAATTTCTAATATGTTTTTATGTTTACACTATTGAGGAAAGATATAAGAGATGGACAGATGTGTTGATAGATAGAAAAACATGCATACCAGTTTGGCAACTATATAGGACTTACAGGCCCATATATGCTAGGTGCTGAACCCCACCCCTTTTTGACATGGATCTTGGCTCTGTGCACTTCTAGCACAGATGAGAAGTGGAAGATATTATTCTGATGTCCAAACCTCTTTATGCCCTTCTTGGGGTAGAGCTGTCTCAGCCTAGTTGCATAGTATAATCCATAAGAGTTCAGGGTATTGCAAAGACTAAGATTTATCTATCTATCTATCTATCTATCTATCTATCTATCTATCTATCTATCTATCTATCTATCTATCTATCTATCTATCTATCTATCTATCTATCTATCTATCTATCTATCTATCTATCTATCTATCATCAACATCAACAGTGGATCAATGTTAGATAGATAGATAGATAGATAGATAGATAGATAGATAGATAGATAGATAGATAGATAGATAGATAGATAGATAGATAGATAGATAGATAGATAGATAGATAGATAGATAGATAGGAGACAGTGGGATCAACATAAGTAGGCAGAGAAATAGAGAAGTGAAGCAAGATGAATAATACTGTAGCTATAGCGACAGCTATTATGACAGAAAGAGATACTAGTGGAAAAGACAGATGAGCGGATGAACAAACAGAGCTTTTTCCTTATAACTTAGACTGACCAAAACCAAAACTAGTTTCCCTAAACTGCTAAACAAATTAATTGAACTGAACAACTTTTGCAGATAGATCACTGACCACCAATACAAGAGATATGAGCAGGAAAGGTGCTTTGTAACTTGATGGAAGCACATTCTCTTTAAATAGTGTTTTTTTTTTCCCTTTCTTTTTATTCCATATGTTACCAGTGCAAATGGCCATTTGGCGAACAGGGCAAATATCATCTGAAATATTTCTGCAAATGTGCAAAATGGTTTAAAAGGGCAATCACATAAAATGATTGCCAAACCATAGTTTGTTCACATGCAGTCCTTCTGATAAAGTTTCTTCACTAACTCTTAAAAAAAAAAAAAAAAGCTTTTGAAAAAGGCAGATAAGATGAGATCAAGTACACCCCCTCCACTTGCACCCCATAGGTTCATTTAGGTGCCTTTATATTGGTCACAGAGGCACCCAAATTGCATTGCAAAATGCTAAGAAGAAAGTCTGAACTCTGACTGGGAGTAGACGGTCACTGCCGCCGCTGGTGTGTCCCGACTCTCTCTTCCAGGCTTCTCTCCTCCATGGGCCGCAGCTCCGCCCCTCCTGACTGATGTCAGCAGGGAATCCCCCTGCAGCTGTGGGAAGGAGAGAGGACACAGAGAGAGGAGGGAGCTGGCGGATCACTTGGAGCGGCGGCGATCAGCGCACAGAGGTTGGCATTCCAGGCATTCCGGGGGGGGGGGGGCATTTGCCCCCCCCGATGCCCCCCCTTGCGGACACCCATGATTGCAGGTGAACTGTAAGTACACAATACACTATTCTAATAACAAAAATTGTGCAGGGAGTTAAACAATGAGGACCTGGTATTATTATACTACTGAAGGAACCTTTTATTATTAATGAGAATGCTTTACTGATCGTTAGCAACTCTCACAGATGGCTCACAAAGACTCTTAGATTACTTGCGTATTATTGCACACCATTCTTCTCCCATGGTGAGTGTTCTGTAGACTGTAGAGCTGCAATTATTTACCATTGTCAATCCCATAATTAATTGCTGTATTCAAATGCGCAGCTTAAAAGCTCAAATGCATGCAAATCCCTTACCACACAAAAATCACTATGCAAAACACTAGCAGCAAAAAATAAAAATACCAAGAAACAAAACAAAACAAAATACAAAAAAAAAAAAGACTAAAAAGTATTTGATATAGAGAAATATATTGTTTTAGCAGGATCACTTAGATTTAGACCTAGACTATCTAAACAGAGAGATTCTGCAGATATAGCGGTATGAATGAAGTTTCACGTACCATATAATTAATATTTTTCTTTGCTGTGGTCCACTATAACAGCCAAGGGCAACTGAGGTGGAATTGAATGTACATAAATATCAGAAAAATTTATCTGGAATATCAAACAATTATGATGCCCAAAACTTCTGTGAGGCCCACATGTCATCACAGGCCAGTCGAAGTAGGTCAGTATGCACTTCAACCATGATATACATGAGGACCAAGTGCAACAACTGATTTTCCTATTGACAATGTAGGATTGGCAGACCATACATTGAGCTTAAAATGAGAATTGAGTGTATTAATATTTGCCAAAATAGACAAGTAAGAACTTGTGGATGCAAGTGTCATGTCTGGAAACCTGGACTTTCAGTAAAGAGCTAGCTTACTTATACACATATTCATTTTTGTCTGATTCTTCACAGATGCTCAGTGCTGTGGTATAACATTTCTATATACTCCTAAATGTTTTTCTTAACATTTTATAAGTCTGATAGTGACATTTTATACATTTCCTCATAAAGCTGTGATAGGTGCTGACTTTGTTGGAAACTAATGTTTCTTTCTACCTTTATCCTTGAAGATCTTTTGATTTTTTAACACTAAAATAATATGATCAGGTTTTCATGTTCTTATCTCTTTTTCTTTACCAAGCTCCAAGCATAGTTGGCAGTATCAGCTTTTTTGTGACTACAGACTCAGTAAATGTCACTTGGCAAGTATGTGGACAGTTTGACGGATATACTATTTCCTTAACATCTGAAACTATCAACATAACAGAAACTGTGCAACAATCTAAAAGGTATTTTTTTAAGTCTTTATTTTTTGTGGCAAGTATGATGTTGTACATTGTTCATTTAAGCACACTATCAAGCTTATTCATAAATAGAGCAAAGTGCTATTGGCATAGTGAGACATTCAATAGCAGTTAAACAGGCTTCATTAAATCAACCTAAAACCCAACTGACCCTAAGCTACCACTTCACTGATAGCAACCACCTTGACCCCTTTAAGCCTAGCATTCCCTTCGCCTGCAGCTGCCCCCCTAAAACTCAGTGATGATTTATTATCTTATTTTATGCAGCAGTTCCGTTAATCAGTATTTATTCACTTTTTGATAATTGCGCACAGGTTATCTCATCCACAGACCAAATATAGAAAAATCTCAGCCACCACACACCATACAAGCCCAGTGTGTAGTAAGTGGTAGCAGCCTCAGTCTAACTTCTTTCAGGCCACACTCCCCGACATGTTTAGTCTTGGAGGCTTAGTCATGGAGGTAACTCCACTGGATGGAGTTAGGCTGAAGCTGCTATACCTTATTACATTCTGGGCTTGTATGGTGTGCAGTGGCTGAGATTTTTCTCTATTTGTTCTGTGGATTACATAGAGTCAAGGCAAACTCTTAGCCTGACTTGCACCCTCAGTGGAACACAACAAATAGGCACATACAGACCCCAAAGTTGGTTCAGGTTCACAGAGGGTATTTCATGTTATTAAGATTAATTACCTGCTAAAAACAATGGCTACTACTCCATATCCATACTCTTAGACCTTTTTGCTACCTCTGAAACAGTTGATAATCCTCTCCTCTCCTGCTCTTTGTTGGTTCTTCTCCTACTTACAGTATCTCTCTGCATCTTCAGTGTCACCTACAACTCCCTCCTCTCCTCTTCCTCTTTCTGTAGGGGTATCTTATGTGCTCAGACCCATTCCATTTTCTTTCTTCAAATACGTCCTGGGTCAGTTGATAGCCTACCACAGATTTCAATACTATCTCTATATTGACAACACCCAAATCTATCTCTCTATTTCTCTGCTCAACCTGTTACTTTTACACAGGCTATCCCCCCTTCAGTTTATCATTAATGCTGCTAGACTTATCAACCTTACCAACCACTAATTGTCTGAGACCCCTCACTAAAAATCCCTCCACTTGCTGAACAAACACAATTCAAAATACTAACAACAACATACAAAGCCATCCACAACAGCCCCAACTATTTCACCAAACTCATCTCAAAAGAACATCCAAACTGTCCTCTTTGATCTTCTGAAGCACTCTCTAGCTCCCTTGTCACCTCCTTCCATGTTTACCAGGATTTCTTCAGAGCCTCTCCCATCCTCTGGAACTCCCTACCCCAATCTGTCCAGCTATCTTCTACTCTGTCCGCCGTTATAGGATCCCTAAAAACCCATCTGTTCGGGAAATCCTAACCCATTTCAACCTAAACAGTCCTTTTACTTCTTTTACTCTCTTAATTAGCTCCTTCCACAGTTATTAACTTTTGTATCACTTGCCCCTCCCTTTTAGATTGTAAGCTATCAGGAGCAGAACCCTTTTGACCCTCTTGTACTGCATTGCTTTGTAATTGTAGTTTCCTTTTTTTTTTTTTTTTTTGTGAAGTGTGCACAAACTGTTGGCACTATATGAATCCTGTATTATAATATTAATAATAATAAAACAAAAATCAAACCAACTGTAATGTACCTGGTTAGAGGCTTAAATGATTAAGTCACTTAAAAAACAAGTAATAAATGCACATTATGTGAAGGTAAACAAATGGGCATTTGTTTTTTTTTCTTCTTTTCTTAGGCACCTTGAAACCATTTCACCCGGGATCAGCAGGTCACGGGTGCAATGTCAGGCCCCTGCAGACTGCTAGCACAGTTGTCTGCCCATACCTCCTGTATGAGCAGACACTTCCTGAAGTCCAAGTAGTTCAATAAACTACAAGAGCACTCCCCAGCGCCCTTGAAGTTAATTGAGAACTATAAGCCGTCTGTCGCAGTGGCCACAGTACTTAATTCACAGATAATCAGTGGAATCAAAGTCTGCAAACAAGTCAAGGCCACTACCAGGAATCAGACAGAGGACAATCCAAAGGAAGGCTGAGTCACTAACAGGAAATCAGGATAAGCACAAGATGAGGATACACAGGATTGGGTTTGATGGACTAGCTGAAGATCATCCAGCAAGTTTCTAGCATTTGCATTGGTGCACGCACACTTCTGCTCAGGATGACGTTCTGGTCACAATACAGTAATATATTGTGACTACTGTTGTGACGTAGGCTCATTGTTATTATTTGTTTTAACCACTTTAGCCCCAGAGGATTTGGCTGCTCAATGACCAGGCCCTATTTTTGCGTTTTGGCACTGCGTGACTTTAACAGACAATTGCGCGGTCATGCGATGCTGTACCCAAACAAAATTGATGTCCTTTTTTCCCACAAACAGAACGTTCTTTTGGTGGTATTTGATCACCTATGCGATTTTTATTTTTTGCGCTATAAACAAAAAAAGAGCAACGATTTTGAAAAAATAACAATATTTTTCACATTCTTTTATATGAAATTCTCAAAAAAAATGTAAAAATCTAATTTTTTTAACATTTTAGGCCAATTTGTTTTCTGCCACATATTTTTGGTAAAAAAATCACAATAAGCGTATTTTAATTGGTTTTCGCAAAAGTTATTGCATTTACTAACTACGGGAAAGATTTATGTAATTTTTATAATTTTTTTTTAACTAGTAATGGCGGCGATTTGCGATTTTTTTTGCGGGACTGCGACATTGCAGCGGACAGATCGGACCCCTAACTGACATTTATGACACTTTTTTTTACACTAATCAGTGCTATAAATACGCACTATTACTGTAAAAATGACACTTTCAGGGAAGGGGTTAACATTACTGGTGATCAAGGGGTTAAGTGTGACCCTAGGGGCGTGATTCAGGGGGCTGTGGCTGTCAGGGGGTGTGGCTTGTGAGATCATCACAGAGACATGCGATCCTATATAGCAGGATCAGATAGCCTCTGTGATAATCTAAGGGAGAATGACAGACGGCTGTGTTTACATCAGCCGTCTGTCTTTCTCTCTCAGCTGCGGGAGATCGCGAGTGGCCGGTCACACGCGATGGCTCCCTGGCTGACGAGCGGGGGCGGGAGTGCTCCGCCAGAGGAGCACGCTTGCCCCCTAGAGTCTCCTAAGCGAGTGACGTAGTACTACCTCACTTTGCCCAGGAGTAAAACTGCGACGGGCGGTGGGTATGTGGTTAATAATAATAATAATATAAAAAAATAATATATATATATATATACTATACAAGTTAGAGTTATAGTGTTTCATTTAAAAAAAAAATCTGTTATTTTAATTCTATCATTAGGGATATGATCTTATCATTTATGTAATATGCTCTTATCATTTATGTAGAGACTGTAGAGACATTTATGTAGAGACTGTAGAGACATTTATGTAGAAACTGATGGTCAATGGGAGCACTTTGTGGATTGTCTTTACTTTTAAATGGTCAGACTAATCAATAGCGATATTCAGGTGTTTTGTTAATACCAGATTATGCATTGTATACACATAAAAAAATGAAGCTGGAAGTTTGGTTCATTATAAAAAAGTAAATTCCTGCACCAGCCTTTTTTTCCTGCTAAAGTTGTTGTGAATACACGATTTTAGCTTGTAATTATTTTTGACAGTGAGTATTCATAATTAAAGTGGATGTAAACCTGATTCATGACATTTGACCTGGGTCCTGTGGCTTTCTCCTGCTCCGTTCTTCTGTTATCAGCATGATAACTTCTGACAAGTTCTCTGTAAACTAAGATAAAACCAGGCTAAAATTTGTGTGGGGGTGGCTGCTATAAATAGATTAGCAGAGAGCTGGTTTAATCAAAGCACACCTCTTCATGTTTCTGCCTATTTGGAGAGGGAGTGTGTGCCTTTCCTCCAATCATTGGTCTCACAATGTATGGCCAAACTTCCCTCCCACAGGTGAATCAGGAGCAGAAAATTCTAACAGGACGTGCACTTTCTAAACATTCTAGAAAGCTGAAGACAGAACATTTACAAGTAAAACTTATGTAGGAGGATTTGTATAATCTCTGTGTATCATCTGAGGCTGTTCACTTCACTGCGTATATGTAAGGGTGTAAATTCACTTTAAGTAAAAAATTGGTAAATAGAAGCTCCACCTAAAGCAGAACAATTAATTACTTTTCATATATTGAAAAAGAGTAATATGACAACGAGAAAGAGAGAGGGAAATAGAAAAAGAGGAAGGAAGGGAGGGAGGGAGAAAGGGAGGGAGGAAGGAGGGAAGGAAGGAAGGAAGGAAGGAAGGAGTGAGGGAAGGAAGGAAGGAAGGAAGGAAGGAAGGAAGGAAGGAAGGAAGGAAGGAAGGAAGGAGGGAGGGAGGGAGGGAAGGAAGGAAGGAAGGAAGGAAGGAAGGAAGGAAGGAAGGAAGGAAGGAAGGAAGGAAGGAAGGAAGGAAGGAAGGGCAATCAATTGAAATTGCTTTATTGTTTTGTAGTTTATAATCAGCTACTTATATTTGCACTTGTAGGTGGCATCATTTTAACAGTCTCTTGCCAGGAGTTGACTACAACATTAGCATTTTCTCAACCTCTGGATTAAAGAAAAGTTCTCCAGCTGTTTTAAGTTTTGTTACAGGTAATTAAAGACACAAACGAACTGTCATCAGCGTGCAATAATCCAACTTTGTCCTCATGTTTAATGAAAATAACATTTGCTTTGCAGTCCCTGAACCGCCTTCCTCTCTGCAGATCCTTGGGCAAGAGGAGCGTACTATTTACTTGTCTTGGGAACCTCCACAAGGTGGACATGACATGTTTCAAGTAAGCCATTCATTTTTATGTAAATCAGTTTTTGTATTTTTTTTCCTATTGCACTAGATATTATGTATAAGTGAGAAAAAACGTATGTACCTCATTTGAATTACAATACATTTTCAAAATGTGGGGAGTGGACATTCACATTTTATTTAAATAAATACTAGCAAAGCTCATAATGTCAATTGTATGTAGTTTTTGTATAGAATGTTATATTGATACACATTGTTTTTTCCCACAGCTTATATGTTCAAAAATGGAGATAAAAAGGAGACTCAAAGATAGTCACAAGGGGACCCACAGGTATAGGAAAATTAAATAACATCACAAATCAGTTGGAACACAAAAATATGACCTTCACCTCACCATATAAAATAGACAACGTTTCAGTTGAAAAACCAGGATGGGGCAGCTGCGCATGCGTTATCCTCCACATTCACACAAAAAAACAGCATTCATAAACCCTAATAGGCAGTCCTTTTGCAGGTATAGAGAAAACCTCAGGTAATTGCATATACTGCTGATAGTGAGTCATGTGAGGGCACCGTGAATACAGGCAATGGATGCAAGTAACTTTTACGGTCCCCCCTAATGCTGGCAATAATGGAGCATAAAGATCCGCTCTGGCCGACTTGCAGACTGTGGGTTGCTAATTCCAAGCAAAATGTATGTAGCCTGAATGTAGCATTAGGTATGGGGGAGGTGTACTGCAAATAAGTCCCAGCAGATATAAAAGATGAATGTCTTACCACTGACCGGATACCTCAACTCCGTCGCTACTCCTGGTACGGCTCCTGACTGCATAGATAGACTGCTATGTCAAGTTGAAAGTTCTGCTGTATCGATTCAATCACCACCATAGCCAGCTGAGTGGGTGTGTATCCGTCATGTCCCATCCAATTGGTAAAGGTAAATGATGACGTTACTCTGATGCGTTTCATTGGCCAATCACCAACTTCTTCAGAATCTTTGTTTGGGGGGTAATTTATTGACATCAATGACATTAGAGGTAGGCCAGTCCCGGATATTATGGAATTAATTAATTAATTGGATGGGACATGACGGATACACACCCACTCAGCTGGCTATGGTGGTGATCGAACCGATACAGCAGAACTTTCAACTTGACATAGCAGTCTATCTATGCACTCAGGAGCCGTACCAGGAGTAGCGACAGGGTGAGGCATCCGGTCAGTGGTGAGACATTCATCTTTTATATCTGCTGGGACTTATTTGCAGTACACTTCCCCCATACCTAACCCTACATTCAGGCTACATACATTTTTCTTGGAATTAGCAACCCACAGCCTGCAAGTCGGCCAGTGCGGATCTTCATGCTCCATTATTGCCAGCATTAGGGTGGACCGTCATAGCTATTTGCATCCGTTGCTTATATCCACGGTGCCCTCACATGACTCACTATCACCAGTATATGCAATTACCTGAGGTTTTCTCTATACCTGCAAAGGACTGGTTATTAGGGTTTATGAATGCTGGTTGTTTGTGTGAAGGTGGAGGGTAGCGCATGGGCAGCTGCCCCATCCTGGTATTTTAATTGACAATGTTGTCTATTTTGTATGGTGAGGTGAAGGTCATATTTTTGTGATCCAATTTATTTGTGATGTTATTTAATAAAGCCTTTTCCCTATACCTGTGTGTCCCCTTGTGACTATCTTGGAGTCTCCTTTTTATCTCCATTTTTGTGTATATTTTTGAGTCACGGAACTGCACCAACTTGTCCATTGTTTGGCGTTGGTGATAAGGTGCACGGAAGGTGATGGAAATACAATACTACTCTATGTTATTTCCTTTATACTGTGGTAGATCTGGTGGAGAAACCCCCCCTTCTTTTATAGGATTCAGTCTTATATGTTGTTTTCTTTATCTTAATCAAATATACCTACAGTACAGTACATTGTTTGTTGATGTTGGAAATGCAAAATAAAGGTAACTAACAAAACATTTTGGTATACTAAAACCATAGTAAACCATGCACTGATTAACCATGGACAGATTACTTGTCTAATTCTAGAAAAGATGAGTGCTACATTCATGGTATCATAACAATTATTGCGATATCATGGCTTTTCCTGTGACCTATGTAGCACTACTCCCAGAGGAGCCACTTAAGTATGATTGGTTCTGTACTCTGCCTCTCAACCCCAAGAACAATCTCAACCCCTCTGGCACAACTGGCAATAGTGTAATTGCAAACACCAATGAAAACACCTACGTTATGATAAAAAAAAAAAATGTCTTTACTATAAGATTTCTGTGTAAAAGTAACAGACAGCAACAGTATATTCTTGAATTAATTAGCTGAAGAGCAATAACTGAGATCAGGAGCAATATAACTCAATATATTATATCAGGCTGCTTTCAGGGGATTCCAGCTATAAATAACCCCAAAAGCAGAGGAAAACACTTCAATAAACAAATCACAAGATGGGAACTTTATACTGGCTTTGTTACCTCTAATTAAATTAGCTCTATGAGTCCAAGCAGGAGGAGAGCAGAAGAATCACTTTCTCTTATGGTCTTGGAAGAATGATGAGGCCTTGTATCTTTGGCTAGCCACTTTAGTTGGTGCACTTCGAACTCCTACTTGGAAAAGTATAACTGTTCTATGCTGACAGTATCCAGATAGCAAGGAAGACACTGTAACTGCCTAACAGGGATTTTAATGAGACCCAGGTGCTGGCAAGTGAGGGCAAAGTGAAGTACCTCTGTCTCTGTGTCCATGTTTCCTGCAAATGGGCAAGTGCCCTCTCACTAATCCTTAGATTAAGGTCCAAACCGAATGTCCTAGAACAGGCAGGCTCTTCTGGTAACCCAACTGGTCCCCTTACCCTGGAATGATTCACGCCGTCGGTGCAGGTGCGCCTGGATATGCACCTGGAATCCCCCTCTCTCAGGCTGGATGTCTCCAACTGGCCGTGGATGCCTGGAACAAGGTGGTGGACTGACCCGGGAGGCAACACCTCTCCCATGGGTCCAGGCTCTTCTCCTGCCTCGTGGTGACTCCCTTCTTCTCAGCAGACAAAAGGGGTGTCCATGATACTTACCTTGCCAGAGAATCCTGGGATCTGTAGTCCTGTCCCCATACAAGGCTATGGGGCCATTTCTGGTGGTGACTACATGTCCCAGAATGCCTTGTTGCTGTCGATAATTGGCTCTCTCCCACTCCCAATGAGAATGCAGGGGCAGAAGAAGACCAGACGGAGTCAGTGAGGAAAAGGAGAGGGGGGGAGAGATCCCCTGCAGAGGCTGACAGGCACTCTCTCCCTTGCAAAGCCTTGGTCAGCTTGACATAGCCGCGGGAGATGCAAGGCACCTGCTACACCTACAGTATTTAAGGGCTTCATCAATGAGATATGTTAGCTGCAGTGTCTCCACCATTCTCCAATAAATTAAATAACGTATTTATAATTTGATCACCAACTATTACTTACATGGGGTCAAATATGTACACACCAAGCAGCACTCTCCCAAAGTTTGTATTGGTTGCAACTGGTTGCATTTTTTTTTTTTATTGTAACAGTTTCTTCCTTATTCTCCATTTGATGTCAAGAGAGCACACATGGGAGTTATGGAGCATTCACTAGAGCTGGACAAGCAAAAGAAGAACTTAATTCTGTATAAAATGTTAGTGACATGCACAATGCATTATTACTAAGACTGGAAAACCATAAAGATATCGAAAGCAAAACCTTCTGTCTGAGATGTCAGGTGCCTCTTGGTTATCCTAGTTTTTGTGCAGTAGGGATGGGGAATGCTTCTAGTTGTAAGTTGGGAGGGGCCTACATGCTGGCGTCACATCCCCCGCTTCCGGTTCTTAGAACAGTGTTCATATTTGTATGTCTGGCCAGTCTTATGTTTGCTTTATATATATCAATTGAAGTATGCTGCAGTGTTTTATCAACTTTTTATACTGGAAATTCAATAAATACTACACTATATAGTACTTTCTGGGCTCTGTGTGGTGAGCTTTTTTACACAGCCTCTGATGGTTTTAGAGGAAGACCAGAGATCTGAGGAACCTGAGTGGACTATCTGTAGTGGAGATTTTACTGAGGGCCTTTTCCATATACGTCTGATGAGTGCATAATTGGTGGAGGTTTCACATCACTGGATTTCTTGACACCCGGTGGAACATAGTTTTCTTTTCAACTATATAATTGTTGATAAGCGTGTGGAATATCTTATTCTAGTGAGTGCATAGTAAGATAGGAGTTTAAGCACACACTTCTTCAAGGAGAGGACAAGCCTTAGGATGGTAAAAAAATATATTTTTTGTTTGAAGTCATAAATTAAAGAGGAGTTCAAGCTTTGGAAAAAAAAAAACTAAAAGTCAGCAGCTATAAATACTGTAGCTGCTGACTTTTAATACAGTATATAGACACTTACCTGTCCATGGAGCCCACGATATCAGCACCCCAGCTGATTTTCAGATAGGCTGCCAGGTGCTGCCGCCGCCATTCACTGTAAGGGAAACCGGCAATGAAGCCTTTCAGCTTCACAGCCGGCTCCCTACTGCGCATGCGGGAAGCGTGCTGTGCATTCTGATTGCCTTGGTGGCAGGGGAATTCAAAGGGACAGAACTTTAGTGGGAGGGCGCAGTGGCGCTGTCTCCATAAGTGGGGAAGTGTACCTGTCAAAAACAAATGAGCGAAAGTTCCACTTTTGGATGGAACTACGCTTTAACTTTTGTGAATTTATGTGTGTGATCTACTCCTTCTGTTTACATTGTTTCGCAATAGTGAAAAATAGTTCTTCATATAAGGATTCATTTTCAGCTACTGATAGAGCTCACAGAAGTGATAAGAAAAAAAAAATGTATGGTCGTTTTTTGATTGTATGTAGCTAGGTTTGCAAGAGGAATATAGAAGTGGTATTCCTATTCACAAAAATGTAAAGTTTAAAAACACAAATGAATAGTTTATTTCTATAAGGATACAGTTCTGACTTAAAGTGGTTGAAAAGCTTTTTTTTTTTTTTTTTTTTTTTTTTACCTTAATGCATTACCTTCATTAAGATAAAAACAAAACAATTCCACTAGTTGTTAAAGTATGACCAATTCTGATTTTTCTTTTGAAGATGTTAATGTCTTTTACAATCTTATGGATAAAATGTTGAAGAGTGTTTTTTCCAAAGTTGGGAAGCTAATGCATTTATGCCTGTTGATGATACTACTGCAAACCTCCCACTCTTTGCTAATGTGTGGTTTGAACAATTTGAAAATCATTTGAGAACTGGAGTTGACAGAGAGAAAGTGTTCTAGACTCCCTGTCAGTTCTTTTGAAGTCAGTATACGTATTTGAGTGAGTCCATTAGCTAAATCAGCTCACTTTTGAATTGGTCCACTATACCTATCAATTCTGCTTGTTGAGCCATCTAACTTCTGTGTGTGGCTATGCTATGGACATTCAACTATATACAGAGGGGGAGAGTGTAAACCCACCAATTTCACTTTCAGGCCTCATTCACATTACATAGTGGGAACGCATGTGTATTGGTGCATTTTTCCCATGACACTCAAAGGGCAGTCCATTGATTTTAATGGGCTGTCCTATGCGTGACAAATGCAGCAAAATAGCTTATTGGACATTTTGGTGTGTTGCGGTTTGCACATTTTCGTTAACAATTAATGGCACCAAAAGAGAACCTTGTTTTCTTAGGTGTATAAAGGATGTCATACACTATACAATCTGGTTTTGCAATCTCCTTTAGATTTACCAAAAATATATAATGGGAGGACACACAAAGCTATCCAATCACTCTGTATCAAACCAGGCAGGCCCTTGCACTACATAGTTGATGGTAGATTTAAGGGTGGTTGTACAATCAGATTGTATAGTATATAGTGAGCTTTACAGACTCCCAGGGACAAACTTCTCCTGTTTTCAATACTACAGCTCTGCTCAACCTAGGCTGGTATCTGATCATACAGCTCCTTCACACTCTGCCAAATGAACAATCTATGAAAGAAGAAGGTACAAAACAATACATCAGTAGAGGAAAACTCTGGCTATGTATTTAGTGAGCACAGTGCTCACTGACAGTGATTGCAATGAGTACATTGGTGGTGGGAGCAATCTCCTGGAGAGGGAGGACAGGTGCTGGGTATGTGTCTTAATGAGATTAGCTGCTGAACTAATTTCTTCAAAAGATTTCCATCTCAAATACCAGGACAGAAACCAGGAGACTGAGGTGATATCTGCTCCACAATAAACAGAAACATTTTCCTTTCTTTCACAGGGGTACATTAATGGTACATTGGCACATAGGGAAGTTGGAATTTAGGATAAAAAAGGTGAACTTAGCCTTTAGTCACTTGCTGACTGCCCTATAGTACTTTTACTGCAACAGGGCAGCAGCTGTGGGCAGAATCACGCACATATATGTGATTCTGCGTTTCTGCCTGCAGGGGACGTGCGCATGCCATGATGCACAGCACAAGCTGATCTGCGGGTCCCGAGGACTCAATGTCCTCCAGTATCTGCCAATTGCCTGTAAAACACGGAGAACTGGGATATTGTTACTGTATGTAAACAAGGCATTTGTCAGTTCTGACAGGGGGGAAGGCACAATCCTGTGTTTCTGCAAAGCAGACACTAGAATTGGTCTCTTCCCCTAGTGAAAGCACAACACTGTATACACAAACACACTGTCTAGGCACACAGTTAACCCTTTTATCGCCTTAGATGTTTAACCCCTTCCCAGCCAGTGTCCTTATGTTATAATGACTGTATTAGTGTCACGGGTTCCCACAAAGTGTCAAAAGTGTCAGTTAGTGTTCGATAGTAGTGTTGAGCAAACACGGACTGTATTATTCGTGTTCGTACCGAATAATTGGATTTTTGTTACCCGAACACGGACCCGAAAACTTTACTGTATGTTCGGGTTTAAAATCCGTGTTCGGTCATTTTATTTCCTGTTTTGTATGTAATGGCGTGTTTTTAATGGTGGGATTTCAACAGCCAATCAACAAGCGTTTAACTGGTGTGCCTTAAGCCATCCCAGCCATGCCTACTAATGTATTAGTAGCTGTGATTGGCCATCTGAAGCATGTGACCATGTCTTTATAAGTTCGAGAGACCCAGCGCGCTGCGTCATTCTGCTGTAGTTTAGGGAGAAGGCACACATCATACGCGCTGGCTGCTGATTAGGGACAGACAGTGAAAAATTGTGTCCGAAAAGAATGCAGGGACAGGTCGGAGTGTAGGCAGGGACAGTTATTTGAGCATTTTAGGGACAGGCTGCAGAGATTAGGCAGGGTCAGTCTACATCGATTTTGCTGTGTGGGGGGTGGTGCAGTGAACGATCTTTTTGAGCATTTTAGGGACAGGCTGGAGAGTGGAGAGATTAGGCAGGGACAGTCTACATCGATTTTGCTGTGTGTGGGGTGGTGCAGTGAACAATCTTTTTGCCCTCACTTGAGCCCACTGAGGAGGAGGAGGAGGAGGGAGAAAAAAATCTATTTTTATCAGTCAGTTGTGTGCAGCGTTCATCAGCTATATTTTACTACAAGTTAGAGGGGAATTCCCCCCCCCCCCTCATAGCCTGCTTGCTGCTGACTCTGAGCTGACCGTGACATAAGACACTGCTGTGTTGTTCACATGTGCTATTGAGTGATTTTTAATTTTATACACTTTTTTCTATTCCACTATTCAATATACACCCTTTTGGGTTAAAAAAAATTAAATTGTGGAATAGTCTGTACTAATCTATTTAAAAATTACAAACTTAAAGGGGAATTTTCTTTTTTTTTCCCTTCGTAGCCTGCTGCAGAACTGACCGTGACATAAAACATAAGACACTGCTGTGTTCACATGTGCTATTGAAAAATCACCAATTTTATATCATATTTTCTATTCCGCTATTCAATCTACACCCTTTGGGGTAAAAAGAATTAACTGCGGCATAGTCTGTTTCGGTACGTGTGAGATACACCTTCCAAATTTTTGGGGCGCATCTTCCACCGGCGAGGATTGCAGGGTGCTTCAGTTTGCCTCCTGCCTGTTCCGAACTCCTCCTACTCCTCATCCTGCCTTTAGGGTACAAAAAATAGTAATCGGGGCCTAGTCTGGGTCCGTACGTGTGAGATAGATACACCTTTTGATATCATATTTTCTATTCCGCTATTCAATCTACACCCTTTGGGGTAAAAAGAATTAAATTGTGGCATAGTCTGTATCGGTACGTGTGAGATACACCTTTCCAATTTTTTGGGCGCATCTTACACCGCCGAGGATTGCAGGGTGCTTCAGTTTGCCTCCTGCCTGTTCCGAACTCCTCCTACTCCTCATCCTGCCTTTAGGGTACAAAAAATAGTAATCAGGGCCTAGTCTGGGTCTGTACGTGTGAGATAGATACACCTTTTGATATCATATTTTCTATTCCGCTATTCAATCTACACCCTTTGGGGTAAAAAGAATTAAATTGCGGCATAGTCTGTATCGGTACGTGTGAGATACACCTTCCAAATTTTTGGGGCGCATCTTTCACCGCCGAAGGATTGCAGGGTGCTTCAGTTTGCCTCCTGCCTGTTCCGAACTCCTCCTACTTCTCATCCTGCCTTTAGGGTACAAAAAATTGTAATCGGGGCCTAGTCTGGGTTTGTACATGTGAGATACACCTTTTTATATCCTATTTTCAATTCCGCTATTCAATCTACACCCTTTGGGGTAAAAAGAATTAAATTGCGGCATAGTCTATATCGGTACGTGTGAGATACACCTTCCAAATTTTTGGGGCGCATCATCCACCGCTGAGGATTGCAGGGTGCTTCAGTTTGCCTCCTGTTCCGAACTCCTCCTACTCCTCATCCTGCCTTTAGGGTACAAAAAATTGTAATCGGGGCCTAGTCTGGGTTTGTACGTGTGAGATACACCTTTTTATATCATATTTTCTATTCCGCTATTCAATCTACACCCTTTGGGGTAAAAAGAATTAAATTGCGGCATAGTCTGTATCGGTACGTGTGAGATACACCTTTCCAATTTTTGGGGCGCATCTTCCACCGCCGAGGATTGCAGGGTGCTTCAGTTTGCCTCCTGTTCCGAACTCCTCCTACTCCTCATCCTGCCTTTAGGGTACAAAAAATAGTAATCGGGGTCTAGTCTGGGTTTGTACGTGTGAGATACACCTTTTGGTATCATATTTTCTATTCCGCTATTCAATCTACACCCTTTGGGGTAAAAAGAATTAAATTGCGGCATAGTCTGTATCGGTACGTGTGAGATACACCTTTCAAATTTTTGGGGCGCATCTTCCACCGCCGAGGATTGCAGAGTGCTTCAGTTTGCCTCCTGTTCCAAACTCCTCCTACTCCTCATCCTGCCTTTAGGGTACAAAAAATTGTAATTGGGGCCTAGTCTGGGTTTGTACGTGTGAGATACACCTTTTTATATCATATTTTCTATTCCGCTATTCAATCTACACCCTTTTGGGGTAAAAAGAATTAAATTGCGGCATAGTCTGTATCGGTACGTGTGAGATAAACCTTCCAAATTTTTGGGGCGCATCTTCCACCGCCGAGGATTGCAGGGTGCTTCAGTTTGCCTCCTGCCTGTTCTGAACTCCTCCTACTCCTCATCCTGCCTTTAGGGTACAAAAAATTGTATTTTGGGCCTAGTCTGGGTTTGTACGTGTGAGATACACCTTTTTATATCATATTTTCAATTCCGCTATTCAATCTACACCCTTTGGGGTAAAAAGAATGAAATTGCGGCATAGTCTGTATCGGTACGTGTGAGATACACCTTCCAAATTTTTGGAGCGCATCTTCCACCGCTGAGGATTGCAGGGTGCTTCAGTTTGCCTCCTGTTCCGAACTCCTCCTACTCCTCATCCTGCCTTTAGGGTACAAAAAATTGTAATGGGGGCCTAGTCTGGGTTTGTACGTGTGAGATACACCTTTTTATATCATATTTTCTATTACGCTATGCAATCTACACCCTTTGGGGTAAAAAGAATTAAATTGCGGCATAGTCTGTATCGGTACGTGTGAGATACACCTTTCCAATTTTTGGGGCGCATCTTCCACCGCCGAGGATTGCAGGGTGCTTTAGTTTGCCTCCTGTTCCCGAACTCCTCCTACTCCTCATCCTGCCTTTAGGGTACAAAAAATAGTAATCAGGGTCTAGTCTGGGTTTGTACGTGTGAGATACACCTTTTGATATCATATTTTCTATTCCGCTATTCAATCTACACCCTTTGGGGTAAAAAGAATTAAATTGCAGCATAGTCTGTATCGGTACGTGTGAGATACACCTTTCCAATTTTTGGGGCGCATCTTCCACCGCTGAGGATTGCAGAGTGCTTCAGTTTGCCTCCTGTTCCGAACTCCTCCTACTCCTCATACTGCCTTTAGGGTACAAAAAATTGTAATCGGGGCCTAGTCTGGGTTTGTACGTGTGAGATACACCTTTTGATATCATATTTTCTATTCCGCTATTCAATCTACACCCTTTGGGGTAAAAAGAATTACATTGTGGCATAGTCTGTATCGGTACGTGTGAGATACACCTTCCAAATTTTTGGGGCGCATCTTCCACCGCCGAGGATTGCAGGGTGCTTCAGTTTGCCTCCTGCCTGTTCCGAACTCCTCCTACTCCTCATCCTGCCTTTAGGGTACAAAAAATTGTAATCGGGGCCTAGTCTGGGCTTGTATGTGTGAGATACACCTTTTTGTATCATATTTTCTATTCCGCTATTCAATCTACACCCTTTTGGGGTAAAAAGAATTAAATTGCGGCATAGTCTGTATCGGTACGTGTGAGATACACCTTCCAAATTTTTGGGACGCATCTTCCACCGCTGAGGATTGCAGGGTGCTTCAGTTTGCCTCCTGTTCTGAACTCCTCCTACTCCTCATACTGCCTTTAGGGTACAAAAAATTGTAATCGGGGCCTAGTCTGGGTTTGTACGTGTGAGATACACCTTTTTATATGATATTTTCTATTCCGCTATTCAATCTACACCCTTTAGGGTAAAAAGAATTAAATTGCGGCATAGTCTGTATCGGTACGTGTGAGATACACCTTTCCAATTTTTGGGGCGCATCTTCCACCGCCGAGGATTGCAGGGTGCTTCAGTTTGCCTCCTGCCTGTTCCGAACTCCTCCTACCCCTCATCCTGCCTTTAGGGTACAAAAAATAGTAATCGGGGCCTAGTCTGGGTCTGTATGTGTGAGATAGATACACCTTTTGATATCATATTTTCTATTCCGCTATTCAATCTACACCCTTTGGGGTAAAAATAATTACATTGTGGCATAGTCTGTATCGGTACGTGTGAGATACACCTTCCAAATTTTTGGGGCGCATCTTCCACCGCCGAGGATTGCAGGGTGCTTCAGTTTGCCTCCTGCCTGTTCCGAACTCCTCCTACTCCTCATCCTGCCTTTAGGGTACAAAAAATTGTAATCGGGGCCTAGTCTGGGCTTGTATGTGTGAGATACACCTTTTTGTATCATATTTTCTATTCCGCTATTCAATCTACACCCTTTTGGGGTAAAAAGAATTAAATTGCGGCATAGTCTGTATCGGTACGTGTGAGATACACCTTCCAAATTTTTGGGACGCATCTTCCACCGCTGAGGATTGCAGGGTGCTTCAGTTTGCCTCCTGTTCTGAACTCCTCCTACTCCTCATACTGCCTTTAGGGTACAAAAAATTGTAATCGGGGCCTAGTCTGGGTTTGTACGTGTGAGATACACCTTTTTATATGATATTTTCTATTCCGCTATTCAATCTACACCCTTTAGGGTAAAAAGAATTAAATTGCGGCATAGTCTGTATCGGTAAGTGTGAGATACACCTTTCCAATTTTTGGGGCGCATCTTCCACCGCCGAGGATTGCAGGGTGCTTCAGTTTGCCTCCTGCCTGTTCCGAACTCCTCCTACCCCTCACCCTGCCTTTAGGGTACAAAAAATAGTAATCGGGGCCTAGTCTGGGTCTGTATGTGTGAGATAGATACACCTTTTGATATCATATTTTCTATTCCGCTATTCAATCTACACCCTTTGGGGTAAAAATAATTAAATTGCGGCATAGTCTGTATCGGTACGTGTGAGATACACCTTTTAAATTTTTGGGGCGCATCTTACACTGCCGAGGATTGCAGGGTGCTTCAGTTTGCCTCCTGCCTGTTCCGAACTCCTCCTACTCCTCATCCGGCCTTTAGGGTACAAAAAATTGTAATCGGGCCTAGTCTGGGTTTGTACGTGTGAGATACACCTTTTTATAAGAAGGTGTGTTCCCGCTGTGTTCCTCAAGGAGAGTGCCACATCCCAAATAAGTATAAACAAATTGTGAAATCCCCTAGGGTTGGGACTTTGAAGGCAACTCAAAAAATAGAAAAATGTTTAACCGTTCATAAATTTTATTTAAATATACAAGAGAGAACATACAAAAAGTATAATAAGTATATAGTAAAAATTGGCAAAACTGATGAATAAAAATATGCATATACACTCAACCATCTACTCCAGATTTTATCCAATGTTTCGAGGTGAAAACCTCTTCCTCAGGGATTATGCTGGAGGTGGTTATTTCTGTAGATATTGAGAGAAGCATATGTGTCAAATAAGACAGCAAGAAAATATACAGCAAAAAATACAAAGAGAATACAGTTTTTTATATATGAGCATATTCTAGTCATGACAGTAGATCAGTTGTAGAAAACAGAGATAAACTTACATGATTGGTTAGCATATGAGCATATGTGGTAGTTTTGCCGCCAGATAAAAACAAGGAGTTTCTGTATAACACCCACAGAAAGTAGTAGTCTTTGTAAGGGAGGTCTATATGAATATAGAGCCTATGCGGTGCCAGGAGAGATGGAGCAGGAAGGTTATGCGTCCCAGAGAAAAGTGTCTCAACTGGAGTCCAAAAGGTGCTTAGCCAGTCAGGCAGAGGCCAATCACATCTTACTGCAAAAGGTATATATATAATAAATATGTGTTACCACTCAACTGTTCTGTACATATATTGAATAGATGTGACAGGACAGATGGGTCCATGGGGAGCAGGGTCCAGTGCATGTATTATAGTTGCTTATTTAATTAAAGCGGTATTATAGATTGTTTGAAAAGGATTTACCAACAAAGTAAAAGATATAAGGAAAAAGGAGCCAATAAGTGGACACAAAAATCTCATGGGAATTATCCCAACTGAGCCTTACAGGGTACAATCGCTTTGTTTGGCCAATAACAATATTTTAAATATGCACTGGGTCCTGACTGAGCACCAAATGTTGAGGCAAGACAGTGGTGGTCAGTGGATTTCCCCCATAAAAGTGTAAAAGCAGTAAGGTAGCACAAGAAGTAAAAGGGTCATAAAGGATTTTTTTGCACCAACCTTCAGTAGCAATTGTTGGGCAACCTTCTCCCAGCAGTGGATGTCTCAAATGATCCACGCTGGGAGTGGTGCCTAAATACAGTGAGTGTGCTAAGTGAGAGCAATCAGTGTGATTGCATCTCGATCCGCCGCCAGCTGTGGGCTCCTGGGCGGCGCTCGCCAGACATGCCCCCAGCACACCCCCGACGCGCACAGGAAGTGCGTCATCGAAAGGGGCGGGAGTGCGGCTGGCAGGGCACTTCCCACCGGCACGGGAGATGACGCCATCGCTGCGTAATGACGCAGACAGTGGCGTCCACCGGAAGTGAGGTGGACACCATATTGGTGTCAGCAAGAAAGGACCTGACCTCCGGGAATATCGGGGCCACACAATGGGGTCCCGATCCCCGTGCCGGGTTGGACACAAGTCTCGGGGGCGCAAAATAGAAAACCTGCAAGAATAGATGGACAAAGGAAAAAAAAAGAAAGAAAAAAAGAAACAAAAAAAAACAAAAAACAACGACCAAGCAAGAGCGTTGTTGTATTGACCCAAGATATTATTAATGATTGCATAACGTGTTAAATATTAGGTATCAAACACAATTTGTTTAAATGGCAATACATATAGAGGGGATTAAATTGAACCATCTCATAAAAAAGGCACTATATTGTGGAAAAAGGCATAAAATATACAAAATTCTTGTTCGGTTGTTTTCTTATTTTCAACCAAATCGTAAGCAAAAAATACTCTGTGGGTGATACATCTCCCCGTTTTTTTACAGCCATAGGCGACATAGACAAAGAGCACATACAGGGCATGAGGTTGTAGGTAGGCGAACAATATAGAGCAAATTATCAAATGGAGTATAATGTCAAAGATTAAACCATCCAGCAAGCTCAAAAATTACCAAAGCCAATGAATATATTTATTTCTCCATACCTCCAGATACAAAGCCCTCCAAAAAAGGTCTAAACGAAATTAAATCGTTGAGACCTGGAGGTTCTGTTGCCTTTAGGACGTGGATCCACCTCAGCTCCAGTTGGAGGAGGCGCTTATTCCAATCGCCCCCCCTGGGGCTGGGGTGGACCCGATCCAAGGCCAAAAATTTGATTTTGGGAAATTTTCCACAGTGTACTGAAGATACGTGACGACCCAAGGGTAACTCAGGGTCACATTTACGCATGCTCCTTATGTGTTGGTACATACGTCTCCACAGCTCAAGTTTTGTCTTGCCCACATAGAAGCATTTACAGTCACAAAGTAACAGGTAAACGATTCCGGTGGTGCGGCAATTGACAAAATGCCTGGCCTTAAATTTGGTGCCATTTGGAAGAATAGGGTCTTGATCAGTATACATGAATTTGCAGTAGTGACATGAGCCGCACATGTAAGTGCCTTTGTGTTTACATGGATTAAATTCGGACTGAGTCTTGAACTCACTGCGAACTAATTTGTCTTTGAGAGCCGGGGCTCGTCTGTAAGTGATCTGGGGCTTCTGAGGAAGATGTGGGCTTAAAGCCGGATCAAGGGCCAAAATATGCCAATATTTTGTGACAATATTGCGTAAGTCCTGGTGTTGTTGGGAGTAGCCTGTAATTATTCTTAGTACATTATCAGTTTTTTGTGTTTTAGGGGCTAACAGTGCTTCTCTGTTGCTTGTTAGAGCCTTTTTGTAGGCTGATTTAAGAAGTTTATGAGAGTAACCTCTTATTAGCAATCTGTCTCTAAGGCCTATGGCCGCTACTTTGAAGGTGTCTAGATCGGTACAATTCCGACGTAAGCGTAAATATTGGCCCATGGGAATCGAGCGGAAGAGGGGTTGAGGGTGGAAGCTTGTGGCGTGGAGGATGGCGTTACCGGCAGTGGGCTTACGGTAGAGCCCACTGCGGAGAGCGCCACCCTCATCGTGAAACACCTCCACATCCAAAAAGGTTATTCTTTCATAATCGGCGTGCATAGTGAATTTTGGACTCCAGTTGAGACACTGTTCTCTGGGACGCATAACCTTCCTGCTCCATCTCTCCTGGCACCGCACAGGCTCTATATTCATATAGACCTCCCTTACAAAGACTACTACTTTCTGTGGGTGTTATACAGAAACTCCTTGTTTTTATCTGGCGGCAAAACTACCACATATGCTCATATGCTAACCAATCATGTAAGTTTATCTCTGTTTTCTACAACTGATCTACTGTCATGACTAGAATATGCTCATATATAAAAAACTGTATTCTCTTTGTATTTTTTGCTGTATATTTTCTTGCTGTCTTATTTGACACATATGCTTCTCTCAATATCTACAGAAATAACTACCTCCAGCATAATCCCTGAGGCAGAGTTTTTCACCTCGAAACGTTGGATAAAATCTGGAGTAGATGGTTGAGTGTATATGCATATTTTTATTCATCAGTTTTGCCAATTTTTACTATATACTTATTATACTTTTTGTACGTTCTCTCTTGTATATTTAAATAAAATTTATGAACGGTTAAACATTTTTCTATTTTTTGAGTTGCCTTCAAAGTCCCACCCCTAGGGGATTTCACAATTTGTTTATACACCTTTTTATATCATATTTTCAATTCCGCTATTCAATCTACACCCTTTGGGGTAAAAAGAATTAAATTGCGGCATAGTCTGTATCGGTACGTGTGAGATACATGTTCCAAATTTTTGGGGCGCATCATCCACCGCTGAGGATTGCAGGGTGCTTCAGTTTGCCTCCTGTTCCGAACTCCTCCTACTTCTCATCCTGCCTTTAGGGTACAAAAAATTGTAATCGGGGCCTAGTCTGGGTTTGTACGTGTGAGATACACCTTTTTATATCATATTTTCTATTCCGCTATTCAATCTACACCCTTTGGGGTAAAAAGAATTAAATTGCGGCATAGTCTGTATCGATACGTGTGAGATACACCTTTCCAATTTTTGGGGCGCATCTTCCACCGCCGAGGATTGCAGGGTGCTTCAGTTTGCCTCCTGTTCCTAACTCCTCCTACTCCTCATCCTGCCTTTAGGGTACAAAAAATAGTAATCGGGGCCTAGTCTGGGTCGGTACGTGTGAGATACACCTTTTGATATCATATATTCTATTCCGCTATTCAATCTACACCCTTTGGGGTAAAAATAATTAAATTGTGGCATAGTCTGTATCGGTACGTGTGAGATACACCTCTCCAATTTTTGGGGCGCATCTTCCACCGCCGAGGATTGCAGAGAGCTTCAGTTTGCCTCCTGTTCCGAACTCCTCCTACTCCTCATCCTGCCTTTAGGGTACAAAAAATTGTAATCGGGGCCTAGTCTGGGTTTGTACGTGTGAGATACACCTTTTGATATGATATTTTCTATTCCGCTATTCAATCTACACCCTTTGGGGTAAAAATAATTATATTGCGGCATAGTCTGTATCGGTACGTGTGAGATACACCTTCCAAATTTTTGGGGCGCATCTTCCACTGCCGAGGATTGCAGGGTGCTTAAGTTTGCCTCCTGCCTGTTCCGAACTCCTCCTACTCCTCATCCTGCCTTTAGGGTACAAAAAATAGTAATCAGGGCCTAGTCTGGGTCTGTACGTGTGAGATAGATACACCTTTTGATATCATATTTTCTATTCCGCTATTCAATCTACACCCTTTGGGGTAAAAAGAATTACATTGTGGCATAGTCTGTATCGGTACGTGTGAGATACACCTTCCAAATTTTTGGGGCACATCTTCCACCGCCGAGGATTGCAGGGTGCTTCAGTTTGCCTCCTGCCTGTTCCGAACACCTCCTACTCCTCATCCTGCCTTTAGGGTACAAAAAATTGTAATTGGGGTCTAGTCTGGGTTTGTACGTGTGAGATACACCTTTTTATATGATATTTTCTATTTCGCTATTCAATCTACACCCTTTGGGGTAAAAATAATTATATTGCGGCATAGTCTGTATCGGTACGTGTGAGATACACCTTTCCAATTTTTGGAGCGCATCTTCCACCGCCGAGGATTGCAGGGTGCTTCAGTTTGCCTCCTGTTCCGAACTCCTCCTACTCCTCATCCTGCCTTTAGGGTACAAAAAATAGTAATCGGGGCCTAATCTGGGTTTGTACGTGTGAGATACACCTTTTGACATCATATTTTCTTTTCCGCTATTCAATCTACACCCTTTGGGGTAAAAATAATTAAATTGTGGCATAGTCTGTATCGGTACGTGTGAGATACACCTTCCAAATTTTTGGGGCGCATCTTCCACCACCGAGGATTGCAGGGTGCTTCAGTTTGCCTCCTGCCTGTTCCGAACTCCTCCTACTCCTCATCCTGCCTTTAGGGTACAAAAAATAGTAATCAGGGCCTAGTCTGGGTCTGTACGTGTGAGATAGATACACCTTTTGATATCATATTTTCTATTCCGCTATTCAATCTATACCCTTTGGGGTAAAAAGAATTACATTGTGGCATAGTCTGTATCGGTACGTGTGAGATACACCTTCCAAATTTTTGGGGCACATCTTCCACCGCCGAGGATTGCAGGGTGCTTCAGTTTGCCTCCTGCCTGTTCCGAACACCTCCTACTCCTCATCCTGCCTTTAGGGTACAAAAAATTGTAATCGGGGTCTAGTCTGGGTTTGTACGTGTGAGATACACCTTTTTATATGATATTTTCTATTTCGCTATTCAATCTACACCCTTTGGGGTAAAAATAATTATATTGCGGCATAGTCTGTATCGGTACGTGTGAGATACACCTTTCCAATTTTTGGAGCGCATCTTCCACCGCCGAGGATTGCAGGGTGCTTCAGTTTGCCTCCTGTTCCGAACTCCTCCTACTCCTCATCCTGCCTTTAGGGTACAAAAAATAGTAATCGGGGCCTAATCTGGGTTTGTACGTGTGAGATACACCTTTTGATATCATATTTTCTTTTCCGCTATTCAATCTACACCCTTTGGGGTAAAAAGAATTAAATTGCGGCATAGTCTGTATCGGTACGTGTGAGATACACCTTCCAAATCTTTGGGGCGCATCTTCCACCGCTGAGGATTGCAGGGTGCTTCAGTTTGCCTCCTGTTCTGAACTCCTCCTACTCCTCATCTTGCCTTTAGGGTACAAAAAATTGTAATCGGGGCCTAGTCTGGGTTTGTACGTGTGAGATACACCTTTTGATATCATATTTTCTATTCCGCTATTCAATCTACACCCTTTGGGGTAAAAAGAATTAAATTGCGGCATAGTCTGTATCGGTACGTGTGAGATACACCTTTCCAATTTTTGGGGCGCATCTTCCACCGCCGAGGATTGCAGGGTGCTTCAGTTTGCCTCCTGTTTCGAACTCCTCCTACTCCTCATCTCATCCTGCCTGTAGGGTACAAAAAATTGTAATCGGGGCCTAGTCTGTGTTTGTACGTGTGAGATACACCGTTTTATAAATGTTTTCCTATTCTGCTATTCAATATACACCCTTTTGGAGTGTAAAAAATTAAATTACGGCATAGTCTGTATCGGTACGTGTGATATACCCCTTTTAAATTTGTTTGCCGCATCTCCTTCCACCGCCGAGGATTGCAGCACGCTTCAGTTTGCCTCCTGTTCCGAACTCCTCCTACTCCTCTTCCTCATCCTCCCTTTAGGGTACAAAAAATTGTAATCGGGGCCTAGTCTGTGTTTGTACGTGTGAGATACACCATTTTATAAAATTTTTCCTATTCCGCTATTCAATATACACCCTTTTGGAGTGTAAAGAATTAAATTACGGCATAGTCTGTATCGGTACGTGTGAGATACACCTTTTAAATTTGTTTGGCGCATCTCCTTCCACCGCCGAGGATTGCAGGGCGCTTCAGCTTGCCTCCTGTTCCGAACTCCACCTACACCTCTTCCTCATCCTCATCCTCCCTTTAGGGTACAAAAATTTGTAATCGGGGCCTAGTCTGTGTTTGTACGTGTGAGATACACCAATTTATAAAATTTTTCCTATTCCGCTATTCAATATACACCCTTTTGGAGTTTAAAAAATTAAATTACGGCATAGTCTGTATCGGTACGTGTGAGATACACCTTTTAAATTTGTTTGGCGCATCTCCTTCCACCGCCGAGGATTGCAGGGCGCTTCAGTTTGCCTCCTGTTCCGAACTCCTCCTACTCCTCTTCCTCATCCTCATCCTCCCTTTAGGGTACAAAAAATTGTAATCGGTGCCTAGTCTGTGTTTGTACGTGTGAGATACACCGTTTTATAAAATTTTTTCTATTCCGCTATTCAATATACACCCTATTGGGGTGAAAAAATTAAATTACGGCATAGTCTGTATCGGTACGTGTGAGATAAACCTTTTAAATTTGTTTGGCGCATCTCCTTCCACCGCCAAGGATTGCAGGGCGCTTCAGTTTGTCTCCTGTTCCGAACTCCTCCTACTCCTCTTCCTCATCCTCCCTTTAGGGTACAATTGTAATCGGGGCCTAGACTGTTGTTGTTTTGTTCCGCTATTCAATAAACACCTTTCTAGGGCAAGATCATAAATTACAGAATATGAGGAGACCGTCAAATAGGGGCCGTGGCCTGGGTCGTGGTGCTGCTGGTAGAGGACGTGGTCGATCTGTGCCAGCTACACGCACAAGTGAAACACCTTCCTCAAGTGTGAGTAGGCGACAGAACCTGCAGCAGTATTTGGTAGGGCATCATGCGCCTCTAGAAGTGATGAGGCCAGAACAAGTAGAGGCGATAGTAGATTGGTTTGCTGCTGACAGTGCCTCCAGTTCCTTCACATTGTCTCCCACCCAGTCTATTGCAGAAAGGTCAGAGTTGGCACCTGCAGCTGATTTCCAACCGTCTTTCACCTCACCCCCTTGCAAATCAGGCAGTCTGAGCCCCAAGTCATGCAGCAGTCTCTTCTTCTTTTTGATGACTCTGTCAGCAGGGTTTCCCTTGGCCATCCACCTAGCCCTGCCTCAGAAGTGGAAGAGATTGAGTGCAGCGATGCCCAACCACTTATTTCTCAAGATGAGTACATGGAAGGACCATCGCAGCACGTCTCCGATGATGACGAAACGCAGGTGCCAACTGCTGCGGCACTCAGAATTGTGGAGACCGACAAGGAGGGCAGGGGTGAAGACTGGGTGGAAGATGATGTGCAGAACGATGAGGTCCTCGACCCCACATGGAATGAAGGTCATGCAGGTGACCTGAGTAGTTTAGAGGAAGAGGTCGGTGGTCGCACAGAGCCACCAGCACAGCAGAAGAGGGAGCAGGGTGCAGAAGTGGAGCAGCCTTGCCCTAGACACTACGCCTGCTACTGCCCAACGCAGCAAGGGACCGAGCGCACCAAAGCCAGCTCAAAGGAGTTCTCTAGCATGGAAGTTCTTCAGAAAATGTGCTGATGACAGGACACGAGTGGTTTGCACCCTGTGCAATCAGAGCCTGAAGCGAGGCATAAACCTTCTCAACCTGAGCACAACCTGCATGATCAGGCATCTAAGTGCAAAGCACGAGCTGCAGTGGAGTAGACACCTTCAAAACCAAGAAAGGTCTCTGGCTCCTCCTGCTTCCTCTTCTGCTGCAGTCTCGGCCTCTTCATCCACCTCTGTAGTGATACCGGCACCTGCCACCCCGCAAACAGACGATCCGTCAGCAACACCACCACCTGGGTCACCAACCATCTCCACAATGTCCCGTGGAAGCGTTCAGCTTTCCATCTCCCAAACACTTCAGAGGAAGAGGAAGTACCCCCCTACCCACCCGCGATCCCTGGCCCTGAATGCCAGCATTTCAAAATTCTTGGCCTTTGAAATGCTGTCATTCCGTCTGGTGGAGACGCACAGTTTTAAAAGCCTTATGTCGGTGGCTGTCCCACAGTACGTCGTGCCCAGCCACCACTACTTTTCCAGGCAAGCCATCCCTTCCTTGCACAACCAAGTGGGGGAAAAAATCAGGTGTGCACTGCGCAACGCCATCTGTGCCAAGGTCCACCTAACTACCGATACGTGGACCAGTAAGCACGGTCAGGGGCGTTATATCTCCCTAACGGCACACTGGGTAAATGCAGTGGCGGATGGGTCTGAGGCGGATAGCAATTTGGCGCATGTCCTTCCACCACCGAGGATTGCAGGGCGCTTCAGTTTGCCTCCTGTTCCTAACTTCTCCTACTCCGCTTCCTCATCCTCTACCGCCTCCTCATCCGGTCAGCGTAACACCTTCACCACCAACTTCAGCACAGCCAGGGGTAAACGACAGCAGGCAGTTTTAAAACTTGCCTGTTTGGGGGAAAAACCACACACCGCGCAGGAGTTGTGGAGGAGCATGGAACAGCAGACAAATTAGTGGTTGCTGCCAGTGAGCCTCAAGCCCGGCCTGGTGGTGTGCGATAACAGGCGACATTTCATAGCAGCTCTGGGCCTATTCGGTTTGACGCACATCCCTTGCCTGGCGCATGTGCTGAATTTGGTGGTGCAGAGATTCCTTAAAAATTACTGTGCGCACTTTCGGCGTTCTCACCCTGCTGCTGCTCGCCTGTCAGCGCTGCAGCGTAACTTCGGCCTTCCCGCTCACCGCCTCATATGTGACGTGCCCACAAGGTGGAGCTCCACCTTGCACATGCTGGAAAGACTGTGCGAGCAGCAGCAGCCCATAGTGGAGTTTCAGCTGCAGCACGCATGCGTGAGTCGCTCTGCGGAACAGCACCACTTCACCACCAATAACTGGGCCTCCATGCGAGACCTGTGTGCCTTGTTGCGCTGTTTTGAGTACTCCACCAACATGGCCAGTGCCGATGACGCCGTTGTCAGCTTAACTATCCCACTTCTATGCCTCCTTCAAAAAACAATTTGAGCGATGATGGAAGAGGATGTGGCACAGGGTGAGGAGGAGGAGGAAGAGGAGGAGGATGAAGAGGTAACATTTCCAAGGCTTTCAGGGCAGTCATTCGCAAGTGGCTCCGAGGGTGGGTTCCTGCACACACAAACGCCAGGGACACAATTGTCTAGCAGGGGCACAGTTCTGGAGGATGAGGAGGAGGAGATGGAGGAGGAGATGGAACCATGTTCACAGCAGGGTGGCACCCAGTCCAGCTCATGGCCATCACTGGTGCGTGGCTGGGGGGATACAGAGGACACAGACGATACACCTCCCACAGAGGACAGCCTTTCGTTGCCTCTGGGCAGCCTTGCACACATGAGCGATTACATGCTGCAGTGTCTCCACAACGACCGGCGAGTTGCCCACATTCTAACTTGTGCTGATTACTGGGTGGCCACGCTGCTGGATCCCCATTACAAGGACAACGTACCGTCCTTAATTCACTCACTGGAGCGTGATCGCAAGATGCGCGAGTACAAGCGCACGCTGGTAGACGCGATGCTGCTGGCATTCCCACCTGACAGCGGAGCCACAGTGAAAGCACAAGGCCAAGGCAGAGGAGGAGGAGGAAGAGGTCGCCAACGCAACCAGGGCACCGCCAGCACCTCAGAAGGCAGGGTTAGCATGGCCGAAATGTGGAAAAGCTTTGTCAGCACGCCACAACAAACAGCAGCACCAGCAGCTCTTATGGAACGTCTTAGCAGGAGGCAGCATTTCACCAACATGGTGGAGCAGTATGTGTGCACACGCCTACATGTAGTGAATGACGGGTCTGCCCCCTTCAACTTCTGGGTCTCCAAATTGGGCACATGGCCTGAGCTTGCCCTTTACGCCTTGGAGGTGCTGGCGTGCCCTGCAGCCAGTGTATTATCTGAACGTGTATTTAGCATGGCTGGGGGCGTTATCACAGACAAGCGCAGCCGCCTGTCCAGAGACAATGTGGAGAAGCTCACGTTCATTAAAATGAACCAGGCATTGACCCCACAGGACTTTTCCGTACCTTGTGCAGAATAGAGATGGATACCGACCTTTCCCAGCCATTGTTATATTTTTGATCTTTCTCACTCTTTTGGGGTGTACCCTCATTTAAAATGACTGAAAAAAAGCAGTGTTGGCTACCTCGTCCTCCTCCACCGCTGCTTCCACCTACACCGCCACATCCACCACCACCTCAACCTCCTTCCTACTCCATATGGGTCTCGTCCTTCACAGATGAAGAAAATTGTTTTATTTTTCTGTTTTTTTTTGTTGCTTTAAGTTATTTCCCTATCCACATTTGTTTGCAGAGCACTTGCCATGCTCTTAACTACGTTTTGCTGCCATTTGCAGCACTCTAGCCCTTTCCATAGGTGTTTTAGAGCCATTTTAGTGCCTGAAAGTTCGGGTCCCCATTGAATTCAATGGGGTTCGGTGTCCGGGTAAAGTTCGGAAAAAGTCCGGGACACGGACCCGGACTTTGTTTTCAAGTTCGGCCGAACCCGCCGAACACGGACATCCAGGTGTCCGCTCAACTCTATTTGATAGTCCACTGCAATATTGCAGTTTTGCTATAAGTCACTGATTGCCACCATTATTGGTATAAAAAATGTAATAACTCCCAAATATATCCCATAGTTTGTAGATGCTATAATATTTGCGTAAAGCAATCAATATACGCTTATTTTTTTTTTTTTTTTGTACCAATAACATGTAGCAGAATATATATTGACCTAAATTTATGAAGAAATTTGATTTTTTTAATTTTTTTTTATTGGATATGTATCAGTAAAAAAAAATATATATTTTTTCAAAAATGTTGGTGTTTTTTTCTTTATAGCAGATGTAGCACCCTACAAGGTAGGTGCTAGGCAAAGTATAGTGGGCCCTGGCTGCCTAACAGCAGGGCCATGATTTTCAGCTGGGCTGTCATGTCTCCCAGGTGTGGCTGTTGAGACTGGGGAGTCTTCCCCACTGGCTCCATGAGAGGATTCTCATTGGGCAGTGGAGGAAATCCAATCAATGGCACATTCAGACCTGTATCTACCCCAGAAAGGCAGATCCTTTAGCACAGGTTTCTGGGAGTGGGTATAAATGTGAGGGTAGTGCATGACGCAGCGTCTTTGGTGGGAAGCAGAGTCCCAGGAGGGAGAGTACGGCTGTCTCTCCTCCTGTCAGAAGGATCGGGTGCCCAAGGCGACTTTTCCTGAGGGGACAGAGAGCTGATCTGAGCTGCAGAGAGGATCCGGTGTGTGCCGAGGACCAGAGGAGTAGAGGGGGTCCAGTTTCAGGAAAGCATTCCCAGTTTGTGAGTACTGCAAACTACCCCTGGGTGTCTGCCTAGCTGAGAGGGGACAGATCCGGTGAAGGTCCAAGGTATCCAGGAGCTAGCTAGCGGTAAAGGGGGTGCCAATGTTGACCCTGAAGTTCAGAGGGGGTGCCTAGTGAGTGGACCCTAAAGTATAAAGGGGGTGCCTAGTAAGAGGACCCTGAAGTGTAAAGTGGGTTAGGGCAGTGTGGTGTTAAGACATTTCTTTTTAGAATATGAAAGCTGCACAAACACAGTCTCTTCCTAACAATATCTTTATCACTCAGTCAGTCTGTTCTGCTCAGCGGGGGATCAATTGGCCGATCCCCACTGAGCAGGTGGATAACAGATCTGTCTCCACTATGTGTGCAGAGACAGAGCTGTCAGATCCCCGCTGTCCTCTATGGGGAGACCGGATGAGAATGGACCGCCTGTCTGTTCTCATCCGATCCAATCCGATTCGATCTGATCCTCCAGGCGGATGAAAAATAGGGTTTCCATCCATCTGGATTTCACGGACAGGATTGGATCGGATAGCAGCAGGTGTCAGCGGAGATGTCTCCGCTGACACCCGCTGCCCCATAGGGATGCATGGAGCATCCGATCAGGTCCGCCTGAAAAACTGACAGGCGGATCGGATCGCCCGTGTGAAAGGGGCCTAAGACTCTATAACAACAGAGAGTCGGGCTGAGAACTACTGCTTCAGTAAAACAGATTAGAACACATACAACTATATGTGCTTATTCTCATAAACAGCATCCTCCTCACATTGATGTACAGGGCAGCACAGGCAAATTGCTGAAGGGATCCAAGGCCTAAGAACAAAGGCTACTGGAACTGCAGTACTCTGATAGCAATCAGAAGTGGGGTCTTCTAGGAAATCAGTGTGCTATTAGGGAATAGAGGATAGTTTACCTGCCTACAGATCACTTGGCTAACTATCTCTGCCTCATTGGGTATGACCTTTGAGTTGCTGATGCAGGGAAGTTGAGAAACGTATCTTCGCTGAGTGGGTCGGAAGTGTGGGAAATGGAGTAACAGGGGTTTGTGTCTTCATATGAGCATGATAAATATTTGGGCACTCCGCTAAAGCTATAGCTCAACAAACCATATGGACCGCCAAGAGCAGGACACTGCTTTAAACTGCAATTCCTAATCCATAAACTGGATATAGAAAATATAACTATGTAGTGCAAAACATAATATTAAAAAGTCCATAAATAGTCCATATAAAAGAGTTTCCAGAGATCCCAGTGAGAAAATGCACAGCAACCAGCACTGAGTAAAAAAGTGAAGCAGATCCACCACCAAGTAAAGTGCCAAAACACGCTTACCAGATGGGTATGATAGACAGGCATTCAAGCTATAACTTGGCAAACTGCATATCACTGTCATAGGGTCATCATCCCATTCCACTTCTCAGAGGGAAGTCTCATAAGTATAATATCAGATATCACATCAGATCAGGAACCGCTGTTTTAGTAGACTGTCCGTGGCGTGCTGCTTTCTTGACGTCCTGTTCCTATGGACATAAATTGGATATGCTTTCAAGTCAGTACTTGATCTATGGATGGTACAACAATTTATAGACTTTTTTCTTCTTCAATTCACTGAACATGAACCATTAGGTACACCCCCCTGTAAAAGTAATCTAGAACACTACTTCTTATTACCAACCACACTATAGCATTACTTTTGGAAGTGGTGTATGTTATTGATCCATTATTAGTTATCGCTGTCCATTTAGGGTTTATTTACTAAAGCTGGAGAGTGAGAAAATTAGGCTCACTTCTGAATAGAAACTGATCAGCTTCCAGGTTTTATTGCCAAAGCTTCATTGAACAAGCTGAGGTTAGAAGCTGATTTGTTTCTTTGCAGAATTGAGTCTGATTTTGCACTCTCCAGCTTTAGTAAATAAACCCCATTGTGACTTTCCCTGACCTAAACAGCATATGCTTCAGATGTGTTATCTTGATACGTTTTAGAAAAACATTTTTCTCACAAATCTATCTCACTCTATCTTTTATACCTTTTTTATAACAGAGTATGTCAGCTGAAAGTTGCTGTAAAGAAGGGCTTTTACTATATTATGCCAAGTGCACAAAGCTTCATAAAGATAATACAGTATATAACAAGAGACAGACTGGTTAAAATATTTAAAAACAGCTCTGCAATGACAATGGTTACCAGTTGGAAACCAGGTTCTATCTGATTATTATTAGCGGCCATATTAGAGCTGGAACAGCATGGGTGTATCCCATGGAAGGGCATGGGAGTCTTCATGCTCATGAATGTGACCCCATACATTTGAAGAAAGGTCTAAATGTATCACCTGACAAAGCACAGACCAGCTCACTACACGTAAATCTAATATAGATACACAGAAGAGGGCTACTCTTCAAAAAAATAAGCTAATTCAATTATATTAGGTGCAGTGATACAAGCATTTCTACTTGTTTTTTTATTATTAACTTACTAAACTAATCCACATGAATGAATGCATTCTTTACGACAGTGTTATAAAAGTAGCACAACATAAAAAAATGTAACTTGTCACAAACATGTAAAATTTATTCTTGGCATAGGATGAAACAATGCATAAATAGGTTATAGAAGTGTGGAGGCATGCTCAATGCCGAAGACGTTTCATATCAGCTTTATCAGTTCATATGCGTGTTGGGAACATACCACCCCATCTATACCCACATGAGCAACCACAGTATTTTAATTATATATATATATATATATATATATATATATATATATATATATATATATACACTATGTGTTCAAAAGTATTGGGACACCTGCATTTACACGCAGATGAACTTCGACGGACAAGAAGGCCTGGCTCGCAGTCTCCACTCTAATTTATCCCAAAGGTGTTCTATTGGGTTGAGGTCAGGCCAGTGAAGCTCCTCTAAACTAGCTCATCCATGTCTTTGGTTGACGTGTTCAATACTTATTTTACCCGCTGTATATAAATAACTAAAGAAACATAGTGCCCTCCATTTTAACCACAGGACCACAGATTCCAGTACTCCTAAAATCCTCCCTGCACAGCTCAGGTTATGTAGCCCCAGCTACACTTGCCTGCTCGCCTGTCAGTACTCCTCACTTGCAGCAGTGTCAGTGGGCCAGCTCTAGTACAATGACGTCATTGGGGATTACTTCACCTAGCTAATGTGGAATTATAGCTTGGAAGTATAGCTTGGAAGCACAGCTTGAAAGTATAGCTTGGAAGTATAGCTTGGAAGTATAGCTTTTGTTTAAGTTCTGGTGCTCCAACAGCAGACTTGCAGCTCTCCTTCACAAAAGCTGTCCTGCAATGCCCCCCCATCCAATCACAGAATACAACGCATTCTGTGACTGGATAAGGAGAGAGATGGGATGGCTGCTGCAAGAAGAGCAGCAAGTCTCCTGTCCGACAAGCGAAAGTTTGTTAAGAGCTATACTTCCAGGTTTCAGTTTTATTTTTTAAAAACAAACAGGGATCCAAGAGGTGGCAATTTTTGAATCATTCCCACCCCCAGCAGGGTATACTTATTTTTTATTACCTTCCCACTGCTCTGTGACCCAATCAGCACTGTCACAGGGAGCCCATGGCCCACACTGGGCTATTACTTGCTCCAAACAAAGCAGCAGGGGAGTAAAAAGAAGATTAGTGTATGTATCTGTGGAATTCTGCATTAAGCGAACCTGTTGCTTTGCCCTGGACGAACAAAACACTTCACTTTAGGTCAATATTCACTTGAAATGAATGGAAAATTAGCACATGATACTGCACTTTATGCATACAGTTGCATGTAAAGGATTATGCGAGAGTTGAGAAGCAAACTTTTTTGCACTTCAGAAGATTAAGTCCTTTATGTTGAATGTTTTTAAAATGATAAAGTATGGCATACCAGCACATTTTTTTTTTACATTCTACAGCCACGTCCCATGGCAAGCACACAGCAAAACAAGGTTAGAGAAAAGTTGGAATGCCTTATCTATATACTTGTTCCAGGTCAGTGACTAAGAATACAATGAATCCAACATCTTCCTCTCGTGGGGGTACTACTGCAAACCTTGCAGCATGCATGATACAAAAGACAGAACTCCTGAGCTGCCTACTGCCAGGTCAATAACTTGGAAAGCATCGGAGCTAGAAAATCAGAAAGACAGACAAAATATTAGCCCCAGTTTTTCCTCTGTTAATAGGTTTTCTTTTTCTCATAAATGACAAAACAATTAATATAACTTAAAATGATACTACAGCTATGGTGAGCATTATATTAAAGCTGTTTTATTAAAGTTATCAAAGCCTATCTGCTTGCTTTATACTTTTTTTTATATAGTAGCTCCTGTTAAACTATTTAGTTGATAGTGTGGTCATTCTGTTTGAAATTTGTCTTCTAAACACATGGTGCTATTTATTAATTATTAATGGGTATGACATCTGAATGTCAGTTGCTTAGCAAACATACTGACTCAGCCAAGATCATTTTACTAATCATCTAAAATTTATTCATCTAGCCCATCTAGTTTACAACTCGTCCATGGCAAATTCCAAAATGAGAAAAAAGTAGCTTTAAATACCAACAACTCCCCTACTAATGTTTTCTTTTTAAGTGGACACACCTTGGGGCCCATTGACACCCATTGTCACGCATTGATGCATGTGCAAAGGTTTTCCATTGTTTTCAATAGTGCTTTTGCACATGTCCACTTTTTGTATCCATTGACGCATCATGACAGGCATCAAAAACACTCCTAAAAAGTGCACTCCAAAGCAAGCACACAAGTGTGAATCCAGCCTTAGAGATTTTTTAGTGAAATAGTTGTTGCATTTTACAGAGGAACTGTTGAAAGAGCATGACATTGTCAGTTAGAATGACAATGGCTGTGGCTATGATGTAAAACAAGTAGTACTGGGGATATAATGGATATAAGAGTGAAATGTTTCAGGGCCATGCAGGACCCCTTCACCAAGCGTGTAAGGGGTCCCATGCAGCCCTAAAACGTTGAAATGTTATAAGATCCTTCAATAAAAAGCTTTGGAATTGCAACATACTCCTTGGTGTGTTGTCAACACATTTTGTCTCTGTTTTATACCAACACTAATCAAGAGTTGTTACAGAACTCTGAAAATCTCAGGGTCTGATCCAGTATGGTGTGTGATCGTATATTGATCATTTTTCCATATGAATGACTGGGAGATATAATCTAGAATATGTGTAAACCTGCCAGTATACCCCCAAACCAAAACATTTTGAGTGGATTGACTTTTAACCTTCTCTCTACAAAGTTATGGGGTGACTGGTAAATTCAGAATACCATTTAGTTAAACACCTGGGTAACAAACGAATTAACATACATGTAGGCAGTCTGAAGTACAGAACATATTTGGTCTAAACATATTGGTAGTGTGATCTGTGCTTCTAAGAGTTTATACGTTCTATTAAAGTGTTTGTGAACTCCCATACATGAATTGTACCTATAATTAAGCCTATACTAAGGCTTACCTATAGGTACTGTAAATATCTCTTAAACGTGCACCGTTTAGGAGATATTTACAGTATATGCAGCCGATGATGTCATCGGAGAATGCGCTCTGAAGGAACGGCCACTCTTGCCGTTCCTTCAGAGTCCTGTGCTGTAAACGGCTGCTCCCCCGCGCATGTGCAGGAGTGACGTCATGCGGCTCCAGCCAGTCCGTAAACCCCAGAGGGAAGACGGGTGAAGATGGATTTGGTGTCCAGCGGTGACAATGTATCGGTGGAGGGCTTCGTTTGCAGGTAAGTTTCATATAATGTGCTAGTATGCAATGTATTATGGCTTTGCAGGCCAGAAAAAAAAATGAACCCTGTGGTTTACTTCCTCTTTAATAGAAACTGGAAGTTATAATAACCCTTTTACAAACTTCACCTAGGCAAATTGAGCATGTGATGAAAAAATGCAAGAACAGCAGCTTAGGAGCTGGGAGGAGCTGGAAGGAGCTGGGCCATGCTTGACTTTAGAGATAGGCCAATATTTTCTGTTAGGGTTTGTTCACACTTGATTAACTTTCTAACTCTTAACAAATGCTCTTATAGCGTTAGTATGGGCATTAGATTTGCATTATTGAGCTTTAGTATGGGCTTTAGACTGGCATTTTAAAAGTGTTAATGAAGAGTTAAAAATGCTCCCCAAATGCCCTATGGACAGTTTTGAAGCGTTTGATGAGCGTTAAGGTGTAATAAAACCGCTCCACAAATGCCTATTAACCACTTGCCGACTGCCGTCAGTATATTTACTGCGGCAGTCAGCCCCTCACAGGCAAAGCGACGTAGTACTACGTCGCTAGCCTGTGAGGCTCTAGAGGGCGAGCGCACGGCGCCGGAGGCGCGCTCCCGCCCCCGCTCGTTCGCGGACCCCCCCGCGCGTGTGACCGGTGGACCTGATGTCCGCCGGTCACTCGCGATCATCGGGTGGAGAGGGAGAAAGGCAGGCGGCTAATGTAAACAAAGCTGCCTGTCATTCTCCCCTGTGTAATAACAGAGATCATATGGTCCTGCTATGCACAGCCACATCCCTATACAGTTAGAAGCACGCCCCTAGGGACACACTTAACCCCTCCTTCTCCAATAAAGTTAACCCCTTCCCTGTCAGTGTCATTTTTACAGTAACAGTGCATATTTTTAGCACTGATTACTGTAGTAATGTCACTGGTACCCCCAAAAGTGTCAAAAATGTCAAGGATCCGATCTGTCGCAGTCCCGCAAAAAAAATCGCAGATCACCGCCATTACTCGTTAAAAAAATAAAAAAATAAAAATGACAAAAATCTTTCCCTTAGTTAGTAAACGCAATAACTTTTGCGCAAACCAATCAAAATACGCTTATTGCGATTTTTTTTACCAAACATATGTAGAAGAAAACAAATTGGCCAAAAATGTTAAAACATTTTGATTTTTACATTTTTGGGGGGGGGGGGGGAATTTCATATAAAAAAAATTTGAAAAAATATTGTTATTTTTTGCAAAATTGTCGCTCTTTTTTTGTTTATAGCCATAATCTAAAAATTGCACAGGTGATCAAATTCCACCAAAAGAAAGCTCTGTTTGTGGGAAAAAGGACCTCAATTTAATTTGGGTACAGCATCGCACGACCGCGCAATTGTCCGTTAAAGTCAGGCAGTGCTGAATCGCAAAATAGGCCCTGGTCAGGAAGGGGGTAAAATCTTTCGGGGCTTAAGTGGTTAACACCAATCAAAAGCACCGTAACTGCCTACCAGAGCATTTGCAAAGAATTACCATAGGATTAAATGGGAGATATTGAAAGGCTTCAAATGCTTCACTGTGTGCTGTCTATTGTATCATTTGCATAGACATTTGAGGGCATTTTTTTTATGCCTCTCAAATGCCTGCTTTTAATGCTTTTAATGCCAGTGTGAACTTAGCCTTATAATGATAAACACTGAGATATGTAAAAGAAGAGATTCTCTTTGAATGTCCAGGACCAGCCTTATGTACCTACAGCCGTGGCCAAAAGTTTTGAGAATAAAATATTAATTTTTACAAAGTCTGCTGCCTCAGTTTTAATGATGGCAAATTGCATATACTCCAGAATGTTATGAATAGTAATCAAATGAATTGCAATTAATTGCAAAGTCTCTCTTTGCCATAAAAATTAACTTAATCCCAAAAAAACCCAATTTCCACTGCCTTTGTGAAGAAGGCTTCAGGGCACCCAAGAAAGTCCAGCAAGTGCCAGGACTGTCTCATATTGTTGATTCAGCTGCAGGATCAGGGCATCACCAATGCAGAGCTTGCTCAGGAATGGCAGCAGGCAGGTGTGAGTGCATCTGCACGCACAGTGAGGAGAAGACTTTTGGAGGATGGCCTGGTGTCAAGAAGAGTAGCAAAGAAGCCACTTCTCCCCTGGAAAAACATCAGGGACAGACTGATATTCTGCAAAAGGTATGAGGATTGGTCTGCTAAGGACTGGGGCATTTTCTCTGATGAATCCTTTTTCTGATTGTTTGGGGCATCCCGAAAAAAACTTTGTTCGGAGAAAAAAAGGTAAGCGCTCCCATCAGTCCTGGGTCATGCCAACAGTAAAGCATCCTGAGACCCTTTATGTATGGGGTTGCTTCTCAGCCAAGGGAGTGGTATCACTCACAATTTTGCCACGAATAAAGAATGGTAAAGCCATGGATAAAGAATGGTACAAAAACATCCTCCGAGAGCAACTTCTCCCAATCATCCAAGAACAGTTTGGTGACCAATAATGCTTTTTACAGCATGATGGAGCACCTTGCCATAAGGCAAAAGTGATAACTAAGTGGCTTGGAGAACAAAACATTAAAGCATTAAAATTTTGGGTCCATGGCCAGGAAACTCCTCATACCTTAATCCCATTGAGAACTTGTGGTCAATCCTTTAAGAGGTGAATGAACAAGAAAAAAACCCACAAATTCTGATAAACTATAAGCATTGATTTTGCAAGAATGGGCTGCCATCAGTCAGGATGTGGCCCAGATATTGATTGACAGCTTGCCAGGATGAATTGCAGAGGTCTTGAAAAAGTAAGGTCAACACTGCAAATATTGACTCTGCATAAACTAAATGCATATGTCAATAAAAGCCTTTGATATTTATGAAATTGTAATTATACTTCAGTATACCATAGTATTATCTGACAGAAAGATCTAAAAACACTGAAGCAGCAGACTTTGTGAAAATGTATATTTGGGTCATTCTCAAAACTTTTGGCTATGGCTGTACACACTGGATATGCAAAGAACTGAAACACTTTTCCAAAAAAGTGGAGGTAATTGTGTGGATTTCCTAAGTTAGTTGAGCTTTGAGAACCTTCACTTAAGGATCTTGTGAAAATCATCTGCACTTGATTGGGTATTCAAAGTGAACAAAAATTTGCTTTTTAAATAAGCTGAATAATTTAGGAGACTATTTGCACATTTTCTTTCTTTTTTTTTGCAAAGTGACTAAAAAAGTGCAGGTTAATAGTACAATGTCTGTCTGACTGTCTGCCACATAAGATGTGTTTTAAAGCCAAGGTCAGTTTTTTTCTAGAGGTTCTGGCAGCATCCTTGGAGGGATGAGTAAAACAGGGATTTCATGTTAGATTGTCAGAGGCAATTTTTTTTTTAGAAATTTCACCACTCAACACTACTCCTAAGTAACAATGAAGAAAACACCCACCCCAAATAATTAAAATGTCTTATTTTTTGTAACAAAACAAAAGCCATATTTTCTACTACCTATTAGACCACAAATATTATGATCAGTATAAGAAGCTATGAGATGATAAAACAGTCTGAATTTATGTCCAACATTAAGTACACTATTTTTCTGTGTAAGGTATCTATGGAATTAAAGCAAAGGTCATTTTTCACATCAGGATAACTGAAATGTGGAAATTTTATGAGACGAATGACTAACCTGAAGTGCACGGAGCATCTCTGGAGTGGTTGGAAAATAAGCACAGGGCTTTGAAATCAGACATAACAAATTGACAGACTAAATCATTCCAAATGCAGCATATCAGAGGTATAAGTATTAAGGAATCATCAATCATTTTGGTGTTTGAAATGTTCCGGGAACCCCTTTTATGACATAAATATAAATACGTTTTTGTAAGTATTTATTGCATACCAAAAAAGATAAATTATACCTTGTAGTTTATACCATCACATATATTCTATTGAGTCCAATAACAACCAACAAATTTAGGCTAACATCAGCCAAATCTTTTATTTTTTAATGTCTATAAGTTTTTTTTTTTTTAATTGGTTGAGTCCTTACTAAAGATATCTCCATTCTTCAACCCATCAGAGAGATATGCCATCCCTTCTTGTCCTTGGGGCACCCTGTCACCAGGACATGCCATGAGGATAAATATACACAGTGGACCAAAGACATCAATAAAACCTGAAAAAAGGTTGTATCCCTTTCTTATTCAATATCAAAATTACAAGAAAAGAGTTTGGGCTGGAACTGGGCTTTAACAGGATACGTACCACAAAATGGGTCTTTTTGCAATCTGAGCTTATAGCAGTTAGTTATTGCTTAGTTATCTCAGTCCCTAGCTATAATACCACAGCTAACAACTACCTAAAGGAGAACTGATTAGGGATTATCCATACAAATGAGGAAATGTGCTATTCTTGCACCCTTTCATTGAACCCATCATCATTTTAGAAAATTGTGAACCTAAATACAAGCCCAATAAATTCTAAGGGTGGTGTTCTGGCATTTTTCAATGCTATTAGGCAAGGGCTTGGTGAAGAAATTCATGGGGAGCTGGGCACTGCCCTGGGAGACATGTAGCAAAAGAAAAATAAATGACAAGCAGGAAGAGGGTCCTCCACTGTATGCAACTTTAAGGGCAACCTGGGATGTGCTTGGGAGATGCCTTTAAGCTGTGTGTGGTGTTAAAGAAGAGTATGATTCCTATTGACAGTATTAGTGCCACTGTATTCTGTCACCATATAACTTCCATGTGTAATACATTTTTTGGCTTTTACATTATTGCTTGGCTTTAATTTACTAGCAGCAGAACTCAAATCTAAATCATTAACTAGGAACATTTTTTTTAGAATTGTTTTACTCATCAGTAACAGACCCAAATCGACCAATGTAGAATCCATACCTGATCTACAAAATATAGAACTATAGGTTATACTCTTTAAAAATAAAGCTAAAACTCTCAACATTGTATAAATTGAACAGTGGCATAACAGTTTAATACTATAGTTTGTCAGATTCCTTTTTCACAGTGCCACACTGCATTGTCTTAAATGTTCAATAAAATGTGCATCAAAACACTTTGAAACCACATCTCCATATTTCCCTGAACCCCCTCACATCTCCAATTATTCATAAAATATTTAAAATATAGACATCAGCAATAGGTATGGTAGAAATAGTCTAGCCTTAGGAAAGTACAATGTCAGTACAATGTGGGTCTTTGCTGCCAACAGGATCATTGTAGTCTGCAATCTCTGCCTGCAGCATATAAGCCAGGGTAAAACTACCAGCCATTTGGATACCACATGCATGAGGGAGCATATGACTTTGCACCTAAGAGCACGGTGGGAGCAGAACCTCAGAAATATTAGTCGGCAGCAAAAGGCCCATGGTCACTGTTGGGACAAGCTCCTTGAAGACCTAAGGCAAAAAGGTCAAAGTGCATCTACCTTACCCAATGAGATGTGCAATAGTTTAGTAGCATAGCTTTCATAACCTGCCCTTTTTGAACCCCCCTCCTGCTGATGAGCCCAAGGTGCCACCTCTTCTGTATACCCCATTGGTCCTGCCCTGCCAAAATTCCCCTCCCCCTTTACTCCTCACTTCACACCCATACCCCTCATACAAGATTTACCATCTGCACAGCTGTAACATCTGCCTCAAGTTATAGGGAGGGAAGTATTAAGTGAGCAAGCAAGTCAGCATGGAGCCACCTGTGGCTTGAACAGCAGCATCCTTTACCAAGTGAGTGTTTTTTCATAGCTGCTGGAGTGGAAGAAAGTAATGGCCCCTAATAACCCCCACAAATTATTCGTTCACCATTGTCTGGAACCTCGAATAACAGGTGCTTGCCAAACTCATGTTTATCTAAACCTAAACCTTGTCCCTAAATATGAATTTCAAAACATATTATTACTATTCAATTTGCAACCATGCTCAAGTAACTAAAATCATTATCCCTATTTTTTAACAGTTTTTGAGGTTTCATTGCAAGCCGTTCGTCTAATATTATGAGTTGTTTAGAATTCTTTATTTTATCACTTGTAGATAGATGGTAACCTTTTTCAGTTCACATCAATTTTATAAAATTATTGATGTCTCAGTTGTTGATGTTAATATTTTATTATTCTTTTTTATAAGATTTATGTCAATGACTTTTAAGTGCTGTAATTATGCAGTTTATAAATTATATGCTTATCTATTTTATAAACACCTACTGATTTTAAAATTATAATGATCATTTATTATGTTATTGAGCAGTGTGAAGTTTATACTTTTCTTCCTAGCTTTTAGCCCTGATGATTAGGATTTCTTGGCCCCTAAAATGCATTCAATGGTCATTTAATCACATGATAAAGTTGATTTGGACTCTATTATCATTGGTTTTAAGCTCTTTTTTCTCTAGGATTTATAAATGCTGCCATTGCCAACCTTTTATTCTGAACATGCTAGCTTCCTGGCTGTCTTGTTTGCTGTCTAAAAGCATTAAAGCCAAAGACAGCTAGCATTTTCAAAAGGTGGTCAGCAAGGAGGGGCTCCTTAATTATTTAAGTACAAGGTTTCCTTGCGTGATAAATCTTAAAGAGGTTGTAAACCCACATATTTTTTTTTTCTTTACACTGAAAGAGAAACACATAATGAGCTAGTATGCATCACATACTAGCTCATTATGAAATACTTACCTTAGAACGAGCCCCCGCCATGCCGCCTGCTTACCTCTATGACGGGCGACATGTCCAGTCGCCCGTCTTCCAGGATCGTGGTATCCGGCCATCTGATTGGCCGGAGCCGCGGTGACGTCACTCCCGCGCACGAGCGCGGGAGCCGACGGACACTGCACGGGGCTCTGAAGGAATGGCACGAGCAGCCGTTCCTTCAGAGCGCATGCGCCAGTGACGTCACTGGCTGCATGTAAGGTAAATATCTCCTAAACGGTACATGTAGGAGATATTTACAGTACCTATAGGTAAGCCTTATCATAGGCTTACCTATAGGTACAACTTGCAGAGGAGGGTTTACTTCCTCTTTAAGTGCAGAGCTATTTCAAATTCACTTTTCTATCTTTAGGCTAAGACAAAATACCATCTGATTGTTTGCTATGGGTTACTGCACTTAAAAATTAGCACATTAAGTGATTGTTAAGTCTCATTTTTTTTTCTATTAAAATGACAAGCATGTTATACTTACCTGCTCTGTGCAGTTGGTTTTGCACAGGGCAGCCCGAATCCTCCTCTTCTCAGGTCCCTGGCTGGAGCTCTTGGCCCCTCCCTCCTGTTGAGTGCCCCCACAGTAAGCAGCTTGCTATGGGGACACCTGAGCCGAGCTGCAGCTCCATGTATCCATTCAGACATGGAGCTTCCGTTTGGCTCTGCTCCCGCTCTCTCCTGATTGGCTAACTGAGTTTAATATCAGCAGGAGCCAATGGCACTGCTGCTTAGTTTCAGCCATCAGGAGAGAGAGTCACGGACGGCTGAGGCGTTCTTGGACATCGCTGAATAGAGAGGGGTCTCAGGTAAGTATGAGGGGGGCTGAGGGGGGCTGCAGCACAAGGAAGGCTTTTTATCTTAATGCATAGAATGCATTACGATAAAAAAACTTCTGACTTTACAACCCCTTTAAGAATGAAGCGCTAATTAAACCTGGAAGTAAATCAAACTGTCAGTCTAACATCGTAGCTGGTGTGTGAGAGGAGCAAGTGCCTAAAAATGAGGAATAGTTATAGAGAAAAAAAGAGGGGGAAGTGTTATGTAGTCCTGCAGAGGAGAACTCAGGCAAGGCTGACAATGCTGCTTGAGGTTTCAGTGCAGCAGTAGCAATTTTGTCAACTCACTAAGAAATTAGTGATACTAAAGTCTAACTAAAATGTTTTTGTTGAAAAATAACAAACATGGTATAATTACCTGACCTGTGCCGTGGTTTTGCACCGAGCAGCTCAGATCCTTCTCTTCTCAGTCCCCCACTGGCTCCCCTGGCCCCTCCCTCCTGCTGAGTGCCCCCACTGCAAGAAGCTTGCTATGGGCACCCAAACCGAGCCGCTGCTCTGTGTGTCTATTCAAACACGAAGCCATGGCTCAGCCCCTCTCTCTCCTCATTGGCTCACTGACTTTGATTGACAGCAGTGGGAGCCAATGGCGCCAGCTGTGTGTCTCAGCCAATAAGGAGGAAGAGTCGACGACAGCCGAGACTCTCATAGCTGGATCAAGATGGGGCTCAGGTAAGTAATAGTGGGGGGCTGCTGCACACAGAAGATGCCTTTAGAACCACTTTAGGAGCTCACTGCATTTCTAGCAGGATCATAAATGCAATAGAATTTCAGGAACATGTAGCGATGGGCGGTAACAGAGTTTGGAAACATGGCTGGGACATTTTGCTGACTTACCAAGTCCTACCAAGTGCTGGCTATAACTAAAATATCACTTTTGGGTGTACTGATCATTTAAAATGAACCTCAAAAAGTGTTCCGTTATCTGCTGGCAGAATTTTCTCAGATCACTCACAACCAACCACAAAACACACCAGTAACAAAACTTTGCAGTAAGATTACAAACACTGTCCAGTGATAACCTATGATAAATGCTTGCCTGTTGTAAGCTCTGCTCAGTGGTGTGTAGCCGACAGCTACTTTGACCTTTGCGTAAATCTAAAAAAACGCCTCCTAAGAGTTATTTTCATATATTTCAAATTACACTTCAAGCTTCCGGGAAACCTCTGCATTTTTGGAAGTCCTACTGAATTCTAATAGTAGTAATATATATTCTGGTGTATTTCTTCTATATAAAAAACAGCAGAATTAGTGGAATTTAATCTGTAAGTTTGAGAGCCCAGTAACAAATTAGTTTGGACAGATTTTTGAAATATGAACAAGGCACCAATAACACTGATGGATAAGCACCAACAATCTGTTTGATGCTTTTGGCTTTTTCACCCTGCAGCTTTTTATCTCTTGCAATAAAATAGAAAAGAAAAACACCTCAAAGTGGAAAGGAATGCACAGTAGCCTGACCCTCCTAAGAGGTAACATAAATGCTTTTCTGGGTCACTGCTCTTTGTAGTCACTGTTAGGAGTCCAGCTGTGAGTGGTCTTCTTTACCAGAAACTGTGTATGCATTTTCCTGTGGGATACAGCATTATTATTTTCTTATAACAGAAAGTATTTACACATTCAATTCCAGCACAAAAACAAGGAGCTCAGTCCCTGATTATGGGTAAGTAGGCAGAGTCATGAAAATCATTCCTTCTGCCCCTTTTTGCCATCACTGTATCCAGAACCCCTGGTGCATAGACTTGATATACCCAGGGGGCGTACCTAGAATATCTGGCATATGGGGTCGATCATTCTTTTTTAACACCCTCACCAAGCTAATTGTGAATGTGGCCAAATTGCGGCAAAATTGGGAAAAGCCTGAAGGGGCATGGTTAAATAAAACTTGAGCCGACCCCCTCTATATACAGCACCCATATGCCACAGTCTATGTACCCACAAACTATTATCTAAAGCCCAACTCCAGTAAAACTAAAACTCCTCCATTGCCCACACTGCAAGAATTTAAGTAGTGCTATGTGCAAAACTTTTTTTCATTTTTGGTAGAGCAAGGGAGGGTTATAACCCCTGTCACATTTTTATTTTACCATCTTTGTCCCATTGCAGAGATTTCCCTTCACTTCCTATCCCATAGCCAAACAGGAAGTTAGAGGAAATCCATGCAAATTAAGGGAATTCTAAGGCCCCCCTCAACCCCCCCCCCCCTCCAGGTCACCAGAAATAGTGCCCCCATGGGAAGATTTTCCCATTTATTACTTTTTTGGGGACAACCCAAAATTTTGAATATTATTTTACTTTCACTTTCAATGATAATGGTAAACAAGACAAATAGAGAGGGGCATTCTCCTTAGCGGGAGCACAAATAGCAATAAAAACATAAAAACTAACAAGTATTCTAATCCCTCTACATACTATCCAAAACTAAAAAAAAAGTTTTCAGTTAGTTATATTTAAAGTGGTTGTAAAGGCAAAAGGTTTTCTATCTTATTGCATTCAATGCATTAAGATGAAAAGCCTTCTGTGTGCAGCAGCCCCCCTAATACTTTCCTGAGGTCTATCTAGATCCAGCAATGTTGCAGGAGTGTCTCGGGTGCCCAGGACTCTCCTCCTTATTGGCTGAGTCAGCAGCATAGTGCCATTGACTCTCACTGCTGTAAATCAAAGTCAGTCAGCCAATGAGGAGAGAAAGGGGGCGGGCAGCACGACTCGGGTGCCCCCATAGCAAGCTGCTTGCTGTGGGGGCACTCAACAGGAGGGAGGGGACAGGAGAGCCAAAGAGGGACTGAGAAAAGGAAGATCTGGGCTGCTTTGTCCAAACCAACCGCACAGAGCAGGTAAATATAATATGTTTATTATTTTTATCTAAAAAAAAACAAAAAAACAAAACAAGGCTTTACAATCACTTTAAATGTTCATTTCTATCCAGGGGAAGGTAAAAGTCATTTACTTTCCTGATCCTCTGCTCCTCCTGCAGACTGCTCTGTTCCATGCTCCAGTGGTCAACTGTCCCTCATCATTTTTTTCTTTGCAGGGACCAGTGCCAATCCAAACATCATACAAAGCTTACATTATCATTTATTTTGTGCAGATGTCTGTTAAAATTAAGCATCAATATTTATGGCATTAGCAGCACGAATAAAAACAAAACAGACCTCAAATGATCAAAAAACTTGTTTTTACAGATTACCTACCGGCAGACCACAAGGGAAAACGTTTCCAAGTTAAAAACAGTTAATAATGAAGCAATGGTGAAAAATCTTTCACCAGGGGAAGACTACATGTTTGAAGTTGTGACAATTAAAGGACAACATTCCAGTATGCCTGAACAGATAACAACAACTACTAGTAAGTATGTGAGGCTTTTTGGTAACCACCAGACCTCTAGGTCAGCTGTGAGGTGATAGAAGAGTTCTAATCAGCCTTAATGATATCTTGATACAATAATTTTATTTCTAATTGGATATTCCTTCCCTTTTTTACATTTGAAATTGGTAAAACATTAAAAAAAAGATGCAGATGGCAGAGGAAAAGAACATCCAACCCTAGCTATTATTTTTCTATTGTGTTTTGGAAACACAAATAGAAACACAGCAAACATTTTAGCAGTTAAATAGTTGGAATAAGGTTTCTATGAAATATACTGCCACATGCACTTGGCCTTAGTACTGCAGTTGGCTAGCATTTCAATCTTAGGGTCTGATCCTTGGTGTATTGTGGGGAGAAAACAAGTTGGACGCCAGTTATTCTACTCTTTTTTTTTTTTTTACTTTTATTGCTTAACTATATTCTTAGAGAGAGAGTGGGTAAGTGTGCAAGCATATTATATATGTGGTATTCTGGCAGTAGTAGGTCCTTTAAGAGCAGCCTCTTGGTAATTATTGACTCTGCAAATGTGAGTTGCTAAGATCTAGGAGCAGTTAAAGTCTTTATTAAATGAGAAGTAGGGAAAATATTTTTTGGCCCTACTTTTCCTGGGGATCACTGCACTGCCTGAACCAACAGCTGGCTCAGCCTCTCAGTTCACTGCTGAAAACTTGAGCCAGCTTCTTTTTTATTCCCTCACTTTTCTTTAAAGTTGCTGTGGATCTCTCTCTAATAAATCCTGCTATTGACCCCTGCGATGGACCTCATTGGGACCTACTATCTGGATACTGGCCACCACTACCTGTTCTTTGGATTGGTCTTAGACCAGTATAGTATACATTTTTTGAGCGGGCTATTTTCATATCCAGGTTTGAAGGTACATTTTAATGCTGGGCTAAACACTTATCCATTTAGAAAGTACCGTTTTTTTTTGTTTTTTTTTAATAAATGAATTTATTAACCACTTAAACCCCAGAGGATTTGGCTGCTCAAAGACCAGAGCCTATTTTGCGATTCGGCACTGCGTGACTTTAAAGGATAATTGCGCGGTCGTACAACGCTCTACCCAAATGAAATTGACATCCTTTTTTTCCCCACAAACAGGGATTTCTTTTGGTGGTATTTGATCACCTGTACGATTTTTATTTTTTGCGCTATAAACAAATTTTTTTTAAAAAAAATAACAATATTTATGAAATTAAATTAATGAAATTCCCCCCCAAAAAAATGTAAAAATCTAAATTTTTTAACATTTTAGGCCAATTTGTTTTCTGCTACATATTTTTGGTAAAAAAAATCGAAATAAGCGTGTTTTGATTGGTTTGCGCAAAAGTTATTGCGTTTACTAACTAAGGGAAAGATTTATGTCATTTTTATTGTTTTTTTTTTTAACTAGTAATGGTATTTTTTTTGCGGGACTGCGACATTGCGGCAGACAGATCGGACCCCTGACTAACATTTTTGACACTTTTGGGGGTACCAGTGACATTACTACAGTAATCAGTGCTATACATATGCACTGTAAAAATTACACTGGCAGGGAAGGGGTTAACTTTATTAGTGATCAAGGGGTTAAGTGTGTCCCTAGGGGCCTGATTCTAACTGTCAAGGGGCGTGGCTTGTGATGTAACCACATACATTACATGTACATAGCAGGATCATATTATCTCTGCAGTTACACCAGGGAGAATGACAGGTGGCTTTGTTTACATCTGCCGCCTGCCTTACTCCCTCTCCAGCGGGAGATCACGAGTGGCCGGCGACATCGGAGCTGCCGGTCACTCGCGCGAGGATGGCCGTTAACGAGGGGGGGCAGGAGAGCGCCTCAAGCGCTCTCTTGCTCCCTACAGGCTCCTGGGCGAGCGACGTAGTACTACATTGCTTTGCCCAGGAGGGGCTGACTGCCGCAGTAAATATACTGTGGGCGGTCGGCAAGTGGTTAATGTATATGTGAGGTTTTATGAATTTAATAAAGAAATATTTTTAACAATTATTATTGTTGTAAGGTTATGTTGTGCCACTAAAGTCCATCAATTTTTTTCATTCATGTGTTCATGTAATCCAGGATGAGGCACAGCCTACAGTATTAGTGTCCACAGCGCCACTCTGTGGTGACACATTAAATCCTCTTGTTTGAACTTTGGATAGTAAAACCTTTTTTTTCTGCCAGTCAATACCTTATACAGTCCACTTCCTCTTTCTTGTCCGGTAATTAGCCTAGGCTAAATAAATCACACACAGCTCTCTCTCTCACTCTCGTAAGAGTTTGCCAGCAAGGGAGGAGGGGTGAGTCATTGGAGAACCAATGAGAATTGCAGAGCTGAAGGTGACTGGATGAGGGCGGAGATACTAGGAGACTGCAGAGATCCATGTGTTTTTTATTTATCCAGAGAGGAGAAATGTGCAGGCAAGCAGTGGTGTGAGTGTGTCTGTCTGTCTGTATATATGTATGTGTGTCTGTGTGTATATATTTATATATTTATGTCTAGGTGTGCGTGTGTGTGTGTCTGTGTAAATCCAGGAAGTGAACAGGCAGCAGTTTCAGCTGCCCACAGTTAAAATGGCTGCAGTCAGTCTTAGTGGAGAGAGATTTCTGCAGCATATTTGGCAAGTACAGAATCACAGTATATATAAAATAATATGCAAAGTGGTTGGAGGGAAGCTTCAGAATGGCAAAGTTATTTTTAATACAAATGATGTAGGCTGCAGATCCTCTTTAGGCAGAATCCTCTTCCAGCAGGTGCTCGAGTGACTTCCACTCTAAACACTGCACTAAACATAGAGTGGTGCTCCCCCCTTCACATGCAAAGTCTAGAAAACATAAACTGTTGCTTAGGCTGAAGGAGATCAACAACAAACAAAATGGTCCCTGCCCCCACCTACAACTGGCCTTCACAGCAGGGAGCACATGGAAGGGCAACGCATGCAAGACAAGACCAGAAAAAGGCTGAAGTAGGACAAGACACATCAGTGTGCTGAAAGGCCCTGTAATGCCCTGCTAGTTGAAATACAATGCTATAAAGTGCATGGTTGAAGCACAAGGTGATGCTAGGAGTCACAGGCAGGGTGCTGGGTGCTGCTGGTGGCACTGGCAAGTTTGAACTGTGCTCCTGGACTGGGGAATATGACTTTAAAGTAATATTTTGCATTGGATACATATAACGTAAAGTGTTTGTCTGGAGAACAGAAACTGGGTATAATATGGCTAGGGGACAGAATGGAGTGTGTTGTTGTGCTATTTGAAAGAGAAGAAGAACTTTTTTTGCTTTTTTTTTCAATAGGAAAAGAAGTAACAAAGAGCAAACTGCTGTAAGGAGAGGGGGAAATGGGCAGAAGAAAATGCGAAGTCGGAGTGTGATGTCTGAGGGTGGAGGCACAGAGAGGAGAGTGTTGTTTGTGGGGAAGGAGTGGGGCTTGGAGGGGGAAATATAGAGAGGGGTGTGCTATCTAAGGTGGGGTGCAGAGAGATGAGTGTGCTGCCTTGGGGGGGGGGGCACAGAGAGGAGTGTGCTGTCTGGGGTGAGCACAGAGAAAGTACACTATCCAAGGTGGGGTGCACAGAGAAGAGTATGCTGTTTGAGGTGGGGGTGTACAGAGAGGAGTGTGCTATCTATGGGGGCACAGAGAGAAGTGCATTATCTATGGTGGAGTGCACAGAGAAAAGTGTGCTGTCTGAAGGGAGCAAAAAGAGGCATGCGCTGTCTGAGAGGGGTGCAGAGAGGAGTACGCTATCTGAGGTGGGGTGCACAGAGAAGATTATGCTATCTGAGGTCGAGGTGTACAGAGGGGAGTATGCTATCTGAGAGGGGCGCAGAGAGAAGTACACTATCTGAGGTGGGGTGCACAAAGAAGAGTTTGCTATCTGAGGTGGGGGTGTACAGAGGGGAGTGTGCTATCTGAGAGGGGCGCAGAGAGGAGTACGCTATCTGAGGTGGGGTGCACAAAGAAGAGTTTGTTATCTGAGGTGGGGCAGTACAGATGGGAGTGTGCTATCTGAGAGGGGCGCAGAGAGGAGTACGCTATCTGAGGTGGGGTTCACAGAGAAGAATGTGCTTTCTGAGGGGAGTACAGAGAGGAGTGTGCTGTCTGAGGGGGCACATGGAAGAATATGCTGTCTAAGGGGGGCACAGAGGGGAGAACTCTATCTAAGGTGGGGTGCACAGAGAAGAGTATGCTATCTGAGTTGGAGGTGTACAGAGGGGAATGTGCTATCTGAGAGGGGCAGAGAGAGAAGTACACTATCTAAGGTGGGGTGCACAGAGAAGAGTTTGCTATCTGAGGTGGGGTGCACAGAGAAGAATGTGCTGTCTGAGGGGAGCACAGAGAGAAGTACACTATCCGAGGTGGGGGTGCACAGAGAAGAGTATGCTTTTCAAGGTGGGGGTGTACAGAGATGAGTGTGCTATCTATGGGGGGCACAGAGAGAAGTGCACTATCTGTGGTGGGGTGCACAGAGAGGAGTGTGCTGTCTGAGTGGAACACAGAGAGGAGTGTGCTGTCTGAGGGGGCACATGGAGGATTATGCTGTCTAAAGGGGGCACAGAGAGGATTACTCTATCTGAGGTGGGGTACACAGAGAAGAGTATGCTATCTGAAGTGGAGGTTTACAGGGGGGAGTGTGTTATCTGAAAGGGGCGCAGAGAGAAGTACACTATCTGAGGTGGGGTGCACAGAGAAGAATTTGTTATCTGAGGTGGGGCAGTACAGATGTGAGTGTGCTATCTGAGAGGGGCGCAGTGAGGAGTACCCTTTCTGAGGTGGGGTGCACAGAGAAGAATGTGCTGTCTGAGGGGAGTACAGAGAGGAGTGTGCTGTCTGAGGGGGGCACATAGAAGATTATGTTGTCTAAGGGGGACCCAGAGAGGAGTACGCTATCTAAGGTGGGGTGCACAGAGAAGAATGTGCTGTCTGACTGGAGTACAGAGAGGAGTGTGTTGTTTTAGGGGGCACATGGAAGATTATGCTGTCTAAGGGGGGCACAGAGAGAAGTATGCATTCTAAGGTGGGGTGCACAGAGAAGAGTATGCTATCTGAGTTGGAGGTGTACAGAAGGGAGTGTGCTATCTGAGAAGGGCACAGAGAGGAGTACGCTATCTGAGGTGGGGTGTACAGAGAAGAATGTGCTGTTTGAGGGAAGCACAGAGAGGAGTATGCTATCTGAGGTGGGGTGCACAGAGAAATGTATGCTGCCTGAGGGGGGCACAGAGAAGATTTTGTTGTCTGAGAGGGGCCAGAGAGGAGTACGCTACATGAGGTGGGTTGTACAGAGAGGAGTATGCTCTCTGAGCGGGTCTGAGAGAGTAGTACGCTATCTGAGGTGGGGGTGTACAAAGAAGTGTGTGCTGTCTGAGGGGAGCAAAGAGAGGACTGTGCTGTTTGAGGAGGGCAAAGAGAGGATTGTGTTGCCTGAGAGGGGCACAGAGAGGAGTGTGCTGTCTGAGGTGGGGTGCACAGAGAGGAGTACACCATGTGAGGTGGGGTGCACAGAGAGGAGTACACTATCTGAGGTGGAGTGTACAGAGAGGAGTATGCTTTCTGAGATGGGCACAGAGAGGAGTCTGCTGTCTGAGGTGGGGTGCACAGAGAGGAATACGCTATCTGAGGTGGAGTGCACAGAGAGGATTGTGCTCTCTGAGAGGGGCACGGAGAGGAGTATGCTGTCTGAGGCGGGGTGCACAGAGATGAGTACGCTATCTGAAGTGGAGTGCACAGAGAGGATTGTGATGCCTGAGAGGGGCACAGAGAGGAGTATGCTGTCTGAGGTGAGGTGCACAGAGAGGAATACGCTATCTGAGGCTGAGTGCACAGAGAGGAGTATGCTGTCTGAGGTGGGGCGCACAGAGAGGAATACGCTATCTGAGGTGGAGTGCACAGAGAGGAGTATGCTGTCTGAGATGGGCACAGAGAGGAGTCTGCTGTCTGAGGTGGGGTGCACAGAGAGGAATACGCTATCTGAGGTGGAGTGCACAGAGAGGATTGTGCTCTCTGAGAGGGGCATGGAGAGGAGTATGCTGTCTGAGGCGGGGTGCACAGAGATGAGTACGCTATCTGAAGTGGAGTGCACAGAGAGGATTGTGATGCCTGAGAGGGGCACAGAGAGGAGTATGCTGTCTGAGGTGAGGTGCACAGAGAGGAATACGCTATCTGAGGCTGAGTGCACAGAGAGGAGTATGCTGTCTGAGGTGGGGTGCACAGAGAGGAATACGCTATCTGAGGTGGAGTGCACAGAGAGGAGTATGCTGTCTGAGGTGGAGTGCACAGAGAGGAGTATGCTGTCTGAGGTGAGGTGCACAGAGAGGAATACGCTATCTGAGGCTGAGTGCACAGAGAGGAGTATGCTGTCTGAGGTGGGGCGCACAGAGAGGAATACGCTATCTGAGGTGGGGTGCACAGAGAGGAGTATGCTGTCTGAGGTGGGGCGCACAGAGAGGAATACGCTATCTGAGGTGGGGTGCACAGAGAGGAGTATGCTGTCTGAGGTGGGGCGCACAGAGAGGAATACGCTATCTGAGGTGGAGTGCACAGAGAAGAGTATGCTATCTGCGGTGGGAGCACAGAGAGTGTGCTGTCTGTGGGGATGGGGGGGGGGGGGTTTGATTGGGTTAAATGATGGCCACATCAAGACAGGGATGCTATCTAAGGGGAGTGGCACAGACATCGACTCATCAAACAAAAAGGAATGACCGCACTTCCCATGAAATTCAGAAAAAGGAGTGTCTTTATTCCACATCAATCAAATGGCAAATATAGGTACAAACTGTGAGTGCAGGACAAAGATGGTAGACGCGTTTCACGACTGAATGTGTCGCTTACTCATTACCAAGTTCACTCTGGATGTGCATCGGCCATATATACACCCCATACATACAGCTGGCAACAATTGGAGTCATCAAACTAGTTGTTCATCCAATCGGTCAGCTGTTGGGAATCTACGGCTTGATTGCACAGACAGAGTGACCCCAAAGAAATCCAAATTTAAACACACTGTGCAGAAAAAGTTTCCATATGTATAAATATAAATCAAATACAATAAATATACTAGTGATAAGTGCTAAAGTGAGGGAACAATCAAGAGTAAAGGAACCCATATTCAATATTTTAGTCCATCTACCATATATAAAATAAAGATACATATAAGTAAAAAGCATGGAATAAATGGAAAAATGTGTATGGGAAACCTTTGATAGTGACATTAAAATAAAAAATGTAAAAAGTGATCATGATAAAAAGGTGTATACAGTGTCACGAAAAAATTCTTGATTTCTAAAAAACTGTTTGACCGGCTGCAAAAAACGATGTGATGTATTCAAGATAGGAGCAATATATACATCAAAAAAACTCCAATCTGTAATTTCTGCCCAAAAATCATATGTGAAACGATATGATTGTATATGTGAAAGGATGGAAATCGACTACCATATCTAAGAAGCTAGTCCAGTGCAGTCATTCAGGAAGACCCTGGGGGAGGAGGGAGTTTTGAATATTTATTTTATTTATTTATTACAGGTACTTATATAGTGCCTACGATTTACACAGCACTTTTACATATATTGCATATACACATTAGTCCCTGCCCTCAAAGAGCTTACAATCTAAGGTCACATTCCTAACCTCACATTCAAACATACACATATTAGGGACAATTTAGACAGGAGCCAATTAACCTACCAATAGTTGAATAGTGATTTTATGTGCTATTTCTGTACTGTTGTATTTTTTATGGATATAGTTCAGCATTGCAATTCTGTGTAATAAGAAATGAGTGCATATTTTGCACTACTCAAAATTGTGGATTGGGTGAAATGTGCAGCTTTTGTTACTGAAGGAGAAGAGAATATTCACTTAAGCCTGGTACAACCCATGAGTTTTTTTTTCCATTCAACTCAGAGGGTTGGAAAAAAAAAAAAAACATCAGCTGCTGTACTAACGATCCGACGTTAGTACATAGATCTGTTGTGTTCTGACAGGGGAACGCCCCCCACCCAGAACACTCCATTCAGCGCTCTCAGCCATTAGCTGAAAGCGCTGACCAGGAGCCGGTCGCCTTCTGTCGGTCCATACACATGGCCTGAATGTAGGGTGTTTTTTTTTTTGAACCAGCCAATGTCGCCCTGCATTCGGCCCGTGTGTATGGGGCTTTAAAGTAGATTGTAGAGTACAGTAAAGCTACTTTCATTTCATCCACTCATATCCAGGGGAGAATAAAAGAAGCATTTGTTTGCACATGAATGGATGAGTGAAGTGAACACAGCTTCACCTTATTCATTTTAGTAAGAGACCATTCTCTACACAGCACAGGCCTATTAAATGTGCTTCTAAAGGAAACAAACTGAATTGAATGTGCCACTCAGAAAGATTCTTGTATCTGGGGGCTAAATGTATATATCCAAAATGAACTAAGGGCCCTTTCACATGGGCTTTCCGTCCGGCGGACTCCATTTTGCTCAGCGGGGATCGATCCGCCAATCCCCGTTGAGCAGGCGGATGACAGGTTCCTCTCCGCTTACTTTGTAGAGACAGACCTGTCAGAGCCCCACTCTCCTCTATGGAAGATCGGATGAAAACGGACCGCCTGTCCGTTTTCATCCGATCCGATCCTCCAGACGGATGGAAAATAGGGCTTTCCATTTGTCTTGATTTTACTGACAGGATCAAATCGGATAGCAGCGGGTATCAGCGGACATGTCTCCGCTGACATCTGCTGCTCCATAGGGCTGCACCGCCTGAAAAAACTGACAGGCAGACCGGTTTGGAAAGCCCGTGTGAAAATGGCCTAATTAGGTAGAAATATCCTAAGCATGGCTTGTTGTTATGTGAATAATGCTGAAAACTATCTTTGGCACTAAACACTTTCTTTATTTTCCCAGGACCCCCTGGAATTTGCGGCCTTTCAGTGAAATACAGTAATACCACTTCTGCTACTCTGACATGGGACCCAACCACAAGCAGTTTTACTCATTACAGAATTCTGTTAACCAATTTCACATCTGTATGGGAGTTTAATATCTCAGGGGGACAAGCGGAGTATACTTTAACACACCTGCTACCTGGTGGAATTTATAACTTCACAATCCAGAGAATTAAAGGATCTGTTGCCGGGAATCCTGCATCTGTGCTGGTGGTAGCAGGTTTGTTCTTCTTTTCCCTTTATTATAATTGTTTTTTTTTTTTTTTTTCTTTCTTTTTTGTTTAGAGTTTAATACAGTTGAGGTTTGATTCAATACAGTGTGGTAATGCTTACTGCTCGTGAATAGAGCCTAAACAGACAATCTACTATCACCTCCTCCCTGTAATTAAACCAAATGATTCATGAAAAGTAACCATTTGTCTTATAATGCTTGTCTGAGCTACCAACAGCTTGAATTTTAGCTGATTTAGCAGAAATTCCCCAAACTTTAGGCTGTGTATGGCCAGCTTAAATCGCCATAACGGGAAAACAGATAGTAAAAAATGCCTGGTGGTGGTTTTAACCTCACACTACTCTATCCAGAAATAATGTGGCTTAAAGTGGTTGTAAACCTCAGACGAAATATGAAAAAAGCATATCTCTCTATAGTGTATACTTGACTCAATGAAAAGCACTATGTGTATTTTTTGTCTGCTGTTTCTTTCGTCTGCTATCTGCATTAAAAATTTGTGACAAGTATTCAGGACACCAAGAGTTTAAAGGTGACAGGCGAGGGATCTCAAGATGATTGACAGCCTCAGCTCTGTTTCTGTGTGCTGTGTGAAGGGGGGTTTGTCCCTTTTCTCCAATCAGCTGTCAGAGCTCTCCTCACTGAACTCTGCAGAGTATAACTTCAGCTCTCTGCGCCCTTTTTTTTTTTTGCTGACAGCTAGGACAAGCTTTATCCATTCAGCACTTTGAATGGCTTTAAAGAAGAGAAGACTGCAGATAAGCAGGTACAACTTATGTAGAATGATTTGTTTCATCTCTGTGTATCACCTGAGGCCAGTCACTTCACTGGGTATATGTAAGGGTTTACAACCACTTTAAATTACACCTAATTCAGGAGACATATGGCTACCATGAAATTCTTTACAATCAAGCTATGGTAAGAAATGTAATAGCCAATCATTGCACAAAGGAAAAAATGGTACCTGGGGCCCTTAGTAACAACGGTCTATGATTCCATTGTTAAAGTGGTATTAAAGTGGTGCTAAACCTAAAACCAAAACTGTATTATATTGCAATCCTTAGATTTGGTCGCTGCATCTGTTTTCTTTTCTTTTACTTTTTCTCCTCTGTTTTCACCTTGTGATTTGGCCAGTAACACATCTACTGTATTAGTAAGACACAACGCTGGAGGAATGAGCATAGAAGGCACATCAGACAGCAGCATTGTAAGTCATGGGGAGGGTATAAATAAATGTATTAGCAGATTTATATACACTAACAAATTGAAACCAGACTCCAGTTCGCACTTTCGGTTACAGCAAACAGTTTTTTATTTTTTTATTTTTTTGGATAAAGGTTTTGCATGAATAAATAAAAGCTGAACATTTTAATCACCCCTGCCAAAGTAGTTTGTCTAATCCATATAAACCGATACATTCTGCTGGGGATCATGAGCTTTTAATACATCCATCTCATCTAAGAATTGTTATGCTGCAATATAATCAATATTTGCTTTTGGGTTTAATAGCGCTTTAACCACTTCAATACTGGGCACTTTCACCCCCTTCCTGCCCAGACTAATTTTCAGCTTATAGCGCTGTTGCAATTTGAATGACAATTGCGTGGTCATGCAACATTGTACCTAAATGACATTTTTATACTCTTTTTGAAACAGATAGAGCTTTCTTTTGGTGGTACGTATTTGCCATTTTGTTTTTTACTTTTTGCTAAACAAACAAAAAAATACAGAACATTTTGATGTATTTTGATTTTAAATGGGAAATGATAGGCTGCACTGATGGTCACTGATTAGTAGACATGTGCGGTTTGTTTTGTTCCGAATAAATATTCAGACACATGTTTCGTTATTTGGAGATTCGGATATATCCGACACCCTAAATTACAGTACAAACTAATTTTACTGAATTCTATGAATAACAAAATGAAATTTGTCCAAATTTCCAAAATTCAGATTGAAATTTGACTTAAACTTTACATCGAATTCCATTTGAGTTTGAACTGTAAACATATTGTTGAAATCAAAGACTGTATGTGTTATTAGTGTACCATTTCTAAATAATGCTGTTTTCGTTAAGCCAAAGGGGAATTAAAGAGTCATTGTAATCATATGATGAATTGGTAAATTCGAAGAAAATGTGAAAGATACCTAGAATGAATTCTGAATACGAATCCCGAATAGGAATTAAACGAATTAACCAAATTTAATTAAAACTAGATTAACAAATCTAGTCAGTCATGCATATGTCTAGTCTACTGATTAGGCTGATTAGGCTGCACTGATGGGCACGGATGGCACTGATAGCACTGATGGGCACTGATGAGACTGTATTGATGAGGTGGCACTGATGGGCACTGATGAGGTGGCACTTATGGGCAATGACAAGCTGCACTGCTGGGCACTGATGAGGCTGCACTGATGAGGTGGCACTGATGAGCTCTGATAGTCAGCACTGATGGGCACTAATAGTCAGCAATAATGGGCACTGATAGGCAGCACTGATGTGCACTGATGGGGCTGCATTGATAATCAGGACACTAATTATCAGTGCCCTGATTGTCTGTAAATGTGCCCTGTCAGACTTGCCGGTTACTGGCTCTCTTTTCCTCATGCTGTGACAGCGTGTGAGGAAAGGACTGCCGATAACTGGCAAGTCTGTTTACATGTGATCAGCTGTGATTGGACATGGCTGATCACATTGTAAAGGGCCACTGCGATTGGCTCTTTACACCGATCTGTGATCAGCTGTGTCCGAAGAGAGAGCAAGCACCCACTGTACAATAGTACCGCTCTGTAGCCATCTTTTGGCTATAGAGTGGTAACGAAATGGTTAAAGCTAAAGGCAAACATTTATTATATTTCAGCTTGTTAAATCTAAGATGCAATGGCTGCATTCATTTTCTTTTTAGACTTTCTCTCCCTTATTTTAACATGCTGATCTGTAAAGCAGGTATGTATGTTTTCAAAAGAACAAGCTGTCCTGCAGATTTAGCAGTCATAGGGATGAGACAAACCATTCACCACTGATGGGTGTTTGCAATGATCAGCTTTGAGCCCCCATTCACACTGGGGCGACGCTACTTCGCACCGCGACCTCGGAGCGGCCGCCACGGACTTCGTAACATTGAAGTCTCACAGGTCGCCCCAGTGTGAACGGGGGCTTATTTATTTATTTATTTATTTATGTAAAGCCTTTTTCCCTAAAAGGAAAAAAAAAACTGTTGCTGTAACTGCTGATAAAGTGTGAGCTGGAGTTTGGCTTCAATTTGTTGGTGTATCTAAACATGATAGTACATCTACCACTCCTGCCCCCCCCCCCCCCAGATTAACTGTGCGGCCCCTGTGCTTCTTCATCCAGAGTGGGGACACTTTAATACAGCAGATGCGTTACTGGCCAGATCACCAGGTGAAATTGAGGGGAAAAACTAAAAAAAAAAAAAAAACGAATGTAGCCACCACATCTAATGATTGGTAAGCTGCAATATATTACATTATTGGCTTTGGGAATAATCCTACTATAATGGCCTCTCAGTATTAAAACGTTACAAAATTAACTATTTGCCTTGCAGTTGTCATACAAGGCTACTCTTTGTAATATGTATAATAAATAAAATATATGGTAAAACAAGGCATTGCACTGAGCTTTTAAAATAAACTATATTAACGAAATAAATGAAAATATGAACAATTGTAAAAGCAGATGTTATATTAAGGGAAATTTGTTATATATATATATATATATATATATATATATACATTTTTTAAATGAAAAATGTAAATTGTAGATAATATGAAAATCTAACAACGCCTACTGTTATTTAGTCATCTGTTTTTTTGTTTTGTGTTCATCAAGATCCTGAACGACCCATAGGATTTAGTGTCTTCAATATTTCAACACACTCCTTTTCAGTACATTGGAGGCAACCATACGGACGGGTAGAAAGATATCAAGTGGATCTCTTTCCTCAGCCTGGCTTTGTTTCTATTAGAGATCTTGGAGGTGGAGAGTATCAGGTATGTTTTTCATTATAGTATGTGGATGGGCAACTTTTGTTTATGCTGTTAGCTCATTGGAATATTCTTTGGAAAGCTGACCAACCATGAAGCTAGCTTCTCACGCTCTCTCTATTTATTTTACATAGAATGCATACAAAATGAAATATGTTAAATTTGGGAGAGCAAATTTCAACATGTGGGGAGTGTTCCTTTAACAACAACTAGATACTTTTAATTTTTTTTTATGCTTATTTTTTTAACTCCTCCATGAAACTTCAGTCAGTCACCAAGGAGTTCATGAATAGTTTAACAAAGGAAGGGGAGTGCTATTGAGTAATACAGACTCATTAATTGTGTACTGTGCAGGCAGACCTAGCTTTAAATCATTAATGCAGGCAACATTTCCCTGTTGCCATCAAAAAGACATAGGAACAATTCTAGGTTCTGAAGAGTAAAATAATGATTACCTTTCCTGTTGTTTTTCTGCTGCTTCTTTGGAGAAATACAGCTATACAGGTATGCTGTTTTTATTATCTGTTCCAGTTTATGTATGGTTGCTGTTTTTCATTTCTTTTTATAAGTGAGGGTTGAAGATCTAGAGATGGGCAGCCTAGGAAAGTGAGCTGTGAGTGCCAAGTGAAGCATTTCAGCTCTCTTGGATAAACATTTTTTTCAACAAGGAAATATTCCATGCTGCTTTTTGTTACCTAGATCCATCCATCACAGTGGGAATTTAAGTCAGGCGCTTGCGAATGCTCTTGGATTCTTTAATGCCAGCAGTTTCTGGGTGGATGTTCTCAGAGCCTTGAGTAGTCTCATTCTGCTCACTGCACTTAATATTTTATCAAATTCTAGTTTCTTTGGCATTTCAGGCAGATGTCTCCAGTGCTGTTCCTGGTACCACGTACACCGTAACAATTTCCGCAGTGTCATCTTCAGCCTATAGCTCCACTGACAGCAAGTCATTGATGACCAACGAAACCAGTAAGTTTGTTTATCGTTCTATCTGTGCGGCGGGGAGTTTGGGTGGGAGCATTGAAATTTCACGCCTCTGAATGTATACAGAAGCTGAAATATGGATAAACAGGTGTATAGCAGAAAGATTTTCTGCCTGGCAAAAGTTTTTTTTTGTTGATGTAATTTTTTCCCTGGAAATGTTAGGTATGCAGGTGTCTTCTAGGTTTATGAGAAAGTGGATGTAGTTTATGTAGAAATGTGGATGTGGTTTAAGTAAATATGGATGTACTGACTTAGGCTGGCCATATATTATTCAATTTGCTTTGGATTTACCTTCAACTATGTAGTACAGCCTGTCTGTTTGTATACAAAATTGTAAGTGATTAAGTGAACCCCTATATTATATGGTTTTGGTAAATCTAAAAGAAAATTGTATAATGTATGGCCAGCCTTACATTCTATGTATTTTGCCACCTCCTGAAACCATATACACAGTTTTTTTTTATTTTTTACAGAAGAGTTCCATAAAAATGATTGTTTTGAGACTAAACATAGTAATATCTCCAAAATCAGATATTATTTTGGTACCCAAACCTTTTGAAACGTTAAAAGGAACATGCATTGGTACTTGTACCATCAGATTGCTTGTTATAGCTTCTTCTTTGTAATTTTATCATACTTTATCTTATTATATGTTTGCTTATCATACTTTGTAATTTCTTGGAAAATAATAAACATTTCATAAAAAAATAAAATAAAATAAACATGATTGTTAGATGATCAGAGAATTGATTTTTTTATGTCTATTCTTCAATGCATACATGATATGCCACCTAAAATAACCCATAATGCCTTCATTTGCCCAATTGTAATAGAATCATGATAGAAAAGCTATAGAAGGATCAGATGACATAATTATACTAACAATATTGTAGAAACGTGATCAGCGCTGCTGACCATTATTGTCATAATAATAATATTTCATTGGAGTTGCAACAAATAACAATGTGAATCACACATTGAGTGTTCTTATTGTACTATTAAATACAACAGTGCTAGTATGCTAGTACTTTCCTGACTATAGCCACAACACTCCCTGTGAACATTGCTTTGGGGTGCTTTTGTAAGTAGGGTGCATTAACTCACAGCAACATATCAAACATTAGCTAATATATTTTCTGGTTGCCATGGGTTACAACAACCCATCACTTTATCCTTTATGTTGCTCAGTTGTGCCAAAGCTGTCAGTTTATCATAACAATCCAAAAAATAAAAAAAATAAAAAGTACATTGATTCAGTTAAGGAAAAAAAAATCACAATTTTCTATGTAAGACAAAACAATAAAAAAAAAAATATGACAACAGTTCTAAGTAGTTAAAAAGCTCACTTTTCAAATATTTCTTGACTTATTGTTTGTCATATACAAAGGTCATAGCAGTGTCAGTGAAATCTTTTCTTGCTTTCAGAATTGCAACTTTAAGAGCCAAACTGGCACTGATATGAGGCTATTCTGCATAGTTTTAGAAAATCGCATATTTGACATTCTTGCTAAAGAATGTTTCTCAGGTTTGTGTATTTATTCATCTTTTGTAACACTGTATTGGAAAGAAGAGGCTAATGTTAACAGTTAATCATTCATACAAATGGCTGTGTTTTCCAGTTTGTTATACTTCCTATGGTAGACTGTTATGATATTTTCAGTTGCTGTTGCATTGCAGACACGTGTCCATTTTCAATTACAGTTCCAGGACCCCCTGATAATTTAGCTGGAGAAAGAGTGGGCTCTGCTGGAATATTGCTGTCTTGGTTCATACCACGGAGTACAAATGGGAAGATTGTTGCTTACTCTGTCATTTACAGAGAGGTTTGCCCATGGATGCAGTCATCTTATACCCAAGTAGCAACGACAGCTGACAGTTTAGAAGTTCTCTTGACAAGTCTGACCCCTGGAACAACATATGAAATTAAGGTATTTATTCTAAAGTATTTGATATGATATTATTTATAATTTACGATTTATATGATATGATATTTATATGATATCTAGTACAATGTAGTTTAAATATTGGATTTCTTTTTTCTATAATGGCGCATTATTTTGTGGTCCTTCAAAAGATATTTCTTGCAATAGGCTATGGTAACAGTTAAAAAAAATGATTACAATAATTACAGCTTACAGTAAATTAGCCTTAAGGTGCCCATTGACATTACATGATTCAAATAATTGGAGAGAGTAAACCTATAATAATAATCAATAATATGTAAGATCACAAAAACCATAGTTCTCAGAAATATGGACATATTGATATAGAACAGAGCTATTAGGTAAAGAAATGTAAGGAAATTGTATCCAATATAAGCAAACGCTAAAATTTTTATGCCCACCATCTCTCAGTACATACCAGATGGGGAGCCTGGTGGACAAACCCCAAGTAAGTAGTAAAACAGTGACCTACATCCAAACTATAATAGTTTGAAAAATATTCCATGTAGATGTACTGGAAGCCAGTGGAGATAACATTCATAACATGATTCAGTTGGTCACTTTTGGATCAATAAGTGTTCTTACTTGGAAGCACAAATGATCAGATATGTTAAATATATTTGGCTGAATACTGTGGTCTTCTCTGTGAGATATGGTTGCCCCTTGTCCCTGCATATTCAGGTGATCATACCTGCACATCCAATCACTCTCTGATGTCTATCATAAAATACTTTGGAATTTGTGTTTGTCCTAATTGAAGTCTGTTTTGTATGGTAACAACTAAACTAGTGGTCTGTATTGAATGGTGGTTGCCATGACAGCATCTGCGTGTATAGTGGTCTCCAGAATAGCTGCTCTGTTTTATAAAGATATTTGGAATACGTGTATCATGGATGTGTAGTAGAGTTATTAAAATGATTGAGCATCTCCCAAAGTTTTGCAGTTATGCGTCCTGTGCAGAGGTAGGAAAACTGTAGGATTCTGCAGAACAATCAATACTGTAGGTTGAATTGAAAGCTTAGGTTGATAAAGAAATATTTTCTACCCATAGGCTATTTTTAAATATAAACTGGATTTTTAAGACTGATTCAATTAATATCTAGTTGCTGCATTTTTCACACTTCAGAGCTTCTCTTATGGCTGTAATTAGGCTATATCTAAATACATAATAAGAAAATGTATTCATAAATTGTGCCAGTGTGTGAAATACCAGATGCTGTGCTGCTTGGTTGCTCAAGAAAGTAGTACAAATACCTACTGTATACCTGGTGTGTTATATTCTACATCAATCAGATTTCAGTTTACTGATATAGATTAAATAAAATATATATTCTGTATGTTTGCTCATGGTAATTGCTCTTTAAATATTGTTTACTGCCACACCCTTTTGGTCCACTCTCAAAAGGCTCCTCTACTCCTTTGTCTCTATTGGTTTATCCTTATCTCCGCAAATGGTCCTCTTAGGTTTAGACATTGATTCCTGGCCACCACATACTCAAACCGTCATAGCCCACATCTTTATTGCCACATGTCTAGCTATCGCTAGGCATTGGAAATCCCTAAACCCCCCTACTATTTCAGAAGTGTTCCTAATTTTAAACAACCACTGTCTAATAGAATACATGTATGCCAAGGCCCACCTCCAAATTCCTGCATTTTAAAAAAAAAATGGGCTCCTTGGCGTGAGCATCCTAAACGCTCACCTCTGCCTTGATTTACTATCATTAGTCTCTAAAAAAGGAACGGACAGAGGGCGCACCAGCCTAGCGCATTATCTTTAAAACAATTTATTAAAATAAAATAGCATACACATTGTACTCACAAAACAAGTTGGAACATGGCCAAACGTGCAATCAAGGACCACCAAGACTCTCCTCTCTACTGATGCAGGCTGTGGTGGGATGTGGACCTCCAAAGAACCGCTTACGCATTTCGTGGTGTCCCCCCTTCATCAGAGCTCTGATGAAGGGGGGACACCCCGAAACATGTAAGCGGTTCTTTGGAGGTCCACATCCCACCACGGCCTGCATCAGTAGAGGAAGCCCAGTGGAGAGTCTTGGTGGTCCTTGATTGCACATGTTTGCCCGTGTTCCAACTTGTTTTTTGAGTACAATGTGTATGCTATTTTATTTTAATAAATTGTTTTAAAGATAATGTGCTAGGCTGGTGCGCCCTCTGTCCGTTCCTTTTTTAGAGTCTGTTTGGGTTACCATGACCTGTTGAGAGTGGCAGCCCAGCCGGGACTACGTTCATTCAACCTGAATCGCATTCTCAGGATACCCGTTTTAGGATAACCCCTCAAGCGCAGGAGTCATTTGTCTTTTGTTACTATCATTAGTACCTGTGTGGCTTTTTAGTATAGTTTTGACACCTACCAGGACAATCTACCTAAATACTCTCACGTATGCTTCCACCCTATTACATTACAGCATGTTTTTTGGTTTCTTTTTTCTCAAACAGTCTCAAGCTTTTTTAATGGCATGCATTTAAAATTCCTCTTGTTGTTATGCATAAGATTTTGCCTTGTACCCTAATGTACCTGTGTGAACATTGTACTCATTCTATGACAACTTATCTTTATGGAAAGAACATGTTTGCTCTGTGTTAGCAGAAAACTTGAATAAAACTGAAAGTTAAAAAAAAAAAAAAATCTATATATCTATCTATATATATATATATATATATATATACACTGTATATTGTTAACTGCCTTACTGTATAGGCCTAAAAAATAGATTTAGCGCTGTCCACTATGAATGGTACCAAATAATGATAGGCATTAAGTCTAACTAGTCAATGTGCTACCATTTTAGGTTGAAAGGTTGAATAAGTTATCTGCTTTATTTAGATCTTAAAGATTTTAAATGTGGTTTTCTTTTTGTCTGTCTAAGGCCAGTGGAGTTTATTAATGAGTGGCAATATAGATTGCCTTGTGGATTTGCAGTGCTGAGGTCAAAGAATTCTCTTCAATTACCTTTTATGATCTTCCTGTATTTGTGTGGGTTTTCTTTTTATCTATTTTAAATACGGTAATTATTTGCAGTCTGAAACACCTAAGCCTATGGAAATGCATTTAGCATATTTGGAGATTTAAGTAGAAAGGCACCTAAACTTTTTACTTTTACAATGGATTACTTTGCAACAAAAAGTAGAAAAAAAAAAGCTCTATATGTTTGTAAAAGGGGTTTATCTGAATATATACATGAAAATTTATATAGGGTACAGTAGTGGTCAGGGGGCCTCTTTGACCTATCTTACTGATTGGTAGCACTTGCAACCCTAACAGCTCTGTGAGGTAGTCCAGGTCACCAACTCCCTTCTGTATCCAGAGCTGGCACATGGTGTGTTATAAAACCATGTTCTTGATGCTTAAAGTGGAAGGAAAGGCTAAAAAAGGGTTTTATGAACATGGATTCCTCCTCCCACCTCTTACCTATGTTGCATACTGTTTATAAAAGAGAGAAGTGCAAAAAACTTTTTTTATTTTATTTAGCAGGTGCGATCACTTGATCCAGAAGCAGTGTTCCCCTGTTCAGCAAGTGGTTGCTGCAGGAGAAGGGCAATAGAAGCCAGCAGGTAATGCCACAACTTTGTGAATTTTGCTCTGTTGTCAAGCACTCACTGACACAGGGGACATGCTGCTTCTGAATCACATGTCCACACGCAAGCTGAATAAAAAAAAAAAAAAAAAATTGCATTCAGAAAACATAGTAGGAGGGAGAGAGACAACATTTTAAGCAAACTTTACTTCCACTTCAAGTCAGGTGTGGGTACAAGTGCAAGCATGCTGCACCATTATTTATCCTGTGTTTAGGACCAGGTTTCGGGAGTGTGTTCTCTTCTTCATTGTCCAAAGAAGAGTACTAATACACAAAGTTTTAACAGAATGTTAAGTAAGACAATCTCTGAGAGAAGATTCGTTCTGCACTCCTGTGACCCGTTTTCGCCTTACCAAAGCCACTGTCGGCTGACATCACTCAGCCGTTCCAGGCTCAGGAGAGATCCTGACTTTACAGTCGTGATCCACCCAAATGCTTGGATCAGTAGCTGGCTTTGCATGCTGTTCAGAGCCTTACCAGCACCCAGCACTTCCAGCCCCCTCCACAGCCCCGTGCTCCAGTAAGCGCCAGAGGGGCAGAGCAGAGAGCTGGTGACTGCAGCCAGCTAGGTGAGAAGGATTTTTTTTTTTTGCTATTCCCGAACTTCTCTTTTAAGATTTTACTTATGTGCACATTCAGTTACAATAATGAGTAGTTTTCTATTCTTGCACAAAATGTACTAAAAGTAGAAGTGCACCCTAACACTAAAATCTGTAAATCTACAGGCATCCACAATCTAAGACTAACCTAACTAGCCTTCTCAAGAAGAAATCGTTATACATACCTTTTTTGAAGCCGCTCTGGTCAGGTCTCACGTTGAGCTATCAGCGGTGGCTTCACTGTAGAGGTGCAGAGGAGGCAGCCGACAATGGAAGCCCCATGGTAACGTTATCTGTGACGTCACTTCCCGTTCATTTCCCAGCGGTTGTCAGCTGTCTCCATTGCAAAACATTCGCTGCTGGAGACCAGACCGGAGTGGCTTCAAAAAAGGTATGTATACAGATTTCTTCTTTACAGGGCTTGATAGATTAGTCTTAGATTGTGGATGCCTGTAGATTTAGAGATTTAAATGTGAAGGTGGACTTTTACTTTAATCTGAAAAATGAAAACATGTGCAACCACTACTTCTAAGGACTGGTAATGCAATTATAATGCATTCATGTCTCAAGGTTTAGTAATAATGTATTAGAAGTAAAGCAAAGGCAATAAACATAGCTTAAAGTAGCAACTTTTAACACATGAAACTGGTTCCTCTTATCTGCAGTCTAGAGGTTATATAAAGGCCGCAAATCATAAGCAACTAGGCTATTTAGAAACATTTTGTGTTGCTCTCTGTGAAATTTGGAGCATAGTAACCAATGACTAGGGTTTGGTGAATTTGCCTAGGTTTGATTTGCCAGAGTTCAGGTGGTTGAGCTGCATCATCTAGAAACAGGGCATATCTGCCTTTTTATCTCAGAGTTGCCATGTTTTACAGCTACAGCATGCACAGTGGCTGTGGCATGAGTGGCTGACAAAGACTTCCTCTTCTTTTTCCTTCCAGGCCCAGAGCAGCCGATTGTCTGCAACAGCTGATAATGTGCCCTCTTCCTCCACTTCTTTTAAATCTTCCATAGCCCCCCATACTGGCAGTGAGGAGTCAGTGGCATTATTTGATAATACCTTGGCAATAATGGGAAGCACGGTTGCTGTTAGAAATCACGGGGGGCCTCAGACAGACAAAGTGACACGGGGCCCCATACAGCCAATGCTTCAGTTATGAATGAACACAGTGAGTGATTAGGGCCGATCACTCATTGTGTTTATTCAGGAAAGGAAGGGGCTGGTAAATATGGCATATATACCGAACTCTTCCCCTACTCTCAATCTTGAAGGATCCTATTGTGTACTTGCAGCTGCCGGTGGGAAGGAGAGGAGGAAAGCCGGCATCACCGCGAGGGGTGGGGGGCACACAGAGGGATCTAGGCAGCAGGGGGAAACATATGACACACAGGGAGGGTAATTAGTGTGGCATGGGGCAATTGCTGGAATCAATTCTTTGTATGGCTCTCCCTGCAGCAGCTGAAAGCCAACAGGAAGGAGAGGATAAGAAGCCTGCCTTCAGCTGCTGTAGTGCGACAGGGGATTGGTTCAAGTAGTTGCCCCCCTGCTGCACCAATCACCCTCTCTGCTCACATCCAATTCACCCGGCTGCTTGGGCTCCCCTGCCGGCCCGAGCCCCGTACAGGAGGACTGGTGGTACCCCCTTATCTATGGCCCAGATGAGAAGGGGGCATTAGACAGGGAACAACAAGAGGCAGTAATATTCTAGTATTCTGAGGGTTTATTACAAAGTGGAGTAGCAGAATTGGCATGAAGAAAGTTCCAGGGGACAGACAGAACATCAGCAAAGGAAGATTTTGTCCTAGGGCAAGGCCAGCTTGCCAAAGGATTATAAGGAGCAGCTGCCCTAATCCATCTTGTGGCACTGCCTCACAGTTATAAGCTATCCACAGGGTCAGTCCTCTGTGTGGGTGTAAGAAACACATGACTCTGCATCACAGAGCACTGTGGAAGCAGCACCTCAGTGAGAGAAGCTGTCAGCAGGAGGCCTGAAATCCTCCTTGTTCAGCACTTTTCAGACCCCCCCCCCCCCTATACAGCATTCTGCTACACCTTCTGCAACATCTATGGCCTCTATTGACAGGGAGGGAAGTCTAACAAAGAGTTTCAGAAGCTTAGAATACGCCATGTCAATTGAGAAAGAGTCATGGGTTCACACTGGGAAGAGTTAAGCTAATTCTGCTACATCCACTGCGCTATCTCCAGCAGCATCCTTCCCGTGGCATTTGTCACTTTTGCAGCTACAGTCCTCAAATCACTCCCATGCCCAGCATCTGGCAAAACTGCTAGCTTTGCAGCTGCTTCCATTCCAGCTCATGAAATCAGCCCTCTTTATGGTATATTCCACACTACAGTAGTTACCTAGCTGCCATTATTTTGTCCGATTGCCCATCCCTACATATCAGTCATGGCACACTGAATTAATATTTCTGGTGGTGGCTGTCTGGTGGTGTCACTCAGTCACCTGTATCCCCTCCACCTCACTGGCCTCAAACTTTCACTTCTCATAACCAGCAGCCCCCCTTCCCCCTCCCATGTGCCCCAGAGCATATGCAACATCCCTGGCTAAACATTTCCATTCTATATTGCAGCTTGTATGCCTAGTTTTGATTGAAGTCACAATGGGTCATTGCTGCTAGCAGCTCTTCAGGTCCAGGCAGGTGTTATAATGGCATTCATTTGCTGGCTGTCCTTTGTCTGGGAAACATCACATGTCTACCTGGCACGTTTCCTTAACCTGGTGGTACAGTGGTTCTTTACAAAGTACTCCTACTTTAACGAGGTCCTTCATCAGGTCAGAGGGATTTGTGACCACTATAGGCAACTATACCCAGCAATGGCTCACCTGGCAGAAATACAGCACTAACATCAGTTCAGCTGCCTGCCAACCGCCTCATCTGTGCATGTACATAATAAAACTTAACATTGGCTATGTTGCAGTGGCTGATAACAGCAGCATGCCATCAGTGAGTACTTACTTATATTATTGAAAGATAATAGGCTCTGGGAAGACTGAGTTCTTTTCACTGCATTATTGGCTCATTACTGGGGATACATGCAGCTTTTTGACATCTTTTGTGACTAAACTGTGAACCATGACAAGGTGCTGAACAGCAACACAGTCTTTCTCATGTCCTTCCTGAAGCATGCATTGCATTGCCTGAAAAAGCATGCACTGGAGGCACAGCAGTAGGCAGATAAGGAGGAAGACTTGTTGCTTTCTAGGAGCCTGCAGGATTCGTTGCCTACTGTCTTCATCCCTGTGAGTCTAATACAGTAGGAGGTCAATATTAAATATGAGATGGTTAGGGTGCTGGAGGTGAGGGTGATCCCTGAAAGGAGGAGCAGCAATGGCAGTGGCTGACTCAGTGACAATTATTGATGGACCAAACACTTCTCTGTTCGGTTCCTACCGGAACATCGGGAACAGGAAAAAAGTTCTAGCGAACATGCAAACTCTATTAAAGTCTATGGGACGCAAACATGAAAAATCAAAAGTCCTCATTTTAAAGGCTTATATGCAAATATTGCCATAAAAATTGTATGGGGACCCAGGTACTGCCCTGGGGGACATGTATCAATGCAAAAAAATGTTTTTAAAACAATCATTTTTAAAGAAGCGATGATTTTAATGATGCTTAAAGTGAAACAATAAAAATGAAAAATTCCTATAAATATCATGCCTGGGGGGTCCCCTTAATGTGTCTGTAAAGTCCAGACGTATAGAGTCTGCTGCAGAAATAGTGACATTTATAAAGGAAAAAATGTAATTTAAACTTGCTTGCGGCTGTAATGTATTGCTGGCTTCCGGTAATACAGATAAAAAAAAAGAAACAAAACAGAGTAGGGTCCCCCCTCCTAGTCTATATCAGGCCCTTTGGGTCTGGTATAGATTTTAAGGGGAAGCCCACGCCAAAATTAAAATAAAAAAAAGGGCGTAGGGTCCCACCCAAAATAAATACCAGACCTTTATTCGAGCATGCAGCCTGGCAGGTCAGGAAGGGGGGGGGGGGGCGAAGGAGTGGCCCCCCTCTCCTAAGCCATACCAGGCCACAAGCTCTGCCCCCCCCCCCCACTCCAGAGCACCCCGTCCACATGGGCTGTGTTTGTCGGGGTCTGCGGGTGGGCCACCAAAAAAGTGTATAAAAAAATCAGACAGTTTTTGACAAGCTCTTTATTCAAAAATAAAAATATAGTGTACCCCCGATGTAAATCCATTGTCAACCATGCCGCCTGCTGCACCCACTGACCCGAAAAAAAAAGCTCCACTCTCGGTGAACGCTTCCCGTGGACTGCCTATTTCTCCTTTTTTTGGATCCGCGGGTGCGGATTTTTGGGGGGACCCCATGCCGTTTTTTTTTTAAATTTTGGCGTGGAGTTCCCCTTCAAATCTATACCAGACCCAAAGGGCCTGATATAGATTTTTTTTGGGGGGGGGGCACGCCATTCTTTTTCTTAATTCTGTCATGGGGTAACCCTTTAAAGCCATACAAGACCCAAAGGGTCCCCTAAGCTATTTTTAAATTTTTTCAATTTACATTTTCTTTTTACAATTATTTTTTTAAATTCAGCTTTAACAGAAGCCTTAACAACCTATTAACTGTGCGCTCGGTGGTGAACATCCTGCAAAGTGCAGAGAAATTTCAGGTGTTAGGCGAGTACCTGAATAGGCGATGTTTAGGCCAAACTTATACTCCATCCCTAGTGGTGCCTGAACACTGTAATCCCTCACAGTTACTCTTGCTGGGTGCAGAAACGGGCCCTTCTGTTAAAAATTTGGGAAAAAAATTGAAATTACATGCACCTATCAAACAGGTGCAGAAAAATTGGGCCAAGGGTGTTGGTGGTGCGTAAACACTGTAACCTCTCACAGTTACTCTTGCTAAGCGCAGGAACGGGCCCTGCTGTTAAAAATTAAAAAAAAAAAATGAAATTACATGCACCTGTCATACTGATGCAGAAAAATTGGGCCTTGGGTGTTGGTGGTGTCTGAACACTGTAACCCCTCACAGTTACTCTTGCTGGGCGAAGAAAAGGGACCTGCTGTAAAAATTAAAAGAAAAAAAATTAAATGTAATGCACCTGTCATACAGGTGCATAAAAATTGGGCCTTGGATGTTGGTGGTGCCTGAACACTGTAACCCCTCACAGTTACTCTTGCTTGGTGCAGGAACAATCCCTGCTGTTAAAAATTAGAAAAACATTTAAATTACATGCATCTGTCAAACAGGTTCAGAACAATTGGGCCTTGGGTGTTGGTGGTGCCTAAACACTGTAGCCCCTCACAGTTACTCTTGCTGGGTGCAGGAAGGGCCCTGCAATTACATGCACCTGTCATACAGGTGCAGAACAATTTCACTTTGGGTGTTGGTGGTGCCCTAAACCAAAAACATTGTTGGAAGCTAGAATAAACAAGATTCAGGGATAGGATAGACAGTATAGGCAGTCTTTAAGGGATCTCAGATCCCTAGCAAATTCAATCAGTTACATCAGCATCAGGGGCTTGATAGCTGATGTTGATCCAGGACTGATTTATTTTGATAAATGTCAGCTGGTCAACAGGGTCTGTGGACAGATGCACTCTTTTATCCATCACATAACCTTCAGCAGCACTAAATGTTCATTTGGAAAGCATGCTGGAAGCAGGACGGGCCAGTAGCTAGATTGCACATTGAGCAAGTTCTGGCCAGTGGTCCATCCTCAAGATCCAGTAACCCAGCAACCCAGTAACCCAGTTACCCAGTGGAAACTCAGTTTTAAAGGTCTCCAAGTCTGCTCTTGCCCCTAGATAATCCTGCACCATATGATGAAGATGCTGCCGATGGTTGCTTAAACCTAACAGCCCTGGGTGCTGAGGACTAAATAATTGTTTAAAGGCATTGGTCAGCCAACTACCTTCTCCACAGCTGCTCCTTTGACTGAACGAAGCCTTAGAAACACATTGTCCAGTAAATGCTAACCTCCCAGTATCTGGAATGGTGTTACACAAATTTTTCTTCAAGACATCCTCAATATGTTTAATTTTCTGCTCCCTCTGCAAAGGCAGGATGAGCTCTGCAACTTATACTATTGTAACATTGATCAAGAAGGGTTGCCAACCAGTAAGGATCCCTCTACTTGATACCACAAATCCTTGCGTCCTTTCACATGCTTTGCAGAATCAGGGAGCCCATGCAGTGTAAGTTTGAGGAGGCATGAGATTCTGAGTCCTCTGGGTCACTAAAGATGACATTATAAGGAGCAACCTCTCCCCAGCCACGTACAACTCCTGGGGTTTCTGGGGGAATGGAAACCATCCCTTAAAGACTGCTGTATGTTATCCTCTACATTCATGCTGCCACAATCCTCCTCTTGCTTCTGTGTATTTTGCGGCCCCACAGGAATGGTATCTGCATAAAGGGGGCCTTGTGAGGAAAGGAAATCCTCCTCTTCCTCCTGCTGTTCTACATCAAGTGCCCTGTCCATGATTCCACGAAGCGTGTTGCTGCAGCAGGAAGACTAGAGGGATAGTGTCACTGATGCATGCATAGTTGCGACCCACCATCCTTGTGGCCTCCTCAAATGGAGACAGCACAGTGCATGTATCCTTTATCAGCAGCCGCTGGCGTGGCAAAAAGAAGCCAAGCTCCCCTGAGCCTTTCCTTGTGCCATACTCACACAGGTACTCATTGATGGCCCTCTGCTGCATGTGCAGTCACTGCAGCATTGCCAATGTTAAGTTTCACAAATGTCACAAATGCAGCGGTTGGTGGGCAGGTTGAATTCCTGTTGATTGTCAGCCAACCAAGCACTAGCATTGTATGACTTCCAGAAATGGCCACAGACTTTTCTGCCTGCCTTGGAAGATCTTGTAAGCCTGGATACCTGTTCAAGAAACTCTGCCCTATGAAATTCAGGACATAATTAATAGCAAATTAATAGCAAATGAGAGGCTGGGGGTTTGAATACCCTAGGCAGCGGGTGATCAATATTAATTATGGATTTTAATTAAAACCTATTAATTGTCCCCACCCCTTCTGACGTGACATCAGTAATTTATTCACTGCACCTGAGCAGTGGATTATGGGGCGCTGGTGACGTCAGAGCCCTATAAAAGAGCTGTCAAACTCAGATAGAAGTTAGTAGGCAGAGAAAGTCTTAGGTTAATCAGCTGGCTCAGTGGCGTAGCTGGTAGATTAACGGTCTTGCAAGTTAGAGGCTAGAGGCCATGAGTTCTATTCTCCCCTGGCCAGCGGGTGATTAATAGTTGCTTACATTTAAACCTTTAAAATTAGGATTTGTGATTGTTTGTGTTCGTATGTTTGCTAGAACATTTCCCCTGTTCAAGATGTTCTGGTGCGAACTGAACAGGGGGGTGTTTGGCTCATCACTAGTGTTACACAAGAATCAGCACTGCACTACACTGTTACACAAGAATCTAGACTGCACTGACTGAAAGTACAATCGACTAACTACCTGCCTAATCTCTACTCCTAACACACTACACAGGGCTGCCCTGTAAGCCTTAGTGTCATGATTGGCTAAAGGAACCCTGCCTTTGGCCAATCATGGCTCTGACAGGACATTGTGATTGGTCAAAGCATACAGGTCAGGTGCATGCTTTGGCCAATCACAATCACTTAAAGTGGAGTTCCGGCCTCAAAAATTTTTTTTAGATAAAAATACCCCCGGGACAGTCAAGGCTAGTGCATTTCAGCAGCGATAGCCTCTGAACTGTCCCCGGTTTCACTTACCTTTTAGAAGAAATACTTACCTTAAAAATGTCTTGTCCAGCGCTGCCATCTCAGGTGTGGGCAGCTGAAACCAGAGCGTCCTCTTCGGTGATGTCGGAGTCCCAGAATGACCTGCACTGGCCCTGCTTGTCACTAACGGTGCAGGTGCGTCATCCCTGCACAGCTTCTCTGCATGCCCAGAAGCTGTTCAGCAGGGAATAGCGTGCCTGCACTGGAAGTGATGAGCAGGGCCGGTGCAGGGCATTCTGGGACTCCGACGTCAACGAAAAGGACGCTCTTAAAAAATGAGGTGCATTGACTCCTGGGAGCGATGATGTTCGGCTCCCAGGAGTCAATGCAATCAGGAAGAGACGGCGTGGGCCACGGCCGCAGAGGGAGGAAGAGGAAGGAAGGTAAATACATTTTCTTTAATAACAAGGTAAGTAAAAAAAAAATTTAAATGATCTTTTTCGGCTACATTACAGCAAGCGGAGGGTGTAAAGTAGATTTTGAGGCCGGAACTCAACTTTAATGCACTGCAATCGCACAGTGCATTATGGGACGCTCGTCGGCGGGCAAACTTCCCGCTGAGTGCCCTGGGTGCTCAAGTGTTCAGCGAACACATGAACACCCAATGTTCAAGTCGAATGTACATTCTACTCGAACATAAAGCCCATCACTAGTGACAATCTTCTGAGTATTTGTAAACCGCAGGGGCAAAACTTTGCTACCGGCAGCACTCACAGGCAGCATTTGAATCACATGATGGCTGACTACATCAGGTTCAGCTCTGGGCTGGACCAATGGCTGGAGCTTTCTCAGTGTGCACTGAAGCTCCTGGCTTACCTTTCAGCACTGAAGGAGGTCTTGTTGCAATGAAATAAATCTGCACGTTTCTTGACAGAATTGACCAGCTCTCTTTAATTAAAATGAACCAATCTATGGTTGGATGAGCAGTAACTACAAAGCCCCTGCTGCTGATGTTACTCAATATGCTTTTGATTGCCACAACCCCCCTCCCCCCAACAAAAAAATATATAATTTAGCTCATGTCACCTCTCCTGGCTTTATCCAGCACTGTCAGGGCACCACACAATTTTTCAGGGGGAAAACCAGCAGCAAAATAGAATGTAAATTTCTGCGACCATAGGCTGATGTTCTTCCTTAATAAGATGGTCGATCTTGGCCTACTCAAGCAGCTTATGTACTGTCCTGTCTCTGATAAGTTTTTTCAGTGTTTGTAAAAGAGGCATCATGCATGGGTGCAAAATGTATGATGCACACGGGCCCCGAGATGGATGGAGCCCACTGCGCTTTCACATCCTCTACATCCATGGATGTGACACCTCTGATAAGCTGCATTCACGCCAGTCAATGCCTGCTGTGTCACTTCTGTCACTGCGGATCTGTGTGTGACTACAGTTGCAGTCACACACAGATCCTATTGTTGGAGCTGAAGGTGGCTGCACGGGCGCGTTCGGCATATCTGGAGGAGGTGGGTTTGGCATCTCTGGTGAAAGGCAGGTTCGGCATCTCTGAAGGAGGTGGGTTCAGCATCGCTGGAGGGGGTGGGGCACTGATGTCATCTGGAGCCCAGGAGAAAAGAAATCTCCACTGCTGGTTGCATGATGTGACACGCAAGCTCTGTGAACTTGAGAGGGGGGAGGGGTGGATTGTGCAGATGTGGCAGATTAAGTCTGTACCCCAGTACATCAGTACCCCCAGTACCCCAGTACGTCAGTCAAACAAACCTGGAAGGGGGGAATTGTAGTGGGCACAGACTAACCTGGGGGGATTGTAGTGGGCACAGACTAACCTGGGGGGTTTGTAGTGGGAACAGACTAACCTGAGAGAATTGTAGTAGGCACAGACTTTCCTAGAGGGATTTTAGTGGGCACAGACTAATCTGGGGGGTGATTGTAGTCAGGGCCGCTGATAAGCCAGTACAACCAGTCCTGTTGTACCGGGCCCGGACAGTGGGGGGGGGGGGGGGGGCCTGGGCAACTTTACAGACAGTTCAGTGAAAAAAAAAAAAACGACTTTCTAATTTACACCCCTGCTCAGCCACTCCTACTAGCTTAGGGGCTGTTGAATTAATACTATTTCCAGGGCCTCTCTCTGATGGTGGAGGAGGAGCAGTCAAGAGACTTTTTTTCCATTTTGTGTATTCTGTGCCCCATGCCTGCTCTGCATGTTACTGGCTGCTCTGCTGACCCTGGCGGAGTGATCTTCTTCAGCTCAACGCTCAGCAGCCGAGAGCGAGAGAGGTGGGCAGCAGCATGGCTGCAGGAAGAGGCAGCTGACAGGGAGCAGAAGGAGCCGTACTTTATCATGGGTGGAGGAGCACATATAAGCTACAGGTTTAGTACGTTTTTTTAAATGAATTAACTTTTTTTTTGCTCACAGGTTTTTGTGTTTTTTTTTAACTGTACTGCAGCATTGTGGCATGGAGGAGGGGTCCTTAGCAATTAATTAATTGTTTAAAAGACACTGCTGTCATGTAGCAAAACACTTTTGTGAGCATTCCTTAATATAATGCACATAAATACTGTAAACAAATTGTAAGTTTACAAATTAGGACATGGGTACCTCTTGAAATCATTAACCCCTTCCCACCCATCTCAGCCCTTTCACTGGATCCTAAGGCAGGGGGCAGGACAGGGCCACTGATAAGCCAGTACAACCGGCCCTGTTGCTTGGCATCCAGGGCCGGTGCAAGGATTTTTGACTACACAGACGAAGGTGCAATTTGGTGCCCCCCCCACCCCCCATTCTTCCTCCCGCTTCACTCCCTCCCATATGGCATACACTTTATTTGTGCTCCATTAAGCTATAGTGGTTCCGCATGCATGGCACAAGAGACGGTCAGAGAGTGCAGAAATTTTACAAGAGACAGCCAGAGACTGCATGCATGGCACAAGAGGCGGTCAGAGACTGCAGGCATGTAACAAGAGATGGTCAGAGACTGCATACATGACACAAGAGATGGTCAGAGACTGCATATATGACACAAGAGACGGTCAGAGACTGTATAAATGGCACAAGAGACAGCCAGAGACTGTATACATGGCACAAGAGACAGTCAGAGACTGCATACATGGCACAAGGGATGGTCAAAGACTGCCTACATGGCCCAAGGGATGGTCAGAGACTGTATACATGGCACAAGAGACGGTCAGAGACTGTATACATGGCACAAGAGATGGTCAGAGACTGCATATATAGCACAAGAGATTATCAGAGACTGCATACATGGCAACAGGGATGGTCAAAGACTGTATACATGGCACAAAAGACGGTCAGAAACTGCATACATGGCACAAGAGATGATCAGAGACTGCATATATGGCACAAGAGATGGTCAGAGACTGTATACATGGCACAAGTGATTGTCAGAGACTGCATACATGCCATAAGAGACAGACAGATACTGTATACATGGCACAAGGGATGATCGGAGACTGTTTAAATGGCACAAGGGATAGTCAGAGACTGCACACATGGCACAAGGGTTGGTCAGAGACTGCATGCATGGCACAAGAGATTGTCAGAGACTGTATACAATACATGGCACAAGTGATTGTCAGAGACTGCACACATGGCACAGGGGATGACCAGAGTCTGTATAAATGGCACAAGAGATGGTCAGAGACTGTAAACATGGCACAAGAGACGGTCAGAGACTGTAAACATGGCACAAGAGATGGTCAGAGACTGCTTACTTGGCACAAGACACGGTCAGAGACTGCATATATGGCACAAGAGATTGTCAGAGACTGCATACATGGCACAAAAGATTGTCAGAGACTGCATTCATGGCACAATAGACTGTCAGAGACTGCAGGCATGGCACAAGGGATGGTCAGAGACTACATACATGGCACATGGGGTGGTAAGAGATTAAAAACATGGTACACAGGGTGGTCCGAGATTGCATACATGGCACACGAGGTGGTCAGAAATTGCATACATGGCACATTGAACGGTCAGAGATTGCATACATGGCACACGCCTGGTCAGAGGTTGCATACATGGCACAAGGGGTGGTCAGAGATTGCATACATGGCACAGTCAGAGATTGCATATATGGCACACGGGGTGGTCAGAAATTGCATACATGGCACATGAAATGGTCAGAGTCTGCATACATGGCACATGGGACAGTCAGAGATTGCATACATGGCACACGGGGTGGTCAGAGATTGCATACATGGCACACGGGGTGTTCAGAGATTGCATACATTGCACGTGAGGTGGACAGGGATTGCATTCATGGCACATGGGGTGGTCAGGGATTGCATGCATGGCACATGGGGTGGTCAGAGATTGCATACATGGCACGCGGGGTGGTCAGGGATTACATACATGGCACGCGGGGTGGTCAGAGATTGCATACATGGCACGCGGGATGGTCAGTAATTGCATACATGGCACATGGGGTGGTCAGAGATTGCATACATGGCACATAGGATGGTCAGGGATTGCATACATGGCACATAGGGTGGTGAGGGATTGCATACAGGGAACATGGGGTGGTCAGGAATTGCATACATGGCACATTGGGTGGACAGGGATTGCATACATGGCACATGGGGTGGTCAGGGATTGCATACATGGCACATGGGGTGGTCAGGGATTTCATACATGGCACATGGGGTGGTCAGAGATTGCATACATGACACATGGGGTGGTCAGGGATTACATACATGGCACATGGGATGGTCAGGGAGTACATACATGGCACATGGGATGGTCAGGGAGTACATACATGGCACATGGGATGGTCAAGGAGTACATACATGGCACATGGGATGGTCAGGGAGTACATACATGGCACATGGGGTGGTCAGGGATTGCATGCATGGCAGTGGCACATGGGATGGTCAGGGAGTACATACATGGCTCATGGGCAGGACTGGTACAATAATATACACAGCTTGCCTCACCTTTCACAGACATAGGAAAAAAGAAATCTTTGATCACTGACTGTGCTGTACACCCTTCAATCCGCGCTCCTCCTCCTGTGCCTTCTGTTGGCTTTGGCCCCTCCCCCTGGCTCAACTCGGCTCCAGGCTCCTCCCCTGACTGCCTCTCTTCTGACACACTCTGAGACCCGAGATCCCGACTCTCCCAGCTACCGCCCAGGTAGAAGGGATTGATTTTTTTTTGTCATGATCCAGACTGATCCTTCAATCCTGCTCGAGAGCTGAAGAGAGGGGGGAAGTCTTAAGTATGTCATAGACTCGCACTGTGCTGCAGCTGGCAGAGGAGAGGAGGAGGAGAGGGAAGACTCGGTAGGGCAGGGGCAGCGGAGCTGTAGTAAGGGACAGGAGGTGAATTAAACAGCGGGCGGGGCTGTGCGGCGCAGCCTCCTCCCGTCAGTGTACTAAGCTGGGCTGAGTACAGGGCGAGCAGGGTTGGCTCCTCACGCCTTATGCATCTTCTGGGTAGTCCCTTGGTTTGGCGCCCCCCTCTCCTGGCGCCCTCAGGCAGCCGCCTTGGCTGCCTTATGGCTGGCGCCGGCCCTGTTGGCTTCATCAGCTCAGCAGGGGAAGCCCAGGTAGCATCACAGACAGTTCAGGAGAAAAAAAGAGGGCTTTCTAAATTTCACCCTTCTCCTTCTAGCTTAAGGGGGGGGGGTGTATTACTACTATTTTTTCCTGGGCCGCTCTCTGATGATGTAATGATAGAGCAGCCAAGAGTCTTTTTTTTCAGTTTTGGGAGCATGTGCATGTGCATTCCACACCCACTCCACATATTGCTGGCTGCTCTGCTCAAGTCCCAGCTGCTTTCCGCTGTGGCTGCCCATAGCCTTCCCTGGTGGAGTTATATCTTCCTCCACTCAGCTCCACACTCAGTATCCAAGAGTGAGGGGCTTATGTGAGGCTAGCAGGTGGCGGGCGGCAGCCGACAGGGAGCAGAAGGAGCCAGACTTTATTGTAGCACAGGGGTGCCTGGATGAATATGAAGATATACTGCACATTACATACCACACAGGTAGCAGTAAGAAAGTTCTCTGTCACAGTGGGAAACATGACATGGATGTTGGGTGCTGATTTTGTTAACTTATTGGTCATAAGCTAACAAGGACAGCACCCAACACCCATGTCATGTGACATAACGTGACAGAGCCAGCCATGATAGAGCACCTGCCTGTGTGTTACCATAATGCTGATGATCTTAACCTGTGCTGTGTGGTAACATAAGGCTTCTTTCACGTGGGGCGGAATCTTTTTGTTAGCTTATGCAGAGTGGACATACAGTAGACACAGTCCACTCTGCTCTAAGGGTGGCTGGTGTAAACAAACCAGCTGTCTGTTTAAACACAACTGCCCTCCAATCCGATCTACTTGATGGAGGGGAAGGAATCATTTTCCCTTTTGTTTAGTAGATTGGAATGGAGGTAGGCGGATGTAAATGGACACAAGTCTGTTTACATCCATCGCTCTATAGAAGTGAATATAGATATTAAAGAGGTCTGTTCTCATCTGAAAACAATATTAATTTTGAATAATCAAATTTATAACAGGCTGGAGAAAGATAAATATTTCTTGAAGACAAACTTGCACTTTGTTTCAAGGCTGGATCTGGGATGGGGCCAGGTGTAGGGTTGAGGGTGGGGCTAAAGGGGGCCCCGTTAGGTAGGCTGTATGGGGCCCTATGATTTCTATCAGCAGCCCTGATTGTAGTGGGCACAGACTAACCTGTGGGGGAAGTTGCAGTGGGCACAGGCTAACCTGGGGGGGGTTACCTCTGTTAAACAATATGTAAACTATACATTTCATATTCCTGTTATGTGCCTGCTGTACCTTGTACTTGTGTTAAAAATGATCCTCTTTTATTTGTTCTGCTTCCTTTGTGTGGAATCCCTGGTGTTCCTGACAGTCTTTTTTTCCCTATTAACAATTGAGCACACTAGGCAAGAGAACACATTGTGGTCAGTTCTCTAGCTATGCTGAGAGCTCAGTGTACTGCTACTTCTTCTCTCCCAGCTCTTATGCAGCTGAGAACAGAGGGAATGTGATGATATATAAAAAAGGGAAAAAAAGGTATTTTTAATGATTTTTTTTTTAAATATCTACACACAAATGTTTTGCCTACAATCTACTGTATAGTTCATTGATATGGTATGGCCGCTGGAACACACCCCAGTCCATGTAGGAGCCAGCAGCAGCCCAAAGGTGCATTACTTCCTGTTGATTGCCGGATGATGCACTTCCGGTCTTCTGCTAGCTTCTGCATGGGCTGCCATGCATTCCAGCAGCCATGCCACATGATTGAAGTATAAGGTGGCCCTAAAAAATGTGCCACAGTACATTGTGGATGATGTTACACATATCTGAATTTATTATTGGACATTAAGCTTGCTGCAATCCTCTACATTTTTATCTTCTTGGATTATACTTCAGTCCTCTTCTGTAAGTTTTTTTGTTACAGGTTATTTATGTCTTTATTTGTTGTACAGTATGTAACCATTGGCCAGGTCTAGTGCCTTGATGCTTATCAGTGTCCCTGTATATGGACATATGATTTTGTGTTTGGCTTAGCTCTGAGGAAGAGAATGCATCCCCTGAAACAAATCAGATGGCGATATTGTGGTGCATTGAATTGGGTGACACTTCACCAACACTGGATTTGACATTGGTGTGATACCATGCTTGCAGTTTTTCCTCTTTTGTGAGTATGCATTCAGCTTTGATCTTTATTTATCAATAAAGCTTTCAGCAATGCACTAGGTGTTTGCACCCTACTGTTTGTTTTTACTACAGCTTTTTGCTAGATTCCCCTGTCTAAGGAGGGCTGCATCGGTTGAGCATTCCAGTGGATGATTTTCAACAGACTTTGGTGGTCTGCCTACTATTGAGACTGCATAGTAGTCCTCTTAAGGCTGTGGATGTTTGTATTCGGGCCTTCTAAACCAGCTGACCTTAGTTCAAAGAACAGGCAATGCATTATGGTCACAAGGATTTTGGCCTGGTCCCTACCAGTGATCTAATCTTTTTACCTTCTTGCATTACAGTATTTGTGAGAGTCACTACCCTCTAAATTGCAGAGAAAACTGTATAGCAAATTAGAGTCTTAGCCTGGCTTGTCTGATTCTTCAGAGACTATGGGATAAGTCACAGGTACAGCTATATGCTACAGGAACAATAATTGAGGAAACAAGGAGAAAAAAAACTGTATAGATAACCCTACTTTAGTAACTGTCATGAATCTGCAATAATGTTTCATACCCTGTCTGTCTGCTTTCCTCAAAGCCAGCCGTGAGCGTGAGCTGGGCGACCCTGGGGGGCTGTGACCTGGAGTCAGCTGCAGCCAAGTCCATCCTCACCATCAGATGATCTGGTAAAAACCTGCTGACTCTTAGGCTGCATTCACACTTGAGCGTAGCGTTTTTTACCGCGATTTTACAGCGATTTTTACCGCGATTTTACCGCGATTTTTTCAGGCGTTTTTCATTGACATCTATCAAAAACGCTGGTAATCAGCCCAAAAAGAAGCTCATGTACTTTTTTCAGCTACAGGCATTTTGCAAAACGCTCAGATGTGAACAGGGGCCATTTAAATGAATGGGGTTTTACTTGTTGGGCGTTTTGGAAGTGTTTCTTTTGAGTGTTTTTGGAGCTGAAAACGCCCAGGTGTGAATGGAGCCTTAGACTCCGCACCCTGGGAAATCTTATGCTCTAGCTCCCTGTCCAGGACCATGACTGTGACCCTGTGTAACTGCTTCTCTGAGCCATCGACCCTCAGCAGTCAGTCATTGGGTTCACAACCTCCGCAGTGCGCACACCGTCACTTGGTCCTGCAGGTGACGCTGGCATTAACTTTACTAAATCATTACAACAAAACAAAACAATAAAAAATTTTATGGGGCCTGTACATGATAGCAGCTTTAGAAAAGCAACATATTTCTAAGAATGAATTGCAGCCATTGGGACAAATTTACCAAGGAGATGAGAATTCTTCCTCACTAAATTGTGTGTATATTCACTTTAATTGTCCAATCATGTGAAAATAAAACTCTGTTTTTTTAAATTTTTTTATTTCTTCTGCACAATTTACTAAGTAAGATTGTCAAGTCCTTTAGTAAAGGACTTCTCAATGTATCCAACTAGTGAAGTGGAGTGGAAGATGCATATCTACAGAAATTTTAAGACTCAAAATGATGTTACTCCAACTCACTTTACCAATGCAAACAAATATATATACAGCGCTATATAAAATCAAATAAAGTGACGATGTGCATCATACAAATCAATAACTCTCTTAAGGTGCAATATATATTCCTCTTAGGTGCAATATATAATGTCCATAAAGTGCATTTAAGGTGAAGTGTAAAAAAGTCCACTAAAACATAAATATAACCGTGGGTTAAAATTCAATCAAGGTGCTTGATAGATGTTTTCATTATAAAGTGAAATTGAAACCACCACCGTTTGGCCACAAGATGGCCTCTCACCTCACTGAAGCATTTAACCAACAATGAATCCTCAGTAAGACCAGTGTAAAGGATGCCACTTCCGGGATCGACCTCTCACCATCCCATGGATATGATATGTGAATAAAGATAATGAAGCATCTAAGTGTACACTAAGTAGACTACCCAACCATGGCAAATGTTAACAAGCAGCATAACATGCATTAATGCACATGTCTTAAAACACACCGCAACAGTATAAATCCAGCCTAAGATAAAATAATTTATAAAATGTTCCTAAATGTTTTGTGAAAGAAACAAATGTTTCCAACATAAATAATAAAGTTGTAATTAGGTAACCAAAGAGATTCCATGTGTTATATACTGTTTGTCCACAAGATGGCGATACATAATTTCCATTGCTTATTCACATAAGCTCTTAATTAGCTCTTAATTAATATTAACCTGTTCCGGAACGGCGATTGCCCAATCACAGGTGGATCCTCCCTGCTCAGTCTAATATACAGTGCCTTGCGAAAGTATTCAGCCCCCTTGAACTTTGCGACCTTTTGCCACATTTCAGGCTTCAAACATAAAGATATAAAACTGTAATTTTTTGTGAAGAATCAACAACAAGTGGGACACAATCATGAAGTGGAACGAAATTTATTGGATATTTCAAACTTTTTTAACAAATAAAAAACTGAAAAATTGGGCGTACAAAATTATTCAGCCCCCTTAAGTTAATACTTTGTAGCGCCACCTTTTGCTGCGATTACAGCTGTAAGTCGCTTGGGGTATGTCTCTATCAGTTTTGCACATCGAGAGACTGAAATTTTTGCCCATTACTCCTTGCAAAACAGCTCGAGCTCAGTGAGGTTGGATGGAGAGCGTTTGTGAACAGCAGTTTTCAGTTCTTTCCACAGATTCTCGATTGGATTTAGGTCTGGACTTTGACTTGGCCATTCTAATGCCTGGATATGTTTATTTGTGAACCATTCCATTGTAGATTTTGCTTTATGTTTTGGATCATTGTCTTGTTGGAAGACAAAGCTCCGTCCCAGTCTCAGGTCTTTTGCAGACTCCATCAGGTTTTCTTCCAGAATGGTCCTGTATTTGGCTCCATCCATCTTCCCATCAATTTTAACCATCTTCCCTGTCCCTGCTGAAGAAAAGCAGGCCCAAACCATGATGCTGCCACCACCATGTTTGACAGTGGGGATGGTGTGTTCAGGGTGATGAGCTGTGTTGCTTTTACGCCAAACATACCGTTTTGCATTGTTGCCAAAAAGTTTGATTTTGGTTTCATCTGACCAGAGCACCTTCTTCCACATGTTTGGTGTGTCTCCCAGGTGGCTTGTGGCAAACTTTAAACAACACTTTTTATGGATATCTTTAAGAAATGGCTTTCTTCTTGCCACTCTTCCATAAAGGCCAGATTTCTGCAGTATACGACTGATTGTTGTCCTATGGACAGAGTCTCTCACCTTCATCCAGAGTGATCATGGGCCTCTTGGCTGCATCTCTGATCAGTCTTCTCCTTGTATGAGCTGAAAGTTTAGAGGGACGGCCAGGTCTTTGTAGATTTTCAGTGGTCTGATACTCCTTCCATTTCAATATTATCGCTTGCACAGTGCTCCTTGGGATGTTTAAAGCTTGGGAAATCTTTTTGTATCCAAATCCAGCTTTAAACTTCTCCACAACAGTATCTCGGACCTGCCTGGTGTGTTCCTTGTTCTTCATGATGCTCTCTGCGCTTTAAACGGACCTCTGAGACTATCACAGTGCAGGTGCATTTATAAGGAGACTTGATTACACACAGGTGGATTCTATTTATCATCATTAGTCATTTAGGTCAACATTGGATCATTCAGAGATCCTCACTGAACTTCTGGAGAGAGTTTGCTGCACTGAAAGTAAAGGGGCTGAATAATTTTGCTCGCCCAATTTTTCAGTTTTTTATTTGTTAACAAAGTTTGAAATATCCAATAAATTTCGTTCCACTTCATGATTGTGTCCCATTTGTTGTTGATTCTTCACAAAAAATTACAGTTTTATATCTTTATGTTTGAAGCCTGAAATGTGGCAAAAGTTCGCAAAGTTCAAGGGGGCTGAATACTTTCGCTAGGCACTGTATAAAGGCATCATTGAGGCGTGTGCACGTGCTCCTGATGACGTCACATATGATGAAACGTGTAGGAATTAACACTTCGGCCATCTTTGTGACTGGAGGAAGTGTGTGTCATACCCCTCTGGTGTTTACATGCAGTTTTACATGTCTGTACCACTTAGAGCCGGTTCACATTCATGCGGCTGCGGCGTTCGCATGTAATGTCGGAGCGCACTGCTCCTTCATTACTTGCGATCGGCTGTGCGGTGCGAGTTTAGCCATACACTTTGTATGGCTAAATTCGCACCGCACCCGCAGCAAACACGCACAGGACCCTTTTTTGCAGCCGCATCAGGATCGGATCGCACAGCGGTTCACACTTGTGCGATCCGATCCTGTTCGAACTGCAAGATTGCACTGCGATATGCGATCAAACTGGGGGTGTCGTTAAGATTACATTGACACCCCCAGCGTATCACATATGGCAGTGTGAACTGCCAGGGGTGCGTTTGCGATGCGGGAACAGGCTGCGAATTCGCAGCCTTCCCGCATCGCATAAGTGTGAACTGGGGCTGAAGTGCAATACTTTTGATTACATTTTTGTATTTTAAGGAGCTATACTATGTGGAGCCCTTATTTTTTATACTGTCCGAGTTGATGAGAACCAACGGAAAACTGCTAAATTGTCGGTTTACACATATTATCATTGGGAGTCCTATGGGCTGATGTTGGGTTTTAATTTGATTGTTAAAGCGAGTACTGACCATCCTGTAAAAAGTGGGTCACTGGCTTTCTGGTAAGCCTCTGGTGTTTCTTCTGTCCCGAGTGCCACTTGGGTTATTCCAGGATTCTTTCAAAAACACAATGAATCATATTTTGGGACTTTTTTTTCATCCTTTATTAACTTTGGACTTTTATCATTCACTTTGATTAACTTTCACATTGATCTATGTACATTATGTATGTTTATTGAACAATTCACAATGTTTTTTTATGTGCTGCACTGTTTATTTATATAGTTCAAAGAGATTCCAAACAATGGAAAAAAGACAATTGTTATACGCCATTGTGGAAAAATAAATCAATCTGTCATCTTCCATGAGAACCCTAATATTTTGAGAGTGCTTAAAGTGATTCTAAACCCTGATAGTAGTACAACATCTAAGTGATAGGGCTCGCCACCAGCCATGAATTTACATGTAAGGCACTTTAGGAATAATAGTAAAAAAAAACTTTTTTATATTGGGGTCATGTGACTTCCTTTCCTATTTACTGCGGCATGGCCTGGGCTGAGGGAAGGGCTCAGCCACAGCGGGTCACATTTCCTGTGATATAGCTTTTTTAGGCCCTCCCCTCAGGCCTTGCAAAACAGAGTGGAGCTGCCAGTCAAGAATTCGATCCACCACCAACCTCTTTGGGCAAATCAAATCCTTGACTGACAGATTCAATTCACTTTGCACGCCCTGGGGGGCATCTGAAAATATGTATGGAGATGTCACAGGACATGTGACTCCTTTGGTTAGCTTCACCTGCAGCTTGGGCAATAGTGACAGACAGCTAGTGGATTTCCTCTACAATAACCCATTTGCAGGTGTGACTTACATTAAAGAAAGGAAGAATGCACACTGTGATGGGCATAGTGCAGAGGCTCTATAAGCTTGAAGCCCATTGACACCACCAACAAGGAACTATAGATTGAACAAATAATGTATTCATATTTCAAGATTTTAGACATGAACAAGAGCACAGAAATATTATAGTAATTGTAATTTTCATTCTTTTTTAAATGTAGTGGTAGGCCATACATGATTTGTTTTCTTTCATTCAACCAGTGGGTGAAAAAAAAAAAAGGCAGTTCCCCCTTCTATACATTTGATGTAGATAGGGGATTCCTTCCCACTGGGCAACTGCATTCTTCCTGTGTGGAGTCTTTCCTGCTGGCAGACCCATGGACAGTGAAATGTGGGTGCAGTTTAAGGCTTCTGCAATCTCTTCCTCCTGCTCCCTGCCCATACCTATGTAATTTCAATTACTGAGCTGGAGGAAGTGTAAATGGACAAGCAGGGCGGGGACCACCAATCTGGTAGTCCATTGAAAACCATCTGTCATGGTTGAAGATGGGACTTTTAGTTCATTCATTTATGTATTAACCCTGAGCATTGGGCTCAGAATTTTATGTAAACACAGTTTACTTCAAACATCATTCAGTATAGCTGTTTTTACATACAGTAATTTACCAAGCCTAAGCAAAACTTGGGTTCACACAAAAGATGCTACTTTTTAGTATGGCAGAGTGGAGGAAGGATCAGCAAATATCTGCTCACCATTTTTTTTAACCAAGAAATACTCTGCCCTGAGTCAGATTCTAGGCATCAGGGGACAGGAATATAGATAAATTGAATGCTGTCAGTACTCATTCTGTTTGAAAGAAATTTCAGGGAGACATTAGTGGTCTAACAGACCCCCATGCATCCATAAAGAGGACCTGTAACATACAATTTCCTATCACTGAAAAGCTCCGGAGACCCTGGATTGCCCATTACTTACCTCCAGGCTTCGATGATTTCCTTTTACTACCTTGAGGCTAGAACCATATTTTTCGACTCCAGACTACCTGTATGCGGCTGTAACGCTGGCTAGGCCCCTCTCTAGGGAACTCCACCCCCCATCCCTCTTCTCTGACATCCCTTTACCCCTCACATTCCTCTTCTTCTCCTACTATCTGGCATTTCACACCTACTCTAGGTACTTCTTAACCTCCTTGAGATCTGTTCTGTCCTCCTGTCATTTCCTCTGCCAAACCAGGCAGAGGTCATGGACCAGTTTCTTCTTTTTCTGGCCTTTCTCCTTTAGGGACTCTCGTGATGGAATGGCCTTACTGCTACTGCATGGAGCATTCTCACAGAGCCTTACCTATGCATTACATCGGACGATGGCCATACAATGTACCGTTAACATCCTCTGACAATATATATAAAATATGTTATAAGGTATAAAGCTATAAAGGCTGAAATATAAAGGGACATATGCGCTTGGAATTGGTAATATAATATGAGTGGGATTGATCGGGTTCGAGGTGGGAGAGAGCCGGTACTCCACCATGTGCCGTTTCCCAGCCACGGACCTAAATAGGAAGCACACACAAGATTGGGCTGGATTGTGTGTGTATAATAATAATTTGTTATTAATATAGTTAGGGAGGGAGGGTTTAAAAGGTTTTTTTTTTTTTTGCTGTTGCTCTTCTCTTTCCACCCCCCGCTTTCCCCTTTTTCCCCCTCATATTCTCTCATTTCCTCCTCATTTCCTTTCCTTCTACCGAGTTTGAATGGCAACCATAAAGATTATGACATTAAATGTAAGGGGTCTAAATACACCAGAGAAAAGACATATGTTATTAAACGATTTGAAACGATCACAAATAGACATAGCATTAATACAAGAAACACACTTCAAAGAAAATAAAGTACCCATACTCAGAAACAAAAGTTACCCGTGGGGATATCCCTCGACGAATAGAGAGGCTAAATCAAAAGGGGTGTCGATCCTTGTTGCTAATAGAATACCATGGACCTTGCAGGATATACAAATAGATCCAGAAGGGAGATATGTTTTTGTTAAGGGATCAATAGGGGAGGCAAAGGTGACGCTGATAAACATATATACCCTTAACCATATCCAAGATATGTTCCTCGGGAGGGTGTTGAACAAACTGGCAGAATTTGGGGAGGGACAATTAATATTGGGAGGAGATATAAATATCCTACTGAATCCTTCAATAGATACCTCATTAGGTCGCTCTGCATATCCCTCACGAAAGATTAAACGCATAACTCAAGAATTATACAAACACCAGCTAGTGGACGCATGGCGCTTAACGCACCTAGGTGAAAAAGATTATACATTCTATTCCTCAGTACATAAGACATACACAAGAATAGATTATTTTTTTACCCCACACAGACAATTACATGCAATCAAACAAATTGAGATCGGAAATATAACATGGTCGGATCATGCACCAATTATCTTACAGTATTCACTCTCTGAAACCCTATCACTAGGGAGTCGGTTTTGGAGACTGAATGAGAGACTACTTCAGACACCGGAGATCCTTAGGGATGTGACAGAGGAATTAAAATTTTATTTTCAAATAAATGAGACACCGGGGGGAGACCCGGGTATTCTGTGGGAGGCTCATAAAACTGTGATTAGGGGCGTGTTGATTAAACATGGAGTAAGGATTAAAAGGGAGCGGGAGAGACAAATGGTAATGTTATTCTCTTCATTACATGAGTTGGAGAATAACCATAAAAGAAATCTATCGCCTAACACGGAGAAAGAAATGAACTATGTGCGGAAACAAATTACAGATCTGCTAGGTTACAAAGCCAAAGCATCCTTACAGAGGAGCCGTAAACTAGGATATGAGTCAGGAAACAAATGCGGGAAACTGTTAGCCAAAGCGGTAAAAGATATGAAATCAAATACATATATTCCCCAAATCTCTTTGCCTAAAGGTGGAAAAACAGTAATGCCTAGACAGATTACTCAGGCCTTTAGAGACTATTATTCCTCCTTATATAATCTAACTGATCAATCATCGTCTGTATCACAGATGGAGGAATATATAGCCTCTTCTCAAATGCCTAAACTGCCGGAGGATATCTGCAGGGAATTGGACTCGCCAATAGAATTAATAGAAATACAACAAGCACTGAACAAGATGAAGATTGGAAGGGCCCAGACGGCTTCACCCTTCAGTACTATAAGGCTTTTTTCTTAATTCTGGGTCCATATTTATTAAAACTATTTAATGATGCTGGGCGAGGTCCAGTTTTTTGCAGAGATACCCTGAGGGCACATATTACGGTTCTACCTAAAGAAGATAAAGATTTAACACTATGCGGAAGCTATAGACCTATATCACTTCTTAACACAGATCTAAAACTTCTTACTAAAATAATAGCATCTCGACTAACTCAACACTTACAATTCTTGATCCATCTAGACCAAGTGGGATTTGTAAATAATAGAGAGGCGAGAGATAATACTACAAAAGTATTAAATTTACTACTGGAAGCAGAAAGATCCCAAACCCCATGTGTTTTTTTAGGTACTGATGCAGAAAAGGCTTTTGATCGTGTTAATTGGGAATTTATGTTATCAACACTTAAAAACATAGGTCTGGGTAATACGATGATACAAAGAATTTCATCTATATATTCTGACCCATCAGCACAAGTGAAAGCGAATGGGATACTATCAGATCCTTTTAATATTAAGAATGGGACAAGACAGGGGTGTCCTTTATCCCCCATTCTTTTTGTGCTTTCCTTGGAACCATTCTTGTGTAGAATATGACAAAACCCAGACATTAAGGGTATTATGATGGGGAAAGAACAGCACAAAATTTCTGCTTACGCAGACGATTTGTTATTTACAATAACAAATCCGTTAATATCATTACCCAATCTTATTAGAGAATTTGAACAATATGGTGCCATATCTAACCTGAAGATAAATTTTAACAAATCAGAGGCTATGGGTATAAGACTATCTAGTAGTTCCTTAGAGATGTTGAAGCAGAATTTTAAATTTAAATGGTCAGATAAAGCACTAAAATATTTAGGCACACTTATTCCTGTTAATCCCGTCCTAACATATGAATTGAACTTTATTCCCCTTTTGATTGAAATTCGTCTTAAATTGGAAAAATGGAATACAGGCCTACACTCATGGTTAGGCAGGTGTAACCTCATTAAGATGTCTATACTACCCAGATTTTTATATCTTTTTCAGACATTGCCTATTAGGATCCCAACTTGTTATTTCAAACAGGTCAGTTCAATATTTATAAAATTTATATGGGCAAATAAGAAACCTCGGATATCACGACAGTTACTCACATTACCAAAAAAATATGGAGGAGCAGCAATACCAGACATTTGTAAATATTATTATGCCTCACACGTTAGGAAGCAAATTGACTGGTGTCGACATGGAGAAACAAAGTTATGGGTGAAAATAGAACAAACAAATACATTGATTCCTCTGAAAAGAGCACTATGGTGTTATGAGAATCTACCGGCAGAACTAAAATCACATCAACTGATCGGGACGACTTTAAAAATATGTTCACAAATCTGTTTTCAGAATGACATTACTACCCATGACTCACCATTATATCCTATAATAGGAAATCCACGATTTGTCATGGGATTAGAAATACAATCTTTTAGAAGTCTTGGCAAGATAGGACGTTTCCAGGCCTCCCATTTTCTGAGAGAAAGTAGATGGCCTTCCCTGGAGACATTAATGGATGAAAGAGATGTGTATAGACTTTCCTTTTGGAATGCACTCCATCTTTACTATTTTTTAAGATCAATACCCAATCCCCAGAAGTACAATAGCCAATTAACGGCATTTGAGGAATATTGCTCGGATTCAGGGAATATATCTCACGTACTATCTAAAATATATAATTTAATAAATATACCTAAGGCAGAATATCAATTGCCATATCTTAATAAATGGGAAAGGGAGTTATCCTGTGCCTTCTCCACAGAGCAGAGACAACAAATGATCAGCTTGGTCTTTAAATCATCTATATGTACTAAATATCAAGAATTAAATTTTAAAATTTTGACAAGGTGGCATTATACACCATATAAATTACATAAAATATCGGGAAACAATTCTGATAGATGCTGGCGGTGCTTGGTGGAAGAAGGCACATTAATACACATTTTTTGGTCTTGTCCTAAACTATCAGATTATTGGAAAAGAGTTAGAGAGATAATGCAAAAGTTTTCAGAAGTAGAGATAGCAGAAAACCTGGCTTTTTTTCTTTTACAATTAAGCGGGATTCCAGGGATGAGATATAGAGGATCTTTAATATGTCACATGGCAAACGCAGCTAGATCCTGTATCCCTTTTGAATGGAAGAGACAAAGACCCCCAACAATAGAATGCTGGATACGTAAAATAGAGGAAATAAATAAAATGGAAGACCTGGTTTTGACAGCCCAACATAAAAGAGAAAAATATACAGAAACATGGGGTGCTTGGAACTTATTTATGGTATCTAACCATGGGATAGACATGTCAGAAGAAGATATGACAGATCTTTGAGTAATAACTTGGCAGGAAAGGAAAGGGAGGAGATACATTTCTAACCTTTTCCTATTTTGCCTCCCCTTCTCTTTTTCCCCTCCCCCCCCCCCCTACCTTTCTTTTCACTTTTTTTTTTTTTTTTGGTTTTGGGGTTTGATTTGGGTTATATAGAAAATAGATGAGAGGGTGAGAAATGTATATTCGAAATAGATATGTAATGAACAGAACGATGTAAATATCTAGCTTTTTTTTTTTCTCCTGAATATGATATGTTTTGTTTATTGGATTATATTGTATCACCCTGAATCTTAATAAAAGTTATATTTGAAAAAAAAAAAAAAAAAAACATCCTCTGACAAGCAATTTCCACCACACCAGCCGTTGAGTATGTCCCTTGTTAACAGTTTAATTGATTTTACTTTCTATTACTGTCCAGAACCATTTGGCTTCTCACCAGCAAGCATTTTTTAATGCTGCAGGGGCTGCCACTGCCAGTGCTTTTTTGAGGACATGTTTGATGTCAGACATGACATCTGAATATGTGTATAGGGGGAATATATAGACATATATGTCTGAATATATACCCCTAGACATATATAGGTGTGATAGTAGCAGAAATAAATGCTTGCGCTAATGAAATCATTTACAGTAATATATTTCTGCTACTATCACACCTATATATGTCTAGGGGTATATATTCAGACACATATGCCTATATATACCCCCTATACACATGTTCAGATGTTTTGCCTGCCTCAAAAGAACCCCAAAAAATGCCAAAAAAACGCTAGCGTCAAAAAAAAAAGATGCCCAGGTGTGTTTTTGCTGGCATTTTTTGGGGGGTTTTGGAGGCAGGCAAAACATCAGAACTTGTGCACAGTACCACTATACACAAGTTCAGATGTTTTTCCTGCCTCAAAAGAACCCCAAAAAATGCCAAAAAAACGCTAGCGTCAAAAAAAAAATGCCCAGGTGTGTTTTTGCTGGCATTTTTTGGGGGGTTTTGGAGGCAGGCAAAACATCAGAACTTGTGCACAGTACCACTATACACGAGTTCAGATGTTTTGCCTGCCTCAAAAGAACCCCAAAAAATGCCAAAAAAAACGCTAGCGTCAAAAAAAAATGCCCAGGTGTGTTTTTGCTGGCATTTTTTGGGGGGTTTTGGAGGCAGGCAAAACATCAGAACTTGTGCACAGTACCACTATACACAAGTTCAGATGTTTTTCCTGACTGCAAAGAACCCAAAAAAATGCCTGCTATTAAACCGGCAAGGTGTTACAGCAGAGAAGCCATATTCCTGTGCTTAAAGTTTTCTAATACAAACAATCTTTTTTTTTATGGTTCTGGACATGCTACAGAGCTGAAACTTCACAGGTACACCTTTTAGACCCCCCAGACACAAAATCACACAAAAAAAGTTCTTAAAAATTGTCATTTTTGATAAAAAAGCCAATTATTGAAAAATTTAAAAAAAAAAAAAAAGAGATTTTTTGATTTTTACTTTGGATTTAGTATCTGGGGGGTCTAAAAAGTGTACATGTGAAGTTTCAGCTCTGTAGCATGTCCAGAACCCCCCAAAAATTAGCATTTTCTTATAATTTTTATTAGAACAGGAATACGGCTTCTCTACGGCGCTTTTTCTTGCATTTATCGATCATTTTTGGAGGCAGGCATGACTTTTTTTGGATTTAGTGTCTGGGGGGTCTAAAAAGTGTACCTGTGAAGTTTCAGCTCTGTAGCATGTCCAGAACCAGAAAAAAGATAATTTTTCAGTAGAGCAGGGATGGTGGGACCCCTCTTTTACACTTATATGATCTTTTTTTGGGGTTCTGGACATGCTACAGAGCTGAAACTTCACAGGTACACCTTTTAGACCCCCCAGACACAAAATCACACAAAAAAAAGTTCTTAAAAATTGTCATTTTTGATAAAAAAGCCAATTATTGAAAAATTTAAAAAAAAAAAAAAAAAAAAAAGAGATTTTTTGATTTTTACTTTGGATTTAGTATCTGGGGGGTCTAAAAAGTGTACATGTGAAGTTTCAGCTCTGTAGCATGTCCAGAACCATAAAAAAAAAGATCGTTTGTATTAGAAAACTTTAAGCACAGGAATATGGCTTCTCTGCTGTAACACCTTGCCGGTTTAATAGCAGGCATTTTTTTGGGTTCTTTGCAGTCAGGAAAAACATCTGAACTTGTGTATAGTAGTACTGTGCACAAGTTCTGATGTTTTGCCTGCCTCCAAAATTCCCCAAAAAATGCCAGCAAAAACACACCTGGGCATTTTTTTTTTTGACGCTAGCGTTTTTTTTGGCATTTTTTGGGGTTCTTTTGAGGCAGGCAAAACATCTGAACTTGTGTATAGTGGTACTGTGCACAAGTTCTGATGTTTTGCCTGCCTCCAAAACCCCCCAAAAAATGTCAGCAAAAACACACCTGGGCATTTTTTTTTTTTGACGCTAGCGTTTTTTTGGCATTTTTTGGGGTTCTTTTGAGGCAGGCAAAACATCTGAACATGTGTATAGGGTGTATATATAGGCATATATGTCTGAATATATACCCCTAGACATATATAGGTGTGATAGTAGCAGAAATATATTACTGTAAATGATTTCATTAGCGCAAGCATTTATTTCTGCTACTATCACACCTATATATGTCTAGGGGTATATATTCAGACATATATGTCTATATATCCCCCCTATACACATGTTCAGATGTTTTGCCTGCCTCAAAAGAACCCCAAAAAATGCCAAAAAAACGCTAGCGTCAAAAAAAAAAATGCCCAGGTGTGTTTTTGCTGGCATTTTTTGGAGGGTTTTGGAGGCAGGCAAAACATCAGAACTTGTGCACAGTACCACTATACACAAGTTCAGATGTTTTTCCTGACTGCAAAGAACCCAAAAAAATGCCTGCTATTAAACCGGCAAGGTGTTACAGCAGAGAAGCCATATTCCTGTGCTTAAAGTTTTCTAATACAAACGATCTTTTTTTTTCTGGTTCTGGACATGCTACAGACCTGAAACTTCACATGTACACTTTTTAGACCCCCCAGATACTAAATCCAAAGTAAAAATCAAAAAATCTCTTTTTTTTTTTTTTTTGTAATTTTTCAATAATTGGCTTTTTTATCAAAAATGACAATTTTTAAGAACTTTTTTTGTGTGATTTTGTGTCTGGGGGGTCTAAAAGGTGTACCTGTGAAGTTCCAGCTCTGTAGCATGTCCAGAACCAGAAAAAAAGATCATATAGGTGTTAAAGTTAAAGGAGGGTCCCGACCCACATCCCTGTTCTACTGAAAAATTATCTTTTTTTTTTTTCATGGTTCTGGACATGCTACAGAGCTGAAACTTCACATGCACACCTTTTAGACCCCCCAGATACTAAATCCAAAGTAAAAATCAAAAAAATCTCTTTTTTTTTTTTTTTTTTAATTTTTCAATAATTGGCTTTTTTATCAAAAATGACAATTTTTAAGAACTTTTTTTTGTGTGATTAATAGTTAATGGGGCATGACCCAGAACCCTAGGCACTTTTTAGGGGCATTTATTGGGTTTTAGGGCTTAAAAATTGTGTTTTTTGATTACAGAAGTTCGGGTCCCATTGATTTCAATGGGGTTCTGAAATCCGGGCCGAACTTTCGTGAAGTTCGGGTGTTCTGGTCGAACCGAACTTTTCAAAAGTTCGATCATCCCTAGTTGTAATATGCTTACTGGTTATCTCACTATGATATTTGTAGATTGCCTACAGTTTGTACCTATCTTTTTTATGATATTGTTTTGAACTGTACTTATTTAAAAAAAAAATATTTGAACAAGATTAAAATATTGTATCACATAGCAGCTTGTCGGTCCCCTTGTAAAAGTAATAAAGTAAAATGTAATAAAAAATGTAAAACAATGTTAAAAGAGAAGTATGGGAATCAGAAAAAAAATCATACTCACCTAGATGGCTGCAACAGTTGTCCCTTGCTGCTTCTAAGACCAAGAACTGAATGATCAAACACTGCTGATCACTCAACTCTCAGTCCTCAGCCCGCAGAGTGCTGGTGACTGTCAGTCACCAGCTCTCTGCTCTGCCCCTCCAGTGTTTACTGGAGCACTGAGCTGCAGAGGCTGCAGGAGTAACTAGCTCAGGCTCTTAACGGCACACTAAGAGGCTGAGCCAGATGCCAGTTCATGCTTCTGGCTGGATCCCCACATATGGTCAGGTTCTTTTCATGGCCTGAACCAGCTGAGTGATGTCATTAACCTGTTGGATAAACTGTGACCCCACTGGAGAAGTATAGCCAAAAAAGCTTTTGCCATACATTTGCTTTAGAGAAACCCCCATTTGCACACACATACATACACCTAAGATGTTGAGAGGTAAACAGTAAAACAGCAGTCAGTTCACTCATGTTGGGTATTGGCATGCCAGAGTGAAAGGAATACTTCTATGGCCACTATTTAAAGTTTGCTTTAAACTGATGAGTTGCAAAGGTTTTAAAGTATTGCATTTTTTAGTATCATAATTTTTACCAGTTTCACGGGTGCATGCAGTTTTAAGGCTTGACATGTTTGGTATCTATTTACTATAAACAGTCTTGTCTTATATTTTTTAAAGTTTGTTTGTGAGCAATAAAATTGAAGGAATTAGTTGGTAACAGCGTACACTTTAATTTTATAACACCACCATTGTACTAGCAATACAAACAGTTATTTTTGAGAATCCGATATAAGCTTACTTGAAAAATATGTTTTCATGTTGTGAGTACTTCTCATCTGCTGGCCATCTCTTTCCACAATGTCCTGGATTTCCTGAATTGTCCTCTGGTGTTTACTTTTAGTTTGTAAAGACTACATATGCCATATTACCTTGCTGCCTACAAGCATTCCTGCACTAACTCCACCTCCTGAAACTACTTTTCTTAGTACCTATACACCTATAGTTCAGAAGGCAGGCTCTGTGAAATGTGTGACACAACAGTGTCTACTCATAAGGAATAGTAAATATGTGCACTCTTAAAAATGCTCCGTCCTAAAAACCTATTCTGACCAACTTGTCTAGCCAGCTTCTTGTCTAAGAATGAAAGAGAGAAACACTGGCTGCAGCTGCTCCCTGTAGCTGCTTCCCTGCGATGCTGGGCTGGTTAATAGCGGTTTCAGCAAGAGGAGGAAACTGCTGAGCAGAAATAGTTCAATAGACTGAATAAGGCAGCAATGCACTGTGGGAACTGTATTCTGGAGTAGAGACCATGCTGTGCTGATCAAAATCTTTTGAATTACGTTTCCTAGAGAGCAGATTACTGGGAGGAGGGGGAAGAGCTCCATTTTCCTGGGGTGTACAGGACTTAACTTCCTCTTGTCCTAAACAAGACTGAAAAGTGCACATTGCTGTCCAGTGTGCTCCCTCACTGCTGCATACCGGTGACCTGAGTGGGATCTGGAGTGTTGAGTTCGGGGGTGCCGACAGACCTGGGTACAGAGCAAAAAAGGAACTAACCATACAACCATCTAGTAGCCTTTTTGCTGCCTGCAGCTTTGATTAGGATTGTTCTCATGTGCACCATCGGTACATTTAACGCTTTAGCGCTTAATCTGGTTGAAGAGTTATACAACAAACAGAAAATAAATCTAAGAGGAATGGTGAAACTGCTAGCACATCAATTAATACTAATTGACACATACAGATTTAAATAAAAGTGCTAAGCTAATTCAACAAGGTAACCAACACCAAAAGCAAATAATAAAAGTAAGTCCATAAAATACAGTGTAAAATTACATAAGCATCAAAAGTGGTAAAGTGAGAAAAGGGTGAGAATCTTCATCCACAGATTGTGATACCTCTTTACATAATTCACCACCTAGCCCTTTACCACCACGTGTTCAGTCACATGGGCGTCCGCAAGGGAGGGCAAGGGGGGGCGAGTGCCCCCCCCCTGGAATCCTGCATATCATCACATTCTTTTTGCCGTAGCAGCGCACGAGCGCGGCGCTGATCCGCCCACCCGCCCGCCGGCTCTGGCTACGGCTCCGGCTCCCTCCTCTCTCAGTACTCGGCCTCGGTCCTCTGCTGCCCTTACGACAGCTGCAGGGGGCGGGCCGGGGATTCCCTGCTGGCTGCTGCTGATGTCAGTCAGCTCAGCAAGGGGCGGAGCTGCGGCCTGCGGAGGAGAGAGAGGAGAATCAGCGTGCGTGACTGGAGAGGAGGCGGGAAAGGCAGCGATGTGGCTGGGAATCGGAGTGAGAGAGAGAGAGAGTCACCTCACCTCACCTCACCACCTGCTGTGCCTGTGAGTGACCTGTGACCTGACAGTCTGACACCCACGACGAGTGTGCGCACTGACCAGTGACCACCTGAGCGGTGAAGAGAGAGTAAGTGAAAGTGAGTCTTCTTGTCTTGTCACTGACAATGAATTACTGTCTGTCATACTACTGCTGAGGTGACATCCATCCATGTGACTCAGATTGTGAGAGTGACATTATTACTACTAATACTAGTATATCTATTGCTGGCCAGCCTGCTGCCCATGGGCGTCGCTGCCTGTTAAATATAATATATATAGTGCTGTGCTGAGTGAGCTGAGCAGATCTTTACAGCCTGGGCCCTGGAGGACTACAGGTGATGTGAGTGACATTATTACTAGTACATCTATTGCTGGCCTGCTGCCTGTTAGGGTCCTTTCACACGGCTGCTCCGTGTGTCTGCAAATCATCCTATTTTTTTGCGGATGATTTGCGGACATAATGTAAGTCTATGGCATTGCGGATGTCAGCGGAATACCATCCGCTGACATCCGATTTTCTTCCTTTCAGTTCTGTTCCGTTTTTTGGAACGGAACAGAACCCTATTTTTCCTCCGTTACAAAAAACGGAAAGGAAGGAAAATCGGATGTCAGCGGTGTCATCCGCTGACATCCGCAATGCCATAGACTTACATTATGTCCGTATATCATCCGCAAACGGATGGGATGATATGCGGACATACGGAGCGGATGACACAAGTGTCATCCGCTCCGTGAAAAAAAAAAAAGTGCCGGAGCGGGGAATAAATCCGGAGCGGCCGTGTGAAAGAAGCCTAAAATATAATATATAGTGCTAATGAGTGAGCTGAGCAGATCTTTACAGCCTGGGCCCTGGAGGACTACAGGTACCAGCTGCCTGCAACAAACAATAATAAATACTGACATCCATCCATGTTGTGACATACTACATGATCTATTGCTGGCCTGCAGTGCTGCCTGTTATATAATATTGTAGTGAGCAGATCTTTACAGCCTGGGCCCTGGAGGACTACAGGTACCAGGCTACCAGCTGCAAGCACCAGGGATCCTGTCTGCTCAGTCTATAGAGCCCCAGATCTCCCTTTGTACTGCACACATAAGACATTAGACATCTACTGCTGTTATATAATACCATGATGAGCAGATCTGTACAGCCTGTGGACTACAAGTACCAACTTCACCTGGGGTCCTCCTGTCTGCTTTGCTTATGGAGTCACTAATCTCTAATTGTAAAACAGACATATGACATCTAATATTATAGTGAATAGATCTATACAGCCTGGGGGGGGGGACTACAAGTACCAGCTGCGCCTGGGATCCTGTTTGCTGAACCTATAGAGTCCCAGTCTCACAGATCTATAATTTCTCTACATAAATACTACATCTACTGCTGTTATATACTGTTATAATGAGTAGATCTATCTATACAGCCTGGAGGATGACAAGTAGTACCAGCTGTATTTACTAATAGGATCGAATCGGATGAAAACGGACAGGCGGTCCATTTTATCCAATCTCCCATAGAGGAGAGCAGGACTCTGACAGCTCTTCTATTAAAGCGGAGTTCCGGGCAGAGAAACGATTTTTTTCTGAACATACCCCCGGGACAGTCAGGGCTAGCACATTCCACAATGGCTAGCCTCTGATCTGTCCCGGTTCGCACTTACCTGTAAGAAGAAATACTTACTTAGAAATTTTCTTCCACAGCGTTTCCATCTCGGTTGTGGGCAGCTGAAGCCGGCGCGGTCTTCTTCTCTGTCTTCTTCCGCGTCTTCGTGTCCCAGAATGCACTGCACCGGCCCCTCTCGTCACTTCCGGTGCGGCGCCGCATTCCTAAACAGCTTCTGGGCATGCCCAGAAGCTGTTTAGCAGGGGAATGCGGCGTCGCCCGGAAATGACGAGCGGGGCCGGTGCGGCGCATTGATTCCTGGGAGCGATGACGTTTAGCTCCCAGGAATCATTGCGAGGCAGGAAGTGACGGGGTGAGCCTCGGCGCTGGAGGAGGAAGCTGTCATAGGTGAGTATTTACGATCTTCAATAAAAAGGTGAGTAAACAAAAAAAAAAAATAACTATCCAATTCCTTTTCAGGTGAGGCATACCTAGCGGAGGGGCACAAAAAAAAAATATTTTTTGTGCCCGGAACTCCGCTTTAAGCTTTTGCATCAGGTTTCTTAAACCTTTGCATGCCTCTGCTTTATTTGATAATGACTAAGCCCCTCCCCTTCATGACATTGTCAAAAAGGGGCGGAGCACGGGTGACCTTAAAATGATGCCCCCCCCTGAAAAAAGTTCTGCGGATGCCCATGTGTTCAGATATGCTTACCAGAGTGTATTGAATCTCTGAATTAAAAGAGTCAAAAGTGCATCTGTGTCTCTAAGGTCCCACATAGGATAGTATGAGCCACCTCTAGGTCTGGCTATTCCATTAGCAAAACCTCCCCCTTCAACTTCCAAAGCTCTGCAATAAAAAAAGAGATGTGCCAAAAGGAACCACATTGTGTAAAATCACAAAGTAAAATTTATTGGAATGTATTAAATACTCACATGGGTAAAAGTATGTAATCACTTATCATAAAACATTTGGCAGTTCTGGGGCTTAGGCAGGCTGCTTCCTGGTATCAAGGTGCGCAATGATGTCATGAACGGCAGTGCCACCCTACGCATTTCATCACATCTGTTGTTGCCCACCAGTTGATGCTTATTTTCACTGTTCATCATTGACTTTGCTGATTTATGAGTTAAACCCAGAATAGTGGTAGAAAACTCTATTCTAAGTTACTTTGGCATAGTTATTATGCTGTCCAGAAGACTGTGTCTGAATCTACATTCTGTATGCTTATTTATGCTCAAACCACAATTCATTCTAATCCATAACAATATATTGAGTTTGTTTACTACTAAACAGCCTGGTGTCTAGCTCCTGATACTAACTCACAGCAAAGTTAAAGGTATCTATACTTGTGTTCTTAAAAGTTCTTGAAGTGACTTTAATTAACCACTTTACCACCGGAGGATTTTGCTGTCTTACGTCCAGGCCACTTTTTGCGATTCGGCGCTGTGCGACTTTAACTGACAATTGCACGGTCGTGCGACGCCGTACCCAAACGAAATTTACGTCCCTTTTTTCCCCACAAACAGAGCTTTCTTTTGGTGGTATTTGATCACTTGTGTGATTTTTAGTTTTTGTGCTATAAACAAAAAAAGAACGTTTATTTTGAAAAAATAACAATATTTTTAACATTTTTTTATATGAAATTCCCCCCAAAAAAGATGTAAAAACCAATTTTTTTTTAAATTTTTGGCCAATTTGTTTTCTGCTACCTATGTTTGGTAAAAAAAAATCACAATAAGCGTATTTTGATTGGTTTGCGCAAAAGTTATTGCGTTTACTAACAAAGGGAAAGATTTCTGTCATTTTTGGTGTTTTTTTTTTAACGCGTAATGGCGGCGATCTGCGATTTTTTTTGCGGTACTGCGACATTGCGGCGGACAGATCGGACCCTTGACTGACATTTTTGACACTTTTGGGGGTACCAGTGACATTACTGCAGTAATCAGTGATATAAATATGCACTGTTACTGTAAAAATGACACTGGCAGGGAAGGCGTTAATTTTATTGGAGAGGGAGGGGTTAATGTATGCCTGGTGCTTACTGACGTGTGGGGGGGGAGGTGACTGTGTGAGCCAGGGACAGATCGGAGTGTCCAGCTATGCTGAACACTCCGATCTGTCACTCCCTGTCACTTGGGAGATCCGCCCGCTTGTGTTTACACAGGCGGGCGGATCTCCACACTAGATCCCCGACGATCGGGGAAGAGCTGCGGCGATTGCCGCTGCTCCTCCCCTGGCCCGACTCCCGCTGTGACTGAAAACAGCGGGAGCGAGCCTCCGGCGGCGCGCAAGCGCCGCCCAGAAGGGGGAGTGTCTGACGACGTAGTACTACGTCGTCAGACAATAACGAGCCACTCTGCCGCAGTAATATTACTGTGGGCGGTGGTAAAGTGGTTAAACCAAGTGTGTCAGAGGGGCTGAGCTTTTTCTAGGAGTTGAGGCGTGGAACACAGAACCTAAAATACTAAGCAGCTCTCTAGGGGATAGTGCGCTACACCTGTGTAAGAAATATCTATATACTTACTTATTTTCAGGCTGCTCTGGTCTGGTCACGTGACTTGTCTCCCCCTGTCACCCAGCAATGACTACATGGGGTGGAGGGAGCGCTGGCAACTTATGGTCAATAGGAGCATATAGGTGATTTCACCGCTCCCAGGCATTACCAGCTGTTGTTGAGTGATCTCTCCTCCCCCCTGCATTAGACACTGTCTGACACAGGGGAGATCACTTGATCAGACCAAAGTGGCCTGAATATAGGTAGGTATACAAATCTTTCTTACACAGGTTTGTCAGAATAATGTTAGGAGGAGGGAGGGAGCATTTTTAAGAGTAGGAAAACAGTCCAGTGCTTGTTTTTTTTTTTTTTTTTTTTATTGAGGGGATAAAGCTTGGATGGGGAGTAATGGTATTAAGGGATGCCCACTGGACTTCAGGAAATTCTTCAGGGGCAACTTCTAGTATATACAGTCCTTTATACAGCTCCTTTCCTTCCTCCAGCATCTCACTTGCTTGCAGAATCACTAGTAGTGTAAAAATCTGTAGCACTGGCCCATTACAGGCAGGGACACACATTTACTGCACTTCCTCCTGTGGTCACTGATCTCAGCACCACCTCTTCAGACCCTTCCAGCCATTCTGACTGCAGCAGCTGCTTTCTCTAGACATCCTGGCTACTTTTTCAAAGTCCTCCTGACTGACGCTCCCCAGTCCTTCAGACTGACACTCACCAGCTCTCCAGACTGGCACTAAGGAGATCTCCCGGACATGCTGACTCTCTTTCTTGCTGTCCTCACAACTGCTCCCATGGATCCAGGCAATGATTCCTCTGTGTTTCGTAGAGTGTCTCTCCAGCACCCAAGCCCCAGGCCCAAGGTCACCTCCTCAGGCTAAGGGACTCCCTCAAGGGCCATCGACAGTCTCCTTAGCACTCCATCTCCATCTGCATCTCCATCTTCCACCTGACTGCCCCTGGCGGTATGACCCAATAGTATTTAAGAAGTGCCTGTCCCCTGCCAGCCCACTTCGCTGGGGATTGGCTGTGGCCCTCCTCAATACTCCAATTTGCTCCTTTCAGACTCCAAATTCAGCATAGGCCTGGCTCTCAGCCAAGCCAATTTACCCACTCTAACAACTATGTACACCTAGCACACTACACTTAAATGGGCACTTTACCACATAAGGCATCTGTTTTGCACGTATTTCTGGGGAAAACCAAATTCTAAGGGGGTTAAAACAAGCTCTTACTGACCTTTGTAGCTGCAGGCACTATAGTGCAATTCATATTATATTTCATAAGTGAAGCAGAGAAGTTTATAAAGTCTGGTCTAAGGACTCCCCTCAATCTGTGTCACCTGTGTTTACATGAGAGACTAAAAGGTTGGCAGGCTGAAATATCAATGCTGGGGGGTTATGAGAGAATGAGCTAAACTGCTGGAATGAAACTGAAAGTATTCTACCTTGAACATAAACTACTCCACAGTTTCTTTTTTTTTAGAACTTATTTAGTATTTGTTAAGAATATGTTTAAATATGCTTTACCATATCCTGGCCAGGGTTCTACTAGAAAATACGATATATATTTGGTGCGGCTGTTACAGAAATTATTTAAATATTCAATGTTGACAGGGAGAGAATTTGAAGGTATTTATTTTTTTATATGAAAGCTTTTTTTATTATTTGCCGGTTCATTTTGTTTTATCTTCTATGTAAATTGGGAACAGTTGGGTTTAAATATACCTAATGACCACTTTTATTCATGATTTGTTCCAGGTGGCTGCTGAAAACAGTGCGGGAATTGGATCATACAGTGATTCTTTTCTGTTTAACACTGCAGAGAGTGGTAAGATGATAATCTTTACTATTTAAAAACAGATTTTCTTCTGTGTGTATGAATTCACATTTCTGTGTGCAAGAGTTTACAGCTAACAAGGTTGTAATTATAGCATATCGCAACTAGATCATATGGCATAACCATCTATTTTATTAGATATGCTTATTAACCAGATCTTGTAATGACAGCTAGTTGATTGGACCTGATAAGGTTCTGTTTTGCTTGGCCATAGTCTAAAATGTTCCTTGGAGATGCCAAAGTGTTCAAGGCCAATATACGTAACTCCATCAGGTTGTTTTTAGGCCTCATTCACACAGCGCATTTGCCCATCTCTCCTAGATGCCTTACCTTCTGGCTGGAGCATTTTGGCGGAAAAAATGCACGGAGTTTGGAAACGCATCTAAACACATCTAGATGCATTTAGGCGTGTCAAGCGCTTGGGAGTTAATACATTTATTTGAACAGAGTTATAACTTATTCTGGCCATTGAAAAAAAATAACGCTCCATTACCTGAAGCGCCTAGAAGCAACAAGCATTTTTTTCTGGGAAAACGCTGCTGCTCCTGGATCTGCTGGCAGTGAGGTTTTTTTCTGCCTCTAAAGTGGGCATGGACTATGTGTGCATGGACATTTAGGCTAACATGCAGGGCCATTAAGAGGCAGAAAAAAAAACAACAGATGCCCCTAACAGCAGTGTTGAAAAGGTCTAGTGTGCATTAGGCCTTAGTATGCTCTCTGGTTCTATCATGTTGGACCTAAAGATAAGAGCTCAAGAAGAGGGCACACTTAAAAGATGGGTACACTGACAGCTGCCTCACAAATTCTCTAAATAACTATGGTTCTACTTTGCCTTTTGTTTACTTAACTACATGCTTTGTCACAGAGTGTAAATCACGAGTACCCCTGTGATGTAGCCCACGACCTCCTACTTTGGGATGGTGGGTCAGCAAGCCCAGATCATGGGTTCCTGACCCACCATCCTAGAGCATCACTGTTCTGAAAGGAGCCGACACAAGAGGAAGCATGGCTGTAGAGGGAGCAGAGCCGATGCTTCCTGTATAGCGTTGGCTTCTGTCACAGGTAGAGTGATATCAATTGCACTCTGCCTGGGACAGCAAAAGTCTGCAATACCTGTAGCAAGGGAGATTCCCGAGTGGAGGATTATTCTTAAAGGTCATTGTATATTTTAAACACGTTAGGACCGGAGGATTTTCCTGCTTTACGTCCAAGCCACTTTTTGCAACTTGGCACTGTGCGACTTTAACTGACAATTGCGCGGTCATGCAATGCCGTACCCGAACAAAATTTACGTCCTTTTTTTCCCACAAACAGAGCTTTCTTTTGGTGATATTTGATCAACTCTGCACTTTTCATTTTTTGCGATATTAATAAAAAAAAGAGCAACAATTTTGAAAAAAATAACAATATTTTTCTACTTTGACAGTTAAAAAATATCCAATATATTAAATTTTTGTCATATATTTAGGCCAAAATGTATTTAGCTACATGTCTTTGACAAAAAAATTCTCAATGAGCGTATTTTCAACCGCTTTAAGAACGGAAGATTTTACCCCATTCCTGACCAGGCCATATTTTGCGATTTGGCACTGCGTTACTTTAACGGACAATTACGCGGACGTACCACGCTGTACCCAAATTAAATTTATGTCCTTTTTTCCCCCACAAATAGAGCTTTCTTTTGGTGGTATTTGATCACCTGTGCAATTTTTACTTTTTGCGCTAAAAACAAAAAAAGAGCGACAATTTTGAAAAAATAACAATATTTTTCACATTTTTTATATGAAATTCCCCCCCAAAAAAATGTAAAAATCAAAATCTTTTAACATTTTAGGCCAATTTGTTTTCTGCTACATATGTTTGGTAAAAAAAATTGCAATAAGGGTATTTTGATTGATTTGCGCAAAAGTTATCGCAGCTACTAACTACGGGAAATTTAATCATTTTTATTTTTAACTAGTAATGGCGGCGATCTGGCGGTGATCTGTGATTTTTTTTGCGGGACTGCGACATTGCGGCGGACAGATCGGACCCTTGACTGACATTTTTGACACTTTTGGGGGTACCAGTGACATTACTACAGTAATCAGTGCTATAAATATGCACTGTTACTGTAATAATGACACTGGCAGGGAAGGGGTTAACCTTGGTGATCAAGGGGTTAAATATATGCCTGGTGCTTACTGATGTGTGTGGGGGGAGGGGACCGTGAATCCTGTAATCTGTCCCTGCCTGTCACATAGGAGTTCCTCCCGCTTTGTTTACACAAGATCACCACCTCTCCTCCCCTGGCCCGACTCCCGCTGTGTCTGAATACAGCGGGAGCGAGCCTACGGCGCTGGACGATATCGAGCCACTTTGCCGCAGTACGATCCATGTGAGCGGTCGGCAAGTGGTTAAAATCACAGTGTATACATGGGCATATCTCTTCTGCAGTTGTTACTGGGATGCTTTCCAACAGATCTGCAGGTGCACCATGGTTACCTGCACCGAGCCATAGACTTCTGGTATTACATGCAGCTTTAGCGCACTTTTAGAAAGTGCACCACAACTGCAGAATATCATAGAAATGTGCAACAAACCCACATGAAAGCAACAGGTGCACTGTGCTGCACCCGCATTGCAGGTAAACCGCAGCGCATCAGTGTGAAAGCAGCCTTAGGCCCCTTTCACACGATTGGTCAGATTGGATTCGCCTGTCTGTTTTTCTCTATCCACCTCTATGGAGCGGCAGATGTTTAAAGACTTGTGTCCTACCTACAATATGATCTGGTGAAAAAAACAGAATGGGATCCGTCCTTTTCCATCTGGGCAGATTGGAATGTAGGGCCCATAGAGTAGAGCCGGCTGTGTCCGTGCATAAGTAGAGTGGACACAGACTGAAATTGCACTGAACCACAGATATGTGAACCAGCTCAAAGAAAGCCAGTTTGGTTCACATGTCATGCAAATCGGATACGGTTCAAAATGCATCCAATTCGCATATATGTGAACGGAGCCTAACTTTCAAGGAGGTTCAGTGTAAATAACAGAAATATCAAAAGTCTTCTGCCCTAGCTTAACTAGCACCTGAGCACCAAAAAATACATCTTTTGTTCTATACTAACTGAAGTTGGTGACAGGGGGAAGCAGGATGAAGAGTGACATCTGTGGTGGGTCCAAACACAGCAGGTGATATTAAAATAGTTTAGATACACTATATTACCAAAAGTATTAGGACACCTGCCTTTACATACACATGAACTTTAATGGCATCCCAGTCTTAGTTTGTAGGGTTTAATATTGAGTTGGCCCACCCTTTGCAGGTACAACTTTTCTGGGAAGGCTGTCCACAAGGTTTAGGAGTGTCTATGGGAATGTTTGACCATTCTTCCAGAAGCGCATTTGTGAGGTCAAGCACTGATGTGGATGAGAAGGCCTGGCTCCCAGTCTCTCCTCTAATTCATCCCAAAGGTGTTCTTTATGGACCTTCCTTTGTGCACTGGTCCAAATAATTTGGTGGAGGGGGTATTATGGCATGGGGTTGTTTTTCATGGGTTGGGCTTGGCCCCTTCGTTTCAATGAAGGGAACTCTTAAGGCGTCAGCATACCAAGACATTTTGGACAATTTCATGCTCCCAACTTTGTGGAAACAGTTTAGGGTGGCCCCTTCCTCTTCCAACATGACTGCGCACCAGTGCACAAAGCAAGGTTCATAAAAACACCTTTGGGATGAATTAGAGCGAAGACAGCGAGCCAGGCCTTCTCGTCCAACATCAGTGCCTGACCTCTCAAACGCCCTTCTGGAAGAATGGTCAAACATTCCTAAACCTTGTGGACAGCCTTTCCAGAAGAGTTGAAGCTGTTATAGCTGCAAAGGGTCGGCCAACTCAACATTGAACCCCACGGACTAAGACTGGGATGCTGTTAAAATTCTTGTGACTGTAAAGGCGGGTGTCCCAATACTTTTGGTAATATAGTGTACTACTGAGCTGCTGAAAATGGTCCCGCTGGCTCTGGTGATTCTGGAGATGGTCAAACTGAATGCTTGCAGGTCAGGCTCAGGAATCCGTAGGTGCAGGAAGCAAAAACATAGTCAGTATGAGAAGAACTCAGCAACACTCATGCAGCAGAGCTACCAATTCGGAAAGCAGCGACTAGGTTAAAGTTCAGGCCAAATCTATACCAGATAGGCAGCAAAGGTACCAAAACAGTAGGCCGTAGGAGAAGTAAGGACACAAGTCAATGTAAACACCTGAGCATGCACACAAACACACACACACACACACACACAGATTTGCGCTTAGCAATGACACTAATGAGCTAATAAGCACACATGCAAGTCTTGTGGCAACAACATAGGGGAAAGCCCAACATAACAGACTGATATATGTGTGATTTCCAGGTGTCCACAAACTTTTGGCCATATAACATATATAGAAGTGCTCAGCTAAGATGACTGCAACATGGACATACAGTTAATTTCAATCACTATTTCTCCTAGTTTTTTCCCCCAGCGTCAGGAAAGCATCTGACAATGGAAGTAAATGTGGGGTGAAGTTTCACATTCTGAAATCATTTTTTATCCATCTACTTTTACAGTTCCAGAAATCTAACCTATTTCCAAGTTGGTTGCTTGGCTAGTCTAAATTTCATTTTTTTTTACATTGCATATAAATCAACTCAGGCTAATTCAGGTGAAGCTGAAAAAGTGGCATCAACTATTTTGTTCTTTCCAAGCTGGTTTCTTGGATTATCTAAATTGAAAGTCTTATATACATTAAATGTAAATCAACTTAGGCTAATTCAGGTGAAGTTGAAAAACTGGCATCAACTATTTAATTGTAGGCAAGATGGATCTTGTTGGCATTCATTACACATACTAGGAAATATCTTACCAGATGTTATATGGGCTCTTTTAGACTGGCAAAAACCTATCCTAGTGTGGTCAAACTACTTTAGCCACCAGCCAGTGAGTTTAGCCACCATCCAGGTTAAAGATGTAGCGAGGATCAAGTTTTAAAATTTGTTTTTATTTTATTATTTTATATGACTTTAACAAGTCTATATAGACAATTTAGCTTGTAAATTAATTCCTTTTAGCATGGTTTAATCCTTAGCGTGTGGTAAGTAAATTCCCAAAGCTTGATTTGTCTCTTGAGATTGATGGGATCCAGCTGCATATCTCTCTTTCTTCACTGAGAGGATTTATTAAGTTTGGCTACTTTCTAGCATTCCCTTTGACAGCTAAATCTCTTCACTGATAAAACTGAGATATGCTAAGTTTCTTTAAAGATGTTTAAAATCAGTATGCAGTAGGATTAGATATTAAAGCTAATGCTTTGGGAAATTTAGAAATTTTTATGAGATGGGATGCATGGGGCATAAATAAATGCATATATTTCTGAAACTGTTGAATAGCAGGTAAAGCTGTTAAAGCAAAACTCCAGCCAAATATACTGTAGAAAGATAAAATGAATAACCTATTAATAGATAAAATGACAATTTTACTATTTATCTCTAGTTCAGAGATTTTCCCTGTTGTAATTTTTCTGCCACTAGATTTCCTCAGTCTTTTTGCCCGCATCATTCTTTCATCTATCTCTGAGCCCTGGATGCTGAATCTGCCCTCTTCCTGTTACTAGAGGGTGAAAGAAGAAGCAGCACAGTGATGAGTTCATCTATCTGTCAATCCGCTTACTTCCTATAATTGGTCTTCTTGTCGCCACATGGACTACTTGGCTTGCTGTACTGTTTCTTCCTCTCAAACTCCATCCCTGCTGTACAGGGATTACAACAGCCTGATACTAGGTCAAATTCAGTCATTAGAGATAGGCGAACAGTTCGGGCCGAACATTGTCGGGGCGTTCAACCATTTGTTTGGCCCACAGAAAGACCACAATGCACTGCGCTGCCGCACAGTGCATTGGAAGTTCTGATCACCCAGGTGGTGGTGTTGCTGGCAGATCCTCTGTTTGCGGGGTGGCAGGTGCCACTGTCACTACAGAGGTGGATGAAGAGGCCGAGACTGCAGCAGCAGAAGAGGAAGCAGGAGGAGCCAGAGACCTTTCTTGGTTTTTGAGGTGTCTACTCCACTGCAGCTCGTGCTTTGCACTTAGATGCCTGGTCATGCAGGTTGTGCTCAGGTTGAGAAGGTTTATGCCTTGCTTCAGGCTCTGATTGCACAGTGTGCAAACCACTCGTGTCCTGTCATCAGCACATTGTCTGAAGAACTGCCACACTAGGGAACTCCTTTGAGCTGGCTTTGGTGTGCTCGGTCCCTTGCTGTGTTGGGCAGTAGCAGGCGTAGTGTCTAGGGCACGGCCGCCCTGCTTTGGCACCCTGCTCCCTTCTGCTGTGCTGGTGGCTCTGTGCGCCCAACGCCTCTTCCTCCAAACTACTCAGGTCAACTGCATGACATTCATTCCATGTGGGGTCGAGGACCTCATCATCCTGCACATCATCTTCCATGCAGTCTTCACCCCTGCAACCCTTGTCGGTCTCCACAATTCGGAATTCCACAGCAGTTGGCACCTGTGTTTTGTCATTATATGAGACGTGCTGTGATGGTCCTCCCATGTACTCATCTTGAGACATAAGTTGTTGGGCATCGGTGCACTCAATCTCTTCCACTTCTGGGGCAGAGCTAGGTGGATGGCCCTGGGAAACCATGGTAACAGAGTCATCAAAAAGAAGAAGAGACTGCTGCATGACTTGGGGCTCAGATTGCTTGGCTGATTTTCAAGGGGGTGAGGTGAAAGATTGATGGACATCGGCTGCAGAAGACTGGGTGGGAGACAATGTGAAGGAACTGGAGGCACTGTCAGCAACCCAATCTACTATCGCCTGTACTTGTTCTGGCCTCAACATTTGTAGAGGCGCATTAGGCCCTGCCAAATACTGCTGTAAGGTTCTGTCGCCTACTCGCAGCTGAGAAAGGTGTTTCACTTGTGCGTGTAGCTGCCACGTCCTCTCCTTGCAACAGGAGCTCCACCAGCAGCACCACGACCCAGCACTAACATGGTGGAGCAGTATGTGTGCACACGCCTAGACGTAATGAATGATGGGTCTGCCCCCTTCAACTTCTGATTTTCCAAATTGGGCACATGGCCTGAGCTTGCCCTTTACGCCTTGGAGGTGCTGGCCTGCCCTGCAGCCAGTGTATTATCTGAATGTGTATTTAGCACGGCTGGGGGTGTTATCACAGACAAGCGCAGCCGCCTGTCTATAGCCAATCTGGACAAGCTCACGTTCATTAAAATGAACCAGGCATGGATCCCACAGGACTTGTCCGTACCTTGTGCAGAATAGATATGTATACCGGCCTTACCCAGCCATTGTTGCATTTTTGATCTTTCTCACTCTTTTTGGGGTGTACCCTAATTAAAAAATAAAAATAAAATTAAAAACAAAAACCAGTGCTGGCTACCTCGTCCTCCTCCACCGCCGCTCCCACCTACACCGCCACATCCACCGCCACCTCAACCTCCTACTCCATATGGGCCTCGTCCTCCTAGATCAAGATGTTTATTTTTTATTTTTATGTATTTTATGTTATTTTAAGTTATTTCCCTATCCACATTTGTTTGCAGAGCGCTTGCCATGCTCTTAAGATGATTTTGATGTCATTTGCAGCCCTCTAGCCCTTGTTTCCTGTTGTCCGTGTTTGTTTTAGAGACATTTTAGTGCTCAAAAGTTCGGGTCTCCATTGACTTCAATGGGGTTTGGGATCGGGACAAAGTTCGGGTTAAGTCCGGGTCACGAACCCGTACTTTTTTTTCAAGTTCGGTCAAACCCGCCGAACCCGAAAGACCAGGTGTTCCCTCAACTCTAATTATAAGCAAAGGGCCCAACAAGAGTCCTGGTGGAATTGTGCACATATACCTAAGTACAGTATATGTTGGTATTAATAGAGATACCTTCAGATAAATGTAAAAAATAGGGGAGCAAAAACACCAAAAGGGAATGCTTCCACTCAGCGCTAAAGTGAATCAATCAATGGTATAACAGTCATAAAGACATAACAGCAGCCACTATAAAAAGTCGAACAATATAAAAAGATGCTAATTTCCCTTAAAAGAAGCTCAGCATTAGCAGCACTGAAAATTACTGCTTAAAGTAAAAAGTACATGTAAGAAAAGTCCATAACATGAGCCAGGAAGGAGGAAGATGAACAGTCTCTAAATGGTGAAATCAACCACAGGTGCAGGAAGCTGAAACTGAATGTGAAGCCGTCACCTCACCTAGTGAATTCCTCTCCCCTTAAGAGTTGCACTCACCAGAAATCAAATTGTCACAAGCCCATCAACATGATAATGATATCAAGCCTAGATGAATCACCAATAAGGACACCTCTCATATAGCCCTGCTACTCAGAGATGGCAGCTCGGACAGGATTACTCCAGATGAATGTATAACAGCCAATCAAAATGAGCCATAGAAGAAAGGGAAGGATCGCACATAGTGTAACTCTGTAAACTTTTATTGATCCCTTAAACAGAAAACCCCCCTTCAGACAATGCACTTATACGGCATAAATAAAAGAATTGCACAACAAATGGTCATCAGCAACACCTCATGATTACCTGCTTCTCCCGATCGGCTTCACCGACTTGCAGTGTGTCCGAGATCTGGAAGCAGTGATAGAGTGTCCTGCGCTGGTATCGTGAGCCGTGTAGACACGCCCTTACGCGTATCGTCATAGGACTTCGTCAGAGGGCGTGGCTACACGGCGCAGCTCATACATATTTATAGGCTGCGTGAGCAGCCGTCACATACACTGGTGATTGGTTCTCTGTGCATGACTGAATTAGCAGTGCTTTACTGAATTTTAGTTTTCTTACATGGACTTTTTACTTTAATCAGTTATTTTCAGCGCTGCTAATGCTGAGCTTCTTTTAAGGGAAATTAGCATCTTTTTATAACCTTCAGATAAATGTTGCAGCAAAGTCTAGTTTCAGAAGCCCCTGAGGATGATCATGATGCGACTTCAGTCTTTGTGTCAGAAACCTGAAGACAAGATCAGCGGTGATGGGGAGATCATCCAACTGTTGTGGAACCAGCCTGGAAGGCAGCTTCTTACTGGCAGAAACTGTGGTGTGGCACTGGAACTCAGAATCAACTCTGTGCTTTAGTCTCTTCCTAGTAGTTTCTAATCTGACATGCAACCAGACCTCTAACTACCAGAAGTGCTTTCATCCCCTGTTCACACTGGTGCGACTTGTCATATGCTTTGACAGTTTCTAATCAAATGACAAGTCGCACCTAATTGTAACTGTATAAAGCAGTGCAACTTCAACTTTACAGTGCTGCACCAGAAAGGTTCCTGCACTATTTTTTGCAATTTCAGGTGCAACTTGCATAGACATCTGTGCATGAAGTCACACAGATGTCAGGCAAGTCACCCCTGAAATCGCACTGACCTGTGGTTTTGAAATTGTGCTACTTTATGTGAAGTAGCACTATTTTAAAGTCGCATTCAGTGTGAGCGAGGGCTAAAACTGTGATCAGCTGTGGTCATTTTGATTAACTCAGCATAAAAAGAGCTTTCCTTGAGCATTTAAGTTGCCGGTAATGCAACTGAAGCAAACAATGAACTATGGGTGACAAGGAACTGTCGAAAGATCTCTGGAATAAAGTTGTGGACAGGCATAAGTCAGGAGATGAATACAAAAAAAGTTTAAAGGCTTTATCAATTTCTAGACGCAGAGTGAAGTCTATTATTAAGAAGTGGAAGGTATTTGGTACAACAGAGACCCTCCCTGGATCAGGACGTCACTCCAAACTGGATGAAAGAGCTCTGAGGAAACTGGTCAGAGAGGCTACCAAGAGGCCTACAGTAACTCTGAAGCAGTGGCAGGAATTTATGACAAAGAGTGGTCCTTGTGTGCATGTGACAACAATATCACAAATTCTCCACAAACGTGGCTTGTATGGGAGGGTTGCAAGAAAAAAGCCACTCCTCAAGAATGGCCACATGCAGTCACGACTGAGCTTTGCCAAAACTCACCTTGAAGAGTCTGAGGCCACATGGAAAAAGGTGTTATGGTCAGATAAGACTAAAATTAAATGATTTGGCCTCAACACCAAACGATATGTCTGGGGAAAATCCAATACAGCTCACCATCCAAATAACACCATTCCTACAGTAAAGCATAGCGGTGGTATTATCCTGTTATATGAGAGTGTTTCTCTGCAGCATGGACTGGAGCAATTATCAGATTAGAAGAAAAAATGGTTGGGGCAAAATACCATCAAATTCTTGAGGAAAACCTGCTACCCTCTGCCAGAAAGTTGTCAATGGGAAGAAGGTTTACCTTTCAACATGACAATGACCCAAAGCACACAGCAAAGATGACCATTGACCACACAGGGGTTGAAGAAGAAGAAGGTGAATGTCCTTGCATGGCCTAGTCAGAGCCCAGACTTAAACCCCATTAAAAATCTGTGGAATGACTTGAAGACTGCAGTCCACAAATGGTCACTATCAAATGTAACTGAACTTGAACAGTTCTGCTAAGAAAATTGGGCAAATATTGCAAAGTTAGTAGAGACATATCCCAACAGACTAAAGGCTGTAATTAAAGCAAAAGGTGGTTCAAAAAATACTGACCTAAGGAGGGGGGTGATCCTTAATCCAACTCAGTGATTATGTTTTTTAATTTCTGATTTTTTTTTCTGGCATGTTGGTGTTATATCTTTCATTTAGATGGTATAAGTTGCAAGTTATAAGTAAATACAGCTGAATACAATTAAAATTGTGCCTGTCTTCATTTCAGGCTGCAAAGCAACAAAATGTAGGGGGTAATTATTTTATATACTCTATTCTATACCCTCTATTGTATATGTGATTCCTCTTATAGTCGATGATAATAATCTGACGGTTCCAACCCTTCTCCAATTTACTAAAAAAGTGCTTTGTTGCAACCTGTCATGTTTTTTATTGCAGTTTTCATTGGATGTGAACACTACATAGATTTGTTCCCACCAGGTATATCTGTCTAGTTGGGACATAGACTGCAATGAGATTTAGGAAATAAGCTTCTCTCATGAGTTGACCAAGAGTTTTTTGTAGTTATATTACTGACAGATACAGTATATCAGTGTACCACATTTTAGTTCTTTGCTGATCCTATTTAATACAGCCACAATTCACATTTTAGAGTGTGACTGACAATACAATGCTAGCAGATGTTTGACAGATATCAGTCCAGCTCCCAGGTTTCAGGTTTATTCTAAACGAGGGGCCAAGAGTAACAATATGGGTTGTAATAATATCTGCTTATGCTTTGGCAAACTTGAATAGGAATCCCATAAAGCTGATATGTATAAATGTTAGAAAGGCAAGTGTAATGTTTTACTTACCAGCACTGTATTTTGCTAGTAAGGCTTATTGAAAATCTAGGCTTTAAGCCAATGCTGTAAATCCTGGGTGTCTCAATTAATCTTATTTTTTTAATTACAGTGTTCATAGATAGCTATTTCAAATTCAAATGTGAATGTGTTTTATAATTTATTTCAGATTTAAATCTTCCTCTACTACTAAATGCTATATTTTATAACTTGTCTTGAAGGTCACACATTAAAGTATTCACAATAAAATATGACTTCTTTAAAATGTGAATTACGATACAGTTATGAAACTGGATACAAAGTTGAATTCTAATCTCAAATCACAAAACATATCTTTTTTATTCTTCCTTTTATGATAATTGTTTTTTAAAAACTCTCATTTATTATTATTCACATATTTAAGAAGATCTGTGGGTTAACAGCTTCTACATAGTGTAGCTGACAATTATACTTTCTAAATAAGATTACTGTGAGGATTATTTAAAAAAATTTGAATGGACATTTTCATTTGTTAAGAAAACCCAATACTTGCTTAGGCTTGCAATTTATTGAACTTGGTGAAAATGTTACATATTAGTCAAAATAAGAAAGTCTACTTGGTAGGTCTCTAAGCTAAAGGGTTCTAGATGTTTTCAGAGGATAAAGTGTATCAAAGTTTAAGTGTAGGCAAGTTTAAGTTGTGGATAGAGTAGAGAAGGATAACAATCCATGTCATGTTTTTTATTGCTGTTTGTATCCCCACTGGGAACCTTTGCTCTTTCTATTTGTTATAGTGACCCTTGTCAGGGAGACACAAAGTAATGGGGAATCAAACATTTTACAGCAACAGAAGGAAAGGGGAAATCTTTCAGTGGGAGACATGTATTTCAGTAAAGTATATGGCCTGGAGCTAAGTAAAACTAGGAGGAGGGCCAGCATGACTTGGGTCTGCAGGAGAAGCGGAGTATTAGTGGGGTGATTTAGATTGATGCATTCTGCTTACCAGAATAAAGAGTTCAAGGCAGAGGGTGTGTCCTGTAGAGGGTAGAGAGGGGGGGGGGGTGTCAAAGCTTAGTCGGAGCTCATCACAGCATCGGATAGTTTTCTTCTGCATTCCTGGACTTCACTGTAGGAAGAAATAAAGATGGGTGACTTGGACAACATGCTGTCCCAGATTAGAGCTGCAGCTGTGGCCAGAGGTCCTTAGTGGCTACAAGACAAACTATCACACTTATTGCAGGAGTCCAGGCAGGTCTCTCCTGGGCCCTCTTCTAGTCTCCCACATGAAAGGATGTCTAGGCCTTCTGAGCGCTTCAGTCCTGAAAGGGGACCTGGCAATATATCATTGAGAGCTGGAGGATAAGACCTGGCAATATCTGAGAAGAGATGGTGTGCATCTGAATGCCATTGCAATTGATTTTTGGCATCTGGGATTGCAGGAGCATATCCAGTGGGCTTTTGGGGTTTGGGGGGCAACACATGCGTAAGGCATCACACTCCTGTGCTGTGGCAGGGGGTCTATTGGATCTTTGAAGGTGGTGCTGGTTAAATAATTGTGAAAAATTGTGGGTTGGGCCCATCTGAGGTATAGGTGTCCCTTCCTAACAATACGGTGGTAACATCTGGGTATTAATTAGGTTGTATCTGGTAGTACATAAGTAGTTAATTGTCCCTGAGCCAGTGTAGTTGCGGCTGGGGGCCTTTGAGGTGGCATGAAAATCATGAGTATATAGGCCTTCAAAGGCCTTAGACTGTATATAAACTGAGGTTGGTTTACTTGGTATGCATTGACTGTATTATATGCATTAAACTTGTTTTCTTGTGAATGCTGTATTTAATGATTTGTAATAAAAAGGCTGCTATGGCCATTCGACTCCAAATAAAATGTGTAGTCTGGTCATTTTGGAAGAGGGAATAGGTTAAGTGTTTAATGTTTTATAGATAACCGGAGCCTCGACATGCCCCTCAGTCATGACAATCGATGTGCCTCCTTTCTCTGGTGGTCACTGCTGTCATTGGCTATGCATCAAAGTCTAATCAACTACCTCTTTAGGTAGCTCTGGACTTCCACGCAGTGCCTGATCAATGGGTTCAGTTTGTTGGTGTCAGCTGGACTACTGTGTTTGTATTTGCTTTCTTTATTCTGACCTTGGCTTGTAATTTGGACATCTGTCTGCTCTTTGCCTTGACCGCATGCTTATCTCACTTTGGCTCTGCCTTTCGATTAGTGCACACCTGGTTCTCAGCTGTTATGCTGCCGATCTGTCTAAGGACTTGCACTGCTCTAACACCAATGCTATATTTTGTTGGCTGTTGCCTCCATTGAAAATGGGAATTCTTCTTACTTTGTAGAGATTTTCTCTCATTTGCTGTTGCAACCCCGATCCCCCACCCCCACCCCACCTAGCCTTCAACCACCTCAGTTCTTACTCTTAAGTAAAAGCGCATGTAAGAGTCATTCTTTGCATACTGCATAATTTTGAACTGTGATTTGATGTTTATGCTCACACGTTCACCATATAGTTCCCCATACATCAGGGATCACCAGAACACTAAACTAGCCAGGGAAGTTTTAGTAAATGTTTTATCTTTAAAGAAAAGAGGGGGAGTGGGGATATGGCCCCTTTCATACTTGTGCGACTTGTCCTGCCATGTGGGACTGCAAAGTCGCCTGACAAGTTGTTCTCCATGATTTCCAATGAGTACCGTTCATATCTGTTTGATTTCAAGTCTTCAAAGTAGTCCCTGCACTACTTTTGGCTGATTTTAATGCGTTTTGAGGTCCACACTTGTTAAAAAAGTTTGAAATATCCAATAAATTTAGTTCCACTTCATGATTGTGTCCCACTTGTTGATTCTTCACAAAAAATTACAGTTTTATATCTTTATGTTTGAAGCCTGAAATGTGGCAAAAGGTCGAAAAGTTCAAGGGGGCCGAATACTTTTGCAAGGCACTGTATATCATATATTTGACATCTCGAGTCTTACATTGTGTTTACTCCTATAGACTGTTGACAAGCATGCCTTAACAGAACATAATCATTGGTCTTTGAGAGCGTTCCCAATTTGTCGATGTGTGGCTGTTCCATTTGATACTCTGCTGCTGTTTGTACAACAAAACCATATTCTTTAGAAAGCATAAGCAATGCTAACAGGAGCTTAACTTATCACCTTTTCTGTTTTTTTTTGTTTACCTCTTCCACAACTCAACACAACCATAAATGATGACATTCCTTGTATACAATCATTACATGATTGAATATACAGTACTGTCAGTCTAAAAATAATCATAGTCATATGACATTTTTTGCTAACAGTACTGTATCAAATACATTTATAAATTAGTATGTAGAAGATAGACATTCTTGTTTTTTGGTTCTTTATTACTAATTTATAGTAAAACAGTTGAAGTTGAACTTTTCATATTTCTCATAATGTAATTTGCTTTATAGTGCAAGTTTTTTTTATTATGCTGTCATCAATTTCAAACAATAAAGACACTTCCTCTAATGTATTTCACTAAAAGTAGAAGGGATGAATAAAAATGTCTCCATGTCTATTACTTGTGACTGTGTGGGAATATATCAGTTTTCATCACTGACTAATATTTTGTCATCGTCCACATTCTATTTTGGCAACCAAGTCCTCACACCATTCTCATTGAATGAGTAATGGTTTCTTGGCTTCTTCCATGGATGACTAGTGATTAACCAGCTTCTTTACAAGGATTATAGTGATTTCCCAACTTTTTCATTAGATTTGTAGGGATTTCTTTGCTTCTTTATTGCATGCATACAGATTTCTCAGCTTTTTCATTTGGTGCATAGTAATTTCCTAGTTTCTTCAGTGGATTCTAGTGTTTTTTTAGCTTCTTCTCTGGATGTGTAGTGATTTCTCAGCTTCTTCATTGGATGTGTAGTGATTTCTCAGCTTCTTCAATGGATGTGGAGTTATTTCTCATCTTCTTCATTGGATGTGTAGTAAATTCTCAGCTTCTTCATTGGATGTGTAGTGATTTCTCAGCTTCTTCATTGGATGTGTAGTGATTTCTCAGCTTCTTCATTGGATGTGTAGTGATTTCTCAGCTTCTTCATTGGATGGGTAGTGATTTCTCAGCTTCTTCCTTAAACGAGTAGTGATTTCTCAGCCTCTTCAATGGATGTGGAGTTTTTTCTCATCTTCTTCATTGGATGTGTAGTAAATTCTCAGCTTCTTCATTGGATGTGTAGTGATTTCTCAGCTTCTTCATTGGATGTGTAGTGATTTCTCAGCTTCTTCATTGGATGTGTAGTGATTTCTCAGATTCTTCATTGGATGGGTAGTGACTTCTCAGCTTCTTCCTTAAACGAGTAGTGATTTCTCAGCCTCTTCAATGGATGTGGAGTTATTTCTCATATTCTTCATTGGATGTGTAGTAAATTCTCAGCTTCTTCATTGGATGTGTAGTGATTTTTCAGCTTCTTCATTGGATGTGTAGTGAATTCTCAGCTTCTTCATTGGATGGGTAGTGATTTCTCAGCCTCTTCAATGGATATGTAGTGATTTCTTAGCTGCTTCCTTAAATGAGTAGTGATTTCTCAGCCTCTTCAATAGATGTGGAGTGATTTCTCAGCTTCTTCATTGGATGTGTAGTGATTTCTCAGCTTCTTCATTGGATGGGTAGTGATTTCTCAGCTTCTTCATTGAATGGGTAGTGATTTCTCAGCTTCTTCCTTAAACAAGTAGTGATTTCTCAGCCTCTTCAATGGATGTGGAGTTATTTCTCATCTTCTTCATTGGATGTGTAGTAAATTCTCAGCTTCTTCATTGGATGTGTAGTGATTACTCAGCTTCTTCATTGGATGTGTAGTGATTTTTCAGCTTCTTCATTGGATGTGTAGTGAATTCTCAGCTTCTTCATTGGATGGGTAGTGATTTCTCAGCCTCTTCAATGGATATGTAGTGATTTCTTAGCTGCTTCCTTAAATGAGTAGTGATTTCTCAGCCTCTTCAATAGATGTGGAGTGATTTCTCAGCTTCTTCATTGGATGTGTAGTGATTTTTCATCTTCTTCATTGGTTGGGTAGGGATTTCTCAGCTTCTTTCTTGAATGTGAAGTGATTTCTCAGCTTCTTCAATGGATGGCTAGTGATTAATCAGCTTCTTTCCTAAGATTATAGTAATTTATCAATTCTTTCATTAGATGTGTAGGGATTCTCAGCTTATTTATTGGAAGCATACAGATTTCTCAGCTTTTTCATTGGGTGCGTAGTGATTAATTAGCTTCCTCAGTGGATGGTAGTGATTTCTCAGCTTCTTCATTAGACGTGTAGTGATTTTTCAGATTCCTTATTGGAAGCATACAGATTTCTCAGACTTTTCATGGATATACCGTGATTTCTTAGCTTCTTCATTTGATGGGTAGAGATTTATCAGCCTCTTCAATGGATGCATAATGATTTCTCAACTTACTCATTGGATACATAGTGATTTCCTAGCATCTTCACTGTTTGGTGATTTTTCAGCTTCATTATAAGATGCATGGCGATTTCTCGGCTTCTTCATTGGAAGTGTAACAATTTCATAACTTCTGGATTCAAAGTAATGTCTCGGTTTCTACTATACAGTCCTAACGTGGTGCACTGGTTATGTCTGACTTTTTAATATCAAAGGAGGCCTTTTTAGGCATTGCTATGCATTTAATGAAAAAGTTAAGAAATTTCTATTCACGTGTAGCGGTCAGAGGAGTAGGGGACCGCAATGCAGAATTAAAGTACGGTACAGCAGACAGAGAGGCTGAAGCAGATACCGGCTTTATTAACCAACAGAGTATAATGGCCGGAGAATGATGTTAACAGTAAAAACAGATTACATAGGTTTACAGCAAAGTTAACTGCAACGTGATACTTAAAATGGCGTTCCCGCCAACGCACACACAGAGATACAGGCTACTCTGTTATATGATCCTATCTGATTCCCGCTAACCGGGACACGTTGCTGCAACGCTCTGTCTACAGAAACCTGTTCTATGCCCTACCACAGGTTAGCACCGGTGCAACTCACAGTTCTGTAGGTACAGCTGCTTTATCTCAGTCTCTGTGATGGTGGATGCAGTCAGGTCTCTGGATCTGCCCCTTGCTGTCTGTAGCTGCAGTCTCGTATGCACTGGTCTGGGTTTCTTTGCAAGTAGTTTATCTTGTTCTGTCACTTGGAGGTCACTGCAGTCTGGCCCCTTGCTCTGTAATTTGCTTGAGGTGCTCTGGGATGTTCTCTCCTCTCTTTCTCTGGTTCTCAGCTACTGTCCGTTGTATCACAGTTCAGTTCTGTCTCCTCTGGCAAGATCCTGTTGTTCTGTCCCAGGATTATACAGTCTATATCCCTCTCAAGGCCACAGCATGCAGTACCTTTCCTCAGCTCAGCACAGCCATAGAGAGCCAAACACCACACACTTCCTGGAACTTCCTGCTTCCTCCCTTCACCTAAAGCAACAACAGTGACCTCTTGTGGCTGGAAGATGCATGACAGTCTGTGGGAATTTCTCAATAGAACTACAGTGTACTGAAGTTAGTCATTCAAGGGGCTGACCCCCTACACACGCAATAAAGAATTTGAGAGATGTTGAGACTCCTGTTTGTGACATGTTCATGACACTTGTTTATGGCTGACAAAAATATAAATTGTATATGTAGTGACTATGTAGAAAAATGAATACAGTGGGTATATAAAAGAATCACCTCCTTTAAAATAATTCGCATTTTCTTGCTTTTGCAGCCTAAAATGAAGATAGACATTTTTTTTTTTAACAACTGTATTTAGTGCATTTAATAACAACTTTCTGTTAAGGGGGTCTTTCTCTGAAGTAGGCAAAATACCGTCAAATTCTTGAGGAAAATCTGCTGCCCTCTGCCAGAAAGTTGTCAATAGGAAGAAGGTTCACCTTTCAACATGACAATGACTCAAAGCATACAGCAAAAATGACCACAGAGTAGTTGAAGGAGGAAAAAAGGTCTTTGTATGGCCTAGTCAGAGCCTTAGAGACTTAGAGCGATAGTATCCCCTGAGTACAAAAAAAAACCTGCAAGACAATGGCATAATGTGCTAGTATACATCGCATACTAGCAAATTATGAAATACCTACCTTAGAACGAAGCACCCACACGGTCGCCCCGGACAACGCTGAGGGAGCTGTCATGTTCCCTCGGCGTCTCTTCCCGGTTTGGCAGCTCTGATGCTGTGAGTGGCCCGAAGCCGCGATGATGTCACTCCCCCGCATGCGCGCAGGAGTTCACTTTCCGGCAAGGAGCTGGCAAGGAGCTCTGAATGTCTGCCGGACCTTCAGAGTGCATGTGCCACGGGTGTCAGCGGCTGCTTGCAGGGTGAATATCTCCTAAACCGTGCAGTTTTAGGAGATATTAATTTTACCTACAGGTAAGCCTTATTATAGGCTTACCTGTAGGTAAAAGTTAAAAAGTAGAGTATACTACTGCTTTAAACCCCATTGAAAATCAGTAGAATAACTTGAAGACTGCAGTCTACAAACGGTCACCATCAAATTTACCTGAACTTGAGCAGTTTTGAAAAGAAGAGTGGGCAAATGTTGCAAAGTCTACATGTAGAGAGTTAATAGAGACATATCCCAACAGACTAAAGACTGTAATTAAAGCAAAATGTGGTTCAACAAAATACTGACACAAGGGGGTGATCCTTTTTCCAACTCAGTGATTCTGTTTTTGAATATTTTAAAAAATTTTGGACATGTTGGTGGTATATCTTTCATTTGGATGTTATAAGTTGCACTGGGTAAATACATCTGGATAAAACAAAAACTGTGTCCTTCTTCATTTCAGGTTGCAAAGCAACAAAATGTGATTATTTAAAGGGGGGTGATTATTTTCTATATCCGTTGTATATGTAATTAAAGAGTATATAGTAAGAATTATTTTTATATTTATTTATTTTTTTAAATATTTCCATTCAGTCTTTAGCAATACATATGGATATTACTTCCTCAAATGTATAAATGTCAAAACAGTGCTGCATTGACCATATATTAGATTTATTAGTCCTTTAAACCAATATGACTATGTAGATATGAGAACCTGCTTATCTGGTGTTATATATTTGCATCTTTATTCATATTGCTTATCCATAAACTTGTACCTACAAATTTAAACATTTGACAGTACTAATAGAGACTTATGTTTTCTGGTTACAGCTCCAGGAAAAGTTGTGAATCTAACTGTTGAAGCATTAAATTCATCTGCAGTAAATCTTACCTGGTTTTTACCTCGACAACCACATGGAAAAATTACCAGCTTCAAGATAAGTGTTAAACATGCAAGAACTGGAGCAATAGTAAAGGATACAAGTGTGAAAGTGGAAGAAATTTTGAATGGAGCATTGCCGGAGTGTACTGTAAGTGGAGATCCACTCTGAAAACTTTAGAACATGTTTGGGCAGGAATTTAGATCAAAATGTGATTACCAAGAAAAAGTAAAACAGTCAATCCAGATATTCCGTAATGCTAGATGGTTTTTGTTTTCTCTTTGTTTTATAATGTTACATACTGTATCTAAATAATTTTAAGAGCCATTTTTTTTTCAATTTTACTAATCTAATACATACTTTAAAGTAGAACTATGGCCAAGCAATGGACATTCAGATATTTACACATTCTTAACAAGCAATAAGAAAGCTTTAAAACAAGCCCTTACTGACCTCTGTAGCTACAGGCACTGGTGTGAGTAATTGAAGCAAGGAACAGGAACTCTCTCAGTTATGCAGGACCTCTCCGCATGCTGATAGACAGTATTTCTTGAAAAATAAGAATACAATTTTTAGGAACATTATCCACTAGTAATGTGCCAAGCATAAGTGGAAACATTAAATCTGAACATAATGTTTCCTGCTGTGATAGGACTGTACCAATGCGATTAGGCAGTAGAGCAGAATCACCTGTCAACCTCTAAGGGCATGTATTACCAGCAAACATTTATGTGTGATCTTTCAGCTTCACAAAGGCTCTCCTCTCTGCTTTTTTTTTTCTTTTTTACAACTTTCATAGTGCTTTCATAGCTGGCAGAGGCCTAAGCACATTTTAGAAGCAACAATACATCAATACTGCTTCTTTTTAAACGTATCCCCTAGTTCAGTATACTTGAGTACATTGCTGAGAATACCTGACTCACCGCAGCACTAAAAATAAAATAATACTGTGTAGTGACTTTAGATGCTAGCTTGAAAAAAAAAAAAAAGGAAGTGCATCTGTACTAAGGTGGCCACCTTTTTTTAAAAACAAAAAAAAAAAATATATCAGTACTGTTTTCTATTTATAAAACATTTTTAATAAACATTTTCTTGTCCAGGATGGTAAAATATTGACTAGATGGCAGCAAAAGGCATTACAGATATCCAAATGAACACAAAATATAAATACACAATTATAAACTTTGCTCATATAGCAACCCTAACTAAAATTGTTCATTTCAGTTCCACAGCAACATAAAATAGATCCCAAATGAGCCCAAGTTAGGTAGGCCTAGCTCAGTGATGGCGAACCTTGACACACCAGATGTTTTGGAACTACATTTCCCATGATGCTCAACTACACCGCAGAGTACATGAGAACCATGGGAAATGTAGTTCAAAAACATCTAGGGTGCCAAGGTTCGCCATCACTGGCCTAGGTATATAACATATCCCCATGCATGAATAAATGTGTATATAGGTGCATCTCATGAAATTTGAATATTATCAAAAAGTTAATTTATTATTTAGGTAATTCAATTCAAAAAGTGAAACTCATTTTATATAGATGCATTACACACAGAGTGATATATTTCAAGCATTTTCTTTTAATTTTAATGACTATAGCTTACAGCTAGTGAAAACCCAAAATTCACTATCTCAGCAAATTACAATATTACATAAGACCAATAAAAAAAAAAAAAAAGAATTTTTAATACAGAAATGTTGGCTTACTGAAAAATATGTCCATGTACAGTACAGTATGCACGCAATACTTGGTCGGGGCTCCTTTTGCATGAATTACTGTATCAATGCAGCGTGGCACGGAGTCGATCAGCCTGTGGCACTGCTGAGATGTTATGGAAGCTCAGGTTGGTTTCTCTCATTTTCCTCTTGACAATACCCCACAGATTCTCTATAGGGTTAACGTTAGACGAGTTTGCTGGCCAATCAAGCACAGTGATGCCATGATCAATAAACCAGGTATTGGTACTTTAGGCAGTGTGGGCAGATGTCAAGTCCTGCTGAAAAATTAAATCAGCATCTCCATAAAGCTGGTTAGCAGAAGGAAGCATGAAGTGCTCTAGTATTTCCTGCTAGAGGGCTGCACTGATTTTGCACTTTATAAAACCGAGTGGATCAACACCAGTAGATGACATGGCTCCCCAAATCATCACTGACTGTGAAAATGGACCTCATGCAACTTGGATTCTGACCCACTCCACTCTTCCTGCAGACTCTGGAACCTTGATTTCCAAATGAAATGCAAAACAAGCATGTTATTCAAACATATTTATACTTCAGTTTAGCATAGCCTCTAAAATTATTGCAATATAAATTGTTATTTTCTGTTTTAGGATAAAAGTGAATCATTTTTATGGCGCACCACTAGTCCTTCCTCAACCAGAGGTCTCTCTACAACCACCGCCTCATTTGTATCACGAGCAGTAACTTCTAGGACTTTTAATGCCATTTGGAATGAACCAATCACATATATTGTGGGCCAGCTTAGACCATACACAACATACCTATTTGAAGTTTCTGCTGTTACCAATGAACCTGGCTATATTGACAGTACAATTGTCAGGACACCAGAATCAGGTGAGTAAAAGATATATATTGTATATAACATTGTATTTTTTTTTTTCAGTTCTGTATTTGAAATTTGTTATCTCATGTCCAAATCTATGCACATAAACTATGAAACATTTTTAGGTTGATATTTACCATAACCTACCCATGATTTTGTTCCTAGGGCAATGGGCTGAAGAAAAAGAAGCCCTAAAAATAAGATACTTATAATTCCGAAATTTTTCTGATTTGTGGCCAAATTGGAATGTTTGTGAATGCTTCTAGCTGTAGAAATAGGTAGGGAAGGTCATATAGGAGCTGCTTAGAGAAGTCATAGGTTCCTCTGTAAGCAAAGTAACAAAACAGAACAAAAAAATTAAAAATGATCAAATTTCTCTGATGGGCAATTCGCAAATCTTCCTTATTATGCTCCAACAGGGTAACAGGTCTCCCATATGCGATGTCATGCAAGGGGAATCAGGAGATATCCCTAGCATATTTCCATTTTTTTAAAAGACCTTTTGTAAAAACTAATTTAATACTCACACGTAGTATTCTTGAGTCATTAGTGTGTAACGCTGGCTTGGAAAACAACACTGAAGCTTGCGCTCCAAACACCGGACATGGCGTCATTGGAAGTTCCCGCTGAATGCATTTTGCTCCTCCCTGGGAGCATGTTCAGAGGTTAATTTGTTTTTACAAAAGTTTTTTTTAAATAAAATGAAATTATGCTATGGATTTCTCCTGATTCTCCTAGCATGACATCGCATATGAGAGACCTGTTATCATATGAAGGAGTTGCGAATTGCCCATCAGAGAAATTTAAGGAATGGCATTATCCTAGCAAGTGCTACACCTATTGGAAGTCGGTGAGTGAAGACACATGAGGAGGGGAGCACAGCACTTTATTGCTTACTATTACACATCCCTGGCATAAGAATATTGGAGCATGGACTGCACTTTAAAGGACTAACTCAAATGTTTGCACTGAATAGATGCTTGGATATACATTACATCATATGAACTTTATGTGATATTCCTTATGGATTGATGTATTATTTCACTAATGTTGAGGATTTTAGTATAATTTGTATGGAAGAATAATACTTATTTGGGCACAGGATTTTTTATTGTTACTGCTGAGTCCACACATTTCAATTTAAAATGACATTATATCTTGTACCTCAGCAGCAGTCTATATTACAAGTTACACTGGTCTACACACTGTAGCATGGGGACACTAACATCTAGAATTAAAAAACACTCACCTGTCTCTACAAGTCGTAAATGGTGGTCTTTATTTTATGATAAAAAATAATGCCCTGTAATCAGTGGATGCTGGCTGCCATTTAAACACTTATCATGTAAATTCTTTACAATCAGTTCACAAGCAAGTGACTCTGCTATGCTGGTAAGGCAATGATGTAAGAAGGGATAGGAAGGAAGGTTGAGTCTATTATAGCTACTTTTCCTTAATAATAATAATAATAATAATAATAATCCCTTCCCCCACACATGCCTCCCGGCTGACATCTCTCCGCTCGGACCTCCGCAGACTGTTGACTGAGCAGCATGATAAAATGCTAGCGCGGATTCGTGTTAACTACTACTCTTCCCACAACAAAGCCGGCAAATTTCTGGCCTCACGCCTTAAAGCTAGGCGGCTTAAATCAAAAATAGACAGTATCCAACACCCACACACTAACGAGAGGCACGTCCACCCCCAAAAAATAGCCGACGCCTTCGCGGACTATTATAGCGCCCTATACAATTTGAATGCAGATAATAATAATAATAATAATAATAATAATAATACAACTCTATGTTTTAGCAATATCTGACTGAATCACATTTGGTATTTAGGTAGACTTGTTTGCTATGATGCCTTCAGTAAAGAACAATCTACATCCTCAGCTCCACTGTATGTTATTGCTATGCCAGATCTTTATATATCCTATTAGCCTCTGTCATAGTAACCATATATGTTAGGTATGAAGGTTAGATTGTCCTCTCTGTGAAAAGGGATGACACTATACTTCCTTCCAATGTGTGTTAAGTGAATATAAGCTTTCTCTCCATCACTCACACCACTATGAGATTGGGACTATTCTGGGAGGCAGGTTTCTGAGGCTGATGGTATGAGTACATGTCCCTGCCATTTGTAGAGATTTACTCTCATTTCCTCTACTGCTTACAAAAGTTTGACTTGACAGGATAGGAGGAAAATCTGCAAAAGGGACATAACCTTCAACTACTCTATTAAAGAAAAGCATTTATTTTGACTAGATATGCACCTACGGAAACATATATTCACCTTTCATTACGCTCCTGGTGCTCTGCTTTTCATCAGGATTAGAAATACCCCATACGTTTAAGTAAGGGTAGCATGTGAATCACCCCTCGTCCTCTCACAACAGTGCTGGTGCTTGGCAAATGTTTTTTTAAATAATATCAGCATCATATGGGGGTGGGGAGAGAGTAAACTCTGACTGGAGCAACATGGAGCTTACATATAGTTTTTTTTTTTTTTACTCCCTAAAAGAGAGGTATGGCCAAAGTTTTTTTTTTTTTGGTTACACATCTCTTGTGGGTTACAGGAGTGCACTTAGTGTACTTTTGGTGTCCTGTGACCCAGAGTCAGTTGATAGTCATCTATTGCCTCCTATAAGCTGAATAATCAAAGCTGCATCAGGCGCTGGAATGATCCTGACAATACTATCAAGACCCACCCAGATGCCTGATTAACAGCTGGTTCCACCTTTCAATGCATAGCTGAGAGCAGGAGACAGCTGCACAGGTTCCCCCCCCCCCCCCCTCCAGCCCACCACTACAGTGAATGCTGAAGGAGCAGAGCAGAGAGCAATGACTGATAGTCGCTGCCCTCCACTCTGAGCAGACTGAGAACCGAGCAATCAGTGGTCATGTGATCAATCTGTTCTCAGTCTTATGCCCCGTACACACGTGCAGATCGTCGGCCGAACGATCGGCCATCTTTTGTCCCCAGTCGTGTCTGTTGAAAAGTGCAAAAGACTGCACAAGAATTTTGTCCGCCGACTACAGCCGACTGCAGAAGTGATGTCATGTGATGGTTAACTTTCCCTGTGTTTTTTCTTTTCTGAGCATGCCCAGTCTTGCAAATCTGCTGTCTGTCGGCCGAATTCTGTATTGACTGGCGAACAATCGGCCGCTCTGGTGTCGGCATACAAAAATTTTAATGCTTGCACGACAGATTCTTTTCGGCCGAAAGTGCGCTGTCGGAAGCATCATACTAACAAGCCGAAAATCGGCCGATCGGTCGTCGGCCGAATCTTTTCGGCCGACAATCTGCACGTGTGTACGGGCCTTAAGAGCCAACATGGTGCAGCTGCAGAAAGGAGGTGAGTATGAATGTTTTTTTTTTTAAACCCATAGTAGGAATGAAGCAAAGTTAAGTATAAGCAGCTGCAGGGGCCGCCTCAAAATGAATCTGTTGCTTTACCCTGCATAGGCAAAGCACATGTTCATTCAAAAGCATAACATAAAAAGCATTTGGCACAGCGAATAAGTCCCTCAAAGTCAAAACAAGTTTAAGTGCCAGAAGGAAAGAGCTTCTGATGTTTGTTCAAGTTGTCAAGATTAAATTGTGAACAAGTACTTCATCGTTTACTCTTAATCTGTCAGGTTTAATGCTATCAGTTTAATGTGCATCTCGTTGAAAGTGTAGAACATATGAGTTATAGGAATGCAATGCAGTGTGGGTCACTGCTTTCAATTTGCTTTTTGAGAAAACTTTTCCGTATGGTTAATGTAATAATTTCTTCTGTTTGTGCTGCTGCCAAAATGTATAAAGACAGGCTAATCTGTAACAAAATAAGACTAGGTGAAGAGACCAGAAGAAAATGGAGTCTATGTGTAATTTCCATTTTACTAACATTTAGGGCCCTTTCACATCATAAAGAAGTGTGCAGCAAAACCTGCATTTTGTACAGTGAGGAGCAGGACCAGATCAAGCAGAGTGATAGGGTGGGTTGCAGCCCCCCAAATTTCAGTTACACCCCCCCCCTTCAGGACCAGTGATATTGGTGAGGGGCCAGTGGGCACTGTGAAGCCTGTGCAATAATGAGTTTTCATTGTGGCACGGTGCTCTTCCCCATCTGCTGCATCACATTATTAGTTTCCATGCTGCAGGGGGCCAACCTAGGCCTGCACCATAGAAATGGATAATGTCAATATTGCTGATGATGTCTATACCTTCTCTGCCTCAGTCATGGTGAAGATTTGAGGGTAGGACTCTATTTCTAAAATTGGGACTGATGACGGGGGGGAGAGGGGGAAATTCTGATGTGTAGGGGGAGACACTTATAGGAAGGGAGGGCTCTGATGTCAAGAGGGGGGCTCTAAAGTGAAGGGCTAATGTGGTTAAGGACTCTGATGTGAAGAAGTCTCTAATATGAGGAGGTTGGATCTGATGTTTAGGGGAGATGGTAATATAGGCTGAGAGTCTGATATCAAGAGGAACCTGTATTGTGAAGGGGCTCTAAAATAATGATGATGTGACAGGGGACTCTGATGTGTAGAGGGCTGAGTCTGTAATAGGGGTCTCTAATGTGAAGTGGGGGGGAGGCTCCAATGTAAAAGTAGGAATCTGATGTAAAGGGGGGAGAGGTTCGAATCTAAATGGAGGACGATGTTCTAGGGGACTTAGATGTGATGGGTGGACTCTGATCTGAAGGTGGCTGACTCTGATGTGATGGGGAGACTCTTATATAATGCCGGGACTCTGATATAAAGGGGTATACTCTGATGTAATAAAGGGACTCTGATGTAAATGTGATGTAATGGGGGCTCTGATTTAAAGTGGATGGTTTTAATGTGAAGGTGGGTCTCCCCCAAAGAGAGGGTGGCATCATCATCCAGTGCTATTTACAGTTTCCTTTAGTCCAATCAATACAGTTGGGAAATGGGGTGCCTCATGGTTTTGTATACTTTCAAAGGTTGCTGTGACTGAAAAAAGGTTGGGAAATGCTGACCTAGACATGTGCAATTTGTTTCAAATTTTTGGTTATTCGGAGATGCGGATGTATCTGAATCTCTGAATAAAATAGTTGTGAATTTTGTTGAAATTTGTTTAATTTCATTTCATATATTCATTTTCTAACTAATTCCAAATTCTCAATTCGAAATTCTGATAATTTGAAAAATGACAGACCAATAATTTGAATTCTGTGTAAAGAATAGCTGGTTGTTAAAAAGTGGGCTGGGAAGCCGGCAGCATTATCCTTGTTAACCAATGACTCATCAGCTGTCAGCGGGCTTCCCCACTGACAGTTGGAATGTAAACATTAACGGCCTGCTCCTTAAAAATCAGCTATTCTTCACACGGAATTCAAATCGGTTGATCATTTTTTGACAGATTTGAATTTGAATTGTTCAGAAAATTTAGAATTCATTAGAAGATTAATAAACGAAACAAAATGAAATGAAACCGAATTCTGAAACAAATCAACTAAAAAAATTTAGTAACATAGCAAATATTTCCGAAACCTATCTGCACATGTCTATGCTGACCTAATACATCAGTTCCTAGTTGGAGTCACATAAAGAAAGAGGGAAGTACCCTTTTTACTCATGCACTGCCTCTGCACTTCCAGGTTGTGACTCGTGGTACAGAGGCCCATTGAGTGAACAGGGAATACTAGTTGACTGTGACTGTCAGTGTCTGGCACCCTTTTTCTCTTCAGGGTCAAAAATGGCACCAGTTTTACTTTCCTCCTGCATCAGCTACCTAGCTCTTGGATCCCTCTGACCTTCTCCAGAGCGGTCCCCTCTCACTAGGCAGACCGCCAGGGGCAGTTTGCAGTACTCCCGACTTGGAATGCTTTCCTGAAACTCAACCCCTCTCAGCTCCGCTGGTCCTTGGCACACCGGATCCTCTCTGCAGCTCAGCTCAGCCCTGTACCCCCTCAGGCAAGCCGCCTGGGATACCCAATCCTTCCTGTCAGGAGGAAGACAGCCTTACTCTCCCTCCCGGGACTCTGCTTTCCACCAAAGACAACCTGTCATGTGCTCCCCACAGACTTATACCCCCTCCCAGAATGCTCTGTGACAGAAACGGCCCTTCCAGGATGGATACAAGCCCTGGTGTGCTATTGGTCAGGTTTCCCCCACTGCCCAATGAGAGCCCTCATTGGGACACAGTGGAGAGACTCCACAACTCAACAGGCACACCTGGGAACACATGCCAGCCTAGCTGAAAATCATGGCCATGCTCATAAGCAGACAAGGCCCACTTTACCTAGCACCTATCTTGGAGGGTGCTACATTTATCATCAGTTTTTTATCTTTTTTCATCAGTTTTTCATTTGTTGTCATCTATTTTTAATCCTTTGTCATCAGTATTTTATCCGTTGTCATTCGTTTTCATCCGATCCATTTTTTTTAACGGATGAAAAATAGGGATGTTGATGGAAGCGGATGAAAACGGATGTCAATGAATGATCAGGCATCATCCTTTTTTCATGCATTGATATCCATTTTTCATCTGTCGACATCTGGATGAAAAACGGACAAATGGTCCGTATGTGTGATAGGGGCCTTAAGGTCCTTTCACACGAACGATCTGACCAGATCCGTCAGTTTTTCAGGCGAACCTGATCGGATCCTCCATGCATCCCTATGGGGCAGCGGATGTCAGCGGAGACATCTCCGCTGACACCCGCTGCTATACGCTTCCAATCCTGTCCGTGAAATCTGGACGGATAGAAACCCTATTTTCCATCCGTCCAGCGGATTGGATGGGATCAGATGAGAACGGACAGACGGTCCGCTGTCATCCAATTCCCCCATAGATGACAGCGGGGATCTGACAGCTCTGTCACCCGTCTGCTCTGTGGGGATCAGCGTATCGATCCCCGCTGAGCAGAGAACGGACTGCGCATCATGTGCAAGGACCCTAAGGCACATTTACAGTGCATCACCTTACGTTGTGGTAATACGTGTTATAACATGGGTAATGGCACTCCTTATAAAGCTCTTAAACAGACTTAAATTTTACTTTTTTGGGATTTTTAATCATTTATTTAGTTTTTACACTTGTACCTTCCCTGGAAATATTTTTTCTGGGTTTTATTTTTCATTTATTAAGCATGTTTTACTAGTTAATCCTGAAATAAGTGACCTGAATACTATAATATTTTCAAAAACTTTTTAGGGGCAAATTGAATTGGAACCCAACTAAATCAAGCCTTTAACTAAACCATAACTGAAATCTCACCTAGGTCACCTGGAAATATCTGTATTGCCTGCTAAATAATCTATTTTCTTCTTGTAAGCTAAAGTATATATTGTATTCTGTTTTCATCTCCTAGTGCCTGAAGACCCCCCTCAGAATCTGATTAAAGGCAATATTACTACAAGGTCATTCTCTGTGACATGGGACGCTCCAACTATTGTGACAGGAAAATTTAGCTACAGGGTTGAACTGTATGGTCCATCTGGTATGTGGAAGGAAGTCATTATTTACTTGTACAATAATACTTTTAGCTATTGTTTTTTTATTATGTGGGCTTTTTCTATTATTTTTTTCTGTTACAATTGGTTGTATCAAAATACAGATACTGTATCATCACATGTAAATGTGGATTTTGACACAGTTTAAAGGTAAAACTTTTTTGTTTAGGTTTGAATAGAGTGGGGGTGGTCTAGAACCCCTGCTGGTTTTTATTGATATCTCTGTCCCCATTAAGGAGATTCATCCTCTCTAGTTGTCCTGTTTACCATTGTCATTGAAAGTGAAATTAAAAGAAAATCCCAAATTTTGGGCTGTCCCCAGAACGATAATATATGGGAAATCCAATCGGGACACTAGTTCTGATGACCTGGGGGTCCCCAAAAAATTCCTTTAATTTGCAAGGATTTCCTCTCACTTCCTGTTTGGCTATGGGACAGGAAGTGATGGGAAATCTCAGCAATGGGATACAAATGGCGAAAAAAACTTACTCTAAACAAAATGAAAAAAAAAAAAATATTTGCCTATAGTTCCACTTAAGCATATCGGAAATGTTATTTTATGAAGTAAAGTTTTACTAGGCAACAACAGATTATAGAGTGTGAGGTAGTGTCCTATCCAGCAGCATGATGTATAGTATTTTTTTACGTAATGGACATTATCTGTAACCTAAATTTCAATGTAATAAGTGTGTATATAACCTTATACTTGTATAGCGCTCACCCCCAAAAAAGCCTGCTGATTTTCCACAGGTTTCTTTACCCACTAGTGCAGTTGGCAGCCAGGCACACAGCAACATTTACTCTTCTGGCTCAATAAATGGTCTAAGGATTGCCTTTTTTTTATATTAATTGCTAAACAAACTTGGACAGGACACTGCAAGCTGTGGAAAAAGCAAAACAAAAACAAAACCAAAAAAGAAAAAGCGATGAGCAGTAATTAGAGGACACTCTTTACTCTGCCGCTACTTCTTGGAACCGTTCCTTTAACCACTTAAGGTTCCCCCTATAGCAGTTTTACTGCTACAGGGCGGCATCAATGCACTGGATCACGTATATACAGTATATACATGATCCAACGCTACCGGATAGGCGGCACGCATGTGCGCCGCCAATCGCTTGCTTTCTCAGTGATTACACACAGTGGAAGCCAATTGGCAGGTGCACAGTACCTGATGTCCTCCGACACCCGCTGCTCATAAGGCAGAGAGACAGAACTGCGATCTGTCTATGTAAAAAAAGGCAGAGCACCATTGTGACAGGTGGGAAAGGATGGAATTTGTGTCCCAGCAAAGCAGGGAATACATTCCATCTCTTCCCCTAGTACAAGCACCTCACATAGTAGTAAAACACTGGCTAGACCCACAGTTAACCCTTTGATCGGTTATGACTAAGCGAATATAATTTCGTGAAACGCTTCAACTGTATTGTCTCCTGTCTCTGGTTTGTCATTATGGATTTTTTGGACTTTCAATAAATGGATTTTATCGTTTTCTACTTTCAAGTCTGTGTGCGTTTGCCTACTTCTTAATTGTACATCTGTCGAGATTGCGGGTCTAAATAGCCCCCTTCTGATTGTCAGGACATTCCTACACCAGAGCTGTCTTTTTCCTTCCTTTATGTTTGCTTTTTGATCACCCCTGATGTTAACCCCTTCCCAGTCAGTGTCATTAGTATAGTGACAGTGCATTAGAACTGATCACTGTATTAGTGTCACAGGTCCCCAAAAAGTGTCAGTTAGGGTCTGAATGTCCGCCGCAATATCACAGCCTTGCTATAAGTCGATGATCGCCGCTATTACTAGTAAAATAAATAAATAAATAAAAATATCCCACAGTTTGTAAATACTATAATTTTTGCGCAGACCAATCCATATACGCTTATTGGGATTTTTTTTTTTTTTGCAAAAAACATATAGCAGAATACATATTGTCCTAAATTTATGAAGATGATAGATTTTTTTCAATTTTATTATTGGATAGGTTTTAGAGCAGAAAGTAAAAAATATTGCTTTTTTTTTTTTCAAAATTGTCAGTCGCAAAAAAAAAAAAAATTGTCAGTCTCAAAAAATAAAAAACGCAGTGCAACAAGTGGAGGAGGAGGGAAAAAAGCTCCCATACACAAAATTAAGCTGGATAAGCACTAATAGAATTTAGTTTGAGGTTTTTCATTGTACGAATGTTGTCAAATGTTTTTGTAATTATTAATGGGTCAAATTGATGTTCGTTTTCAACTGCAGTGATGAGAAAATTAGAAGGATTTGTCAATTCGTGATGCCTCAAGTCAGGTATGGGATTTTAAGGGCAGGAGTAAGACGAGTAAACAGTAGTTGTACAATTTATAAGTAAAATTTATTCACATGTATAATTTATACAGAGATTCGAGTGAGTTAATGGGTAAAGTCCCATTGTGATGGTGAAGAGAAAGTAGTAAAGTGTGTTTACACGTAGAAAAGGTGACTTTAAACAAGAATAGTGGATGGTCCTGCTCTGCTGTTCCTCATATCAAAGAATGGGAAATGATTGCAGAGAGGGGCCTGATCGGTATTTCCGACATGTTTCGGCCTATAGCGGCCTTTATCAAGGATGTTACCGATTCTAGGAGTAAGTAAAAAGGGTTTGTCAGTGGTAGCAATATAATAGTTCAGATTTAAATATATGCAAGGTTTGTAATGTAACATACATATTTTTTGTCCACTTTCTGGAGTATTGCTTTCCCAGATTTTCTATGGGAGCTGCAGGAACAATGCTGTATTGGGTGAAAAAGGTGTGATTTGGTTGTAGTTGAAACCACAAGTAAAGACAGGGAGGGTTTTTTTGTTGGTAATGAGTAATAAAAAGTATAATAATAATTACTTCTTGGGCCGCGTTTGTCTGGTCCAAATGGTTCAATGTGGCTATGATATAAAGATTTCCACATTGATAGAGGTCATCTGTGGTGTTTCCACATTGATGGAGATCATCTGTGGTGTGGGGTATATAAGGTATAGTATATAGTAAAGGATGTGGCTTTTTGTAAGATAATACATCCTGGGGGTGAAGTGCATAATGGTTAGAGACTTTGAAAATGTATAAGGAATTTAGACTTGGTGGGGAGATGTTTCCACATCTTCACCAGGTCTATGCTTACGCTTAGTAGAGAGAGTTTCCGTGTAGTGTCACAGCATGTTGCCTCCAGGTCCTGTCCTCCCTCGATCCGGGAGGGACTGAAGACTTGGAGGTGTTTCCCGGCCTTTTAAAGGCTGTCGCACATGCGCAGTGATGCGCTGTGTGACGCCTGTGGGCGGTGTCCGTGGTGTAGCAAGAGGTGCGCCGATCGGCTTCAAATTGCCCCGATCCAAGAGAGGATTCGGGGCTTTCCGTGCCGGGAGTTCCTAGAGTTCTGGAAATAGGCAAAAAAAGAAAAGTGGACGAACAGTGTCATAACAGTATATTTGAGGTGGTACAATGCACAGGAGTGTGTTCACCAGTTGAGTACATATAAAGGAAAAATTAAAGATTTAAACAAAGCATGATTATATCAGCAGTGTCTTATTGCAGCAATAATAATAATGAGAGGAGAGAGAATGTGAGAAGGTCTGGATCGGGTCGGGGGGGGGGGGGGGGCTCTATGGTCAGGCATCATCACATCATGTCTGGCGATGTATTGGAGGTTGGATGACAAAATAGTGTCAATTTTGGTTGGTCAGTTCAAATGATTGGTACAATCTATTGATATAGATTTTAGTCTTTTTTGCCGGAGGAAAAGCCTGGGAGGAATGGACGGAAGCTTTGAGCTTCATTTAACCCCGGTGGGGTAGTAGCCTTGAGAAGTGTGATCCAGCGCATTTCTAATTGTAGCAACGTTTTGTTCCAGTCCCCGCCACGTAGCGGGATATGGATCCTGTCCAGGGCCATGAAGTTGATTTTTGGCATTTTATAATTGTGGTCATCCCTCACGTGTCTGCCTAGTGGCACATAGAAATTGCCAATGTGCATGGTCTGGAGGTGTTGATTGACCCTTTTCCCAAATTCCTGTCGGGTCTTTCATATATAGAAGGACCCGCATTCGCAGGTCATTATATACACTATTCCTCTGGTTTTACAGTTGCAAAAATGTTTTGGTTGGAATGGGTCTCCATTCGGTAAAATAGTATTTGTTGTTTGACGAATAACAGGGCATTGGTCGCAGCCTCCGCAGGGGAAGGTGCCTTTGTTCTTGCATGGGTCTCTTTTAGATCCTTCCTGAAATTCACTGCATACTAGCTGTTGTTGTAAGGAGCCTGCCTTCCTAAGGTGATGGGTGGATGTTGTGGTAGGAACTTAGAGGTGCTGGGTTCTTCCATGAGGATGGGCCAATTCTTTTTAAAGATATTTCTGATTTCCTGGTGTTCGTTGGTAAATCTGATGATAATCCCGCCGGGGATTGCGGCTTTCATTCCGTGTCGGCGGCCGTATGGGCACGTCCGCATGGCTACAAGGGATGCAGCATCTGCCGTGCGCAGGCGCACCTCTTGCTACACCACGGACACCGCCCACAGGCGTCACACAGCGCATCACTGCGCATGTGCGACAGCCTTTAAAAGGCCGGGGAACACCTCCAAGTCTTCAGTCTCTCCCGGATCAAGGGAGGACAGGACCTGGAGGCAACATGCTGTGACACTACACGGAAACTCTCTCTACTAAGCGTAAGCATAGACCTGGTGAAGATGTGGAAACATCTCCCCACCAAGTCTAAATTCCTTATACATTTTCAAAGTCTCTAACCATTATGCACTTCACCCCCAGGATGTATTATCTTACAAAAAGCCACATCCTTTACTATATACTATACCTTATATACCCCACACCACAGATGATCTCCATCAATGTGGAAACACCACAGATGACCTCTATCAATGTGGAAATCTTTATATCATAGCCACATTGAACCATTTGGACCAGACAAACGCGGCCCAAGAAGTAATTATTATTATACTTTTTATTACTCATTACCAACAAAAAAACCCTCCCTGTCTTTACTTGTGGTTTCAACTACAACCAAATCACACCTTTTTCACCCAATACAGCATTGTTCCTGCAGCTCCCGGAGAAAATCTGGGAAAGCAATACTCCAGAAAGTGGACAAAAAATATGTATGTTACATTACAAACCTTGCATATATTTAAATCTGAACTATTATATTGCTACCACTGACAAACCCTTTTTACTTACTCCTAGAATCGGTAACATCCTTGATAAAGGCCGCTATAGGCCGAAACATGTCGGAAATACCGATCAGGCCCCTCTCTGCAATCATTTCCCATTCTTTGATATGAGGAACAGCAGAGCAGGACCATCCACTATTCTTGTTTAAAGTCACCTTTTCTACGTGTAAACACACTTTACTACTTTCTCTTCACCATCACAATGGGACTTTACCCATTAACTCACTCGAATCTCTGTATAAATTATACATGTGAATAAATTTTACTTATAAATTGTACAACTACTGTTTACTCGTCTTACTCCTGCCCTTAAAATCCCATACCTGACTTGAGGCATCACGAATTGACAAATCATACTCCTGGGATGGTGGCAGAAACTACTATTTTCCCTTCCAGCCAAGATCCAAAAAACCATTTCTTCGAGAAAATTAGAAGGAGCAAGATGGAAAAGTTTTCTTGAATGTATGAATTTCTGACAGGTTATATGGTTTTTGTTCGGTAAAGTCCATTCGTTTTAAAATCGAATGTTAAAAGCAAACAAAATCTTGACTTAAGCCCCGTACACACGTACCGATGGTCGGCATACAAATGTTCCTCTTTTCTCCCCGGGATGTCGGTGTCTGTTGAAAAGTGCAAAGACAGCACAAGGACAGCACAAGAATTTTGTCTGCAGACTTCAGCTGACTGCAGAAGTGATGTCATGTAATGGTTAACTTTCCCTGTGTTTTTAATTTTCTGAGCATGCCCAGTCTTGCAAATCTGCGGTCTGTCGGCCGAATTCTGTACTGACAGGCGAACAATCGTCCGTTCTGGTGTCCGCAGACAAAAATTTTCATGTTTGCACGAAAGACTTTTGTCCGCGGATTGTGCGCAGACATCTGTCGGAGGCACCATACTAACACGCGTACAATCGGCAGATCTTTCGTCCGCCGACGTTTGTATGCCGACGATCGGTACGTGTGTACGGGCCTTTACTTTCAAATGACATTCAAGTGTAATGAGATATTCCTACAAATTTTCCTATGAATGTTTGTATACATTTTTATTTGGATTTCTTCTAGTGTTTATCCATCTTTAGATATATAACTATCTATTTGGTGGGCATATGGAGTTATGGGGGAGCAAACAGAAAGGGAAAATGAGCCATGGAGAGGGGGCATTTAGATCAACCTATAATGATACTTTGCCCTGTAACCATAGGTTCAAGTGCATGAAACCCCTAAGCCCAATTCTTTTTTATTCTTTTAACAGAAGGAAGTTCACCTTTCCAGAAAAAAATAATAAATGTACATATTTTTGCAGAAAAAAAGTGCATTTTTTTTTTTCCTGCAGAAGCCTGAAAAGCATTTCACCCCTGATCAGTGGATTAGGGGTGAAATGCCAGGCTTCTGCAGACAAGCCCTACAGCCTTCTACATGTACTTCCATATGGGTTGTCAGTTTGAAAGCTACAAGGCTTGTGAATGAACTACGAGAGCACTTACCAGCACCCTCACAGTTCATTCAGAACTACAAGCCGGGGGCTGATAGTACTTGTAGTTCATTCATTCACAGGAAAATGTGAATGAATGATGCATCTGTGTAGATGGAGCCCCATACGGCTGCACTCTTTTCAAAAAGTGACAGCAGGTAAGGGTTGAAGATTCCCTGCCCACTGTCACACTAGGGGTGTGGGGGGGGGGGGGGATTTGGGGGAACTGGTGGCAGAAGCTGGAACATCTAAAATGTTCCAAAAGGGGAATGTAGCTTTTAAACATGCAATTGAAAGTATTTTGTTATATTTTTCGATAAGTGCAACAAATTACCTGTTGATCCTGCCAGAAATGCTGTTAGCTTCTAAATTCCTGCAGTTAGCTGATAATGCTGCTCTGAAATCTCAGGCATTGCTATCAGCCCTGCCTGGGTTCACAAAACAGAACACGTACGGAGACAAAAGATGGAGAGATATTTTATAGTTATAATTACTTGCTGTCCTAGGGTGCCAACACTGATGCTCCATAGATACAGTCCAGTAAGCAAGTACCTGTTACTTGTAAAACTAGGAAAGGAGGTATGCTACTGGCATCAGGTATATAAAAAAAAAAAAATAATCCAGAAAATGAAAATTAATGCAGTTATTACATCCAAGGACTGGTAAGCTGCAATTTATTTAATATTTTCTTGGTTTTCGATACACTTTGGAGCTCTGGATTTTTTTTCATTTACATTTTAGTGGTCTGCTTCCCCTACAGCAGGGATCCTCAAACTACAATCCTCCAGCTGTTGCGGAACTACCCGTCCCATGAGGCATTGTAAAACTCTGACATTCACAGACATGACTAGGCATGATGGGAATTGTAGTTCCTGAACAACTGGAGGGCCATAGTTTGAAGACCCCTGGTCTACAGCAACCAACCAAATTTCAATTTTCTTTTTCTGTCCAGGCTGGACTTTGTTTGGCTGCTATGGGCCTATACAGATGCTTTTGATCTGTCACAACTGGTACCTAAGCCCAGTATAAGATATATTTTTCTTATTCCATATTCAGAATATCAGTAAACTCAGTCATGAGTTACCAAGAACGCCACAAACATTTGGAGATGGTATCACGACAAAAGGAAAATGACATGCTTGTCTTCCTAAATGACCTTTTTGTGTTTCACATTGAGGACATGGGTAATTGAACTGGGAAGTCATTTTCTGCTGTAAAACCGTGAAAAATAGTGATATAAAATGAATGACACTAATTAAGATGATTATGTGAATCATTTCCTTTGTCTTACCATCAGATGTCTTTTTTCATCAGGTCGAATTCTAGACAACAGTACAAAAGATCTAAAGTTTACTTTTACTAACCTTACGCCTTTCACAACCTACGATGCATATATCAGCGGAGAAACAAGTGCAGGTGTTGGGCCCAGAGCCAACATATCTGTTTTCACTCCAGCCGAAGGTAACTTGCTTTTTCCTTCACAGTTTATAATTTGCTTAAATATATAACTTGCGGGAATATACATTTGCCAAAGGAAGTTTGTAAACCCTTTGGAATTACTTGGATTTCTGCATGAATGGCTGATAACATAAGGCCTGGTTTTCAACCAAGCACAATATTAGACAAAATCTAAACAAATCTACTTTACCTAACAACACAGAAATAGGTGCTCTCGTTCATATTTTCATTGAACAGATTGGGGTTTATTTGCTAAAGGCAAATAGACTGTGCATTTTGCAAAGTGCAGTTGCCCTCTGAAAGTGCAGTTACTCCAGAGCTTAGTAAATGAGGTAAGGATTCACTTTGCAAAGAGTACCCAATCACGTGAAAGGAAAATAATAATAAAAAAAAAAAAAAAACAGCATTTTTGCTTGCACATGATTGCATGATGGAAGTCAGCAGAGCTTCTGCTAATTTACTAAGCTGTGGAGCAACTGCACTTGCAGAGTGTAACTGCACTCTGCAAAGTGCACAGTGTTTTTCCTCTCTAATAAATCAATCCCATTGTTTAAACAACGAGTCCAGAAAATTTATGGAAAGCTGTATTGGAATTTAGAGCCCTTGAGGAGCTCATTTTTGCACCAAACATTTTGTAACTGCAGATTAGGCTTGCAGAAATCTTAGGAGGAATTTTAGACAATTGGGCCTTATTAAATGTTTTGGTAAACTGCGTTTTTTAGGATACCTTGTATACACAACTGTCTTCAGGTCACTCCACAGCATCTGAACCAAGTTAAGGTCTGGATTTGGACTCAGCCTTTCCAGAATATAAAATGTCACCTGGTTAAGCATTTCTGTTGTTGATTGATATTGGTTGATGCTCCTATGTTTTAGATGATTGCTTTGCTGAATCGCCTAAATTTTCCTATGCTTCAGATGATATGGATTTTCCTGAAATATTTTCCTTTAAAATGTATGCTATTTATTGTTTTCTCAATGATGGCAAGTTATCTGACCTCTAAGGTAGCATTACATCCCTAAAGCATGGTGTTTCATGGTGGGGTGAGAGTTTAGGGTTAGTAGTGATGTTTTTCCTCCAAACAAAAGGATTCTATTATAAAAAAAGAGCAGCAGTATGGCCCTACAATGGGATCGTAGGCAGTATTTTATATTCGCCTGGACATAACAAAATACAAAATAAACAAAATTTTAAATTTAAAATATTTATTTGGAAATAAAATTGGCCGCTGCTTTATTATTGGTAAAAACATTAATAGATATTAAACCATTAATAAATTCAAATCATATACCAAGAACAAGAAATAAAGAAAACAGTTCAGCCACTAAGATTCGAAACGTCATAAAATATAGGATAATAAAATATATTTAACAAAATTGTTCTCTCTTGAGTTGGCAGACAAGGGAACATACCACATAAAAGGTGCGACAAACGGAAGGGGGGATGGGAAGCGCTACTGGCGGTCTTCTTCCAATGACTTTCAAAAAACCCTGGGGAGCTGTTCCTATTTATAAGGTTCCTGGGATTGGGATAACTGAAACTGGATTGGCTTATTAAAACTAACCAATGTTATGTAAGTTAATAACTGAAATGTTTGCTCTGACTATTATAACTGCCACGATCCCATAAGGAAAAGTGGGGCCTATACAGGCATACCTCCTTTTCCTCCCATGGCCACATACTCACAAAAACACACAAAAGTAAAGCGTCTTTTAAAGGAATAAAAAAAAAAAGGCCAGGAGTACAAGACCTGCCTTGTCTTAGCCATGGATTCTCTCTGCAGCGGTAAGCAGATAATGCTCCATAAGACACTGCAAGCTTCATACCATGGCCTACATCTTATAATTGATTTGTAAAACGCAGTCCACAATGTGGAGTCATACTATAGCAGCCTTTCTCTACCTTTTCAACACAGAGGAACCCTTGAAATAACTTTCTATATCTACAAGTCATAACACATTAGTGTGATGATCAGTAAAAGGAATGCTCCTCACAATTGTGAACATTGTGAAAAATGATCCCCCTACAGATACGTAGCTAGTAGGATTAATAGTGTAAGTGGGAACTTATCTGAGAAGCAGAAATTGCTCAAGGAACCTCTACCTCTGGAGGAACCCTAGGGTTCCATTAAAACCCTGGTTGAGAAACCCTATACTACAGTGCCCAGGGGAGAGTGGATACATTTATATGCTCTGCATTTTAAATTGTGTTCAGCATGTCTGCCAAGAAATTAAACTTTTGTCCTTTTCTTCCTTTAAACATTGAGGCTAAACTACTAAAAGCATCTACCTACTGTATGTATGTTCAAACAAATATAAAATAATAATAATACATAAAAAAGTGAAAATGCATGTAACTCATATATATAAATAAACACTGTGCACTAAGGACATAATGCATACAAATAAAACATACATAGTGAATTTATAAAGGGCCCGAAAAGCTAAATAATACATTCTTTCCTCCACTGCTGTGCAAATAATCAAACAGTGGCTAGCCACTTGGTGTTATTCTCCAAAAGAGAGCAGCTCACCATCATCTTTAACCCCCTATAAAACAAAGGTCAAATATTGCTAATACTCCAATCCTGGCAGATTTTACTCCATTGACAGACGAAACATCGGCAACCTCCTCATCACAAAATACACAGGAGCATTTATATTGTATACAAAAACAGACTTGCAACAGTAAAGTACTGTAAAACACTTTTTTAAACTATTGTTAAATTATATTCACATAAACAGGGGATACATGCATATTAACATCCAGCCAAAAACGAGTCCACTGCAAACACATGCTGCAATGGTTCATAAAAACATAGAAAAGTGACGGCAGAAAAAGACCTAGTAGTCCATCAAGTCTGCCCATTTTTTTTTTTTTGGGTTAACTTTATTGTCTGAGTATAGGTCTATGTTTGTCCCAAGCATGTTTGAAGCATTTACTGTTGACCCACTGTCTCACTACCTCTGCTTGTAGTTTTTTTCAAGCATCAACTAACCTTTCAGTAAAATAATACTTTCTAAAATTAGTTTTGAACATTCCTCCAAATAGTTTAAGGTCATGTCCCCATGTTCTTGATTTTGGTTTCATATTGAAAAAACTGCCCACCTGAACCTCATTGACCCGCTAGATGTATTTAAAGGTTTCAATCATGTCACCCTTTCCCTTCTTCCCTCCAGACTGTACATGTTAGGTTCCTAAAGTCACACTTGATCTGTTTTATCCCCCTGACCTTTCACTGTTTTTGTAACCCATCTCTGGACTCGTTCTATCTCATCAATATCTTGGTCTCCAGAACTGGACATAGTATTCTAAAGGAGGTCTCACTAAAGATCTATATAGGGGAATCAGAAATTACTTCCTCCTGCTGGTGATCCCTCTAGTGATGCATCCTAGAATTCTATTTGCTTTCCCCACTGCCTGGTTGCATTGTTTTCTCATTTTGCAATAATCTGAAATAAGTACCCCCAAATCTTTTTCCTCTGTAGTGCTGGCTAACACTGTACCCCCAATGTTGTACTTTCTCAGGGGATTCTTTTTCTCTAGTGCATTATTTTACATTTAGAAACATTGAACTGCAGTCTCCACTGCTTTGACTAATCTTCCAGCAATGCCAAATCATGTTCCATGTTACAGACTCCTCCAGAGATATCAACCTTATTACACATTTGTGTCATCAGAAAAAAGACAGACCTTGCCCAACAAACCTTTAGCTATTTCACTTACATATAGATTAAATAGAAGAAGACCCAGTACAGAGCCTTGTGGTATACCATTAGTAACTAATCTCCATTCTGAGTGAACCCCATTTACAACCACACTCTTTGATCTATCTTTTAGCCAACTGTATATCCACTGAACCACCCAAGGGCTAAGTCCTAACTTGTACAACTTTTGTATTAAATCATTATGTGTAACTGTATCAAATGTCTTGCTGAAATCAAGATATGCTATGTCCACCACACCACCCTGGTCCCGAACATTGGTAATATGGTCACAAAATTCAAAAAGTTCAGTACCTCAACATCTACAAGCATGGTGATGTCACAATTACCCGCCCTAATTATTGTCACAATGACTTCCTCAGGGGTTAGCCCTTATGCAAAAAAATAGTGTAAATGCTCATTTCAATTATCCAAACACATGAATACAAATGATTTAATCTGCACATAAATGAAAAATTTAAGTGAATATTCACTAAATGTATTATGTGAAAATTACCAACTGCCTTAAAAGCATTGTGGATCAGGGAGTGTTTTGCAAATTGTAAATGTGCTATCGTGTTTTTCCTTGCTAGTGGTTTCCTTGGTAGTACTGTGCCATGCCAATTAGTTTTAGAAGATTCCCGCTCCTTGGGAGACTAGGAACAGCACTGCGCCGAGCAGGCAGTTTTTCCTGTGTGAAGTCCAATGCTAGTCTACATTTGTAACTGTTTCTAGATATCTTTATATACTATTCATCACAGAAGGTCATCATCTGCTTTTTTGATAGCAGCATGGCTCACACAAGCAAAGCTTTCCTGATAAGAGCTCTGAGGAACACGGCTTAAAAAGGGAGCGCTCATTTCTTCTATGTGGAGCTGGCATTGTTTCTGTACTCAAAGGTTACATGTCATAAAAAAACAGTTTCTCTGTGGTAGACAGAGGATTTATAGGGATAAAGAAATGTTTTATCCTTATACAATACAATCTACTCTATCTACAGTCACACATTGGGTTTGCTTTATGACATGTAACTTGTGATTATAGAAGTGAAGCCAGATCCATATTGGAGATATGAAATCTCACTTTTCAAGCTTTGTTTCCCTTTACTTCTCAACGAGCATCCACTTTATAGCTTTTTAATGTTATGGAAAAATGTATTTTATTATATTTTGTAATTTAGATAAATATCAAACTACATTAGGGACCATGCTCACACACCTAATTAATCCCTAAGGCTAAGTTCACATCTTGGGGTTGCTATTTACAGGCGTATTTTAGGCATTTTTTAAGGCTTTTCTTATGGGCGTTTTTTCAGGCATTTTACAGGCGTTTTTGTGCAGGCGTTTTTAGGTTGACAAGTGACCAATGGAAAAAAATAAAAACGCCTGTAATCTGCCCAAAAAGAAGCTCATGTACTTTTTTGAGTGTTGGGCGTTTTACTTAAAAACGTCAAAACGCTCAGATGTGAACAGGGGCCATTGAAATAAATAGGATTTGTCTTGTTGGGTGTTTTTTGAGCTGATCCTAGAGCAGAAAAACGCCCCAAAAACGCCCCAAAACGCCTGTGAACTTAGCCTAAAGGTTTATAAATGGTTTCTTGCAACTGTAGCAATGTGCAATGAATTTAATATTAAACAGTAAATGATCTGTATACACTTTTCAGAAAGTTGGTTTAAAGCTCACTACCTGTTACAATCTGATTGTACAATCTCGTGTAGATCTACCAACAACTACATAGTGCAAACACCTGCCTGAATGGATACAATTTTATGAGATAGTTTAGGTAGGTGCTCATATGACATTGTTTTGGTAAATCTAAAGTTTTATACAAAGGTTGTATGATCAGATTGCAATGTGTATGCTGACCCCAACTCTGATAACTTCTCACCCCCTGTTCAAATTCATGCTTAACCGCTTGCCGACCGCCGCAAGTAGTTATACTGCGGCGGTCAGCCCCTCCCAGGCAAAGTGATGTATATATACGTCACTAGCCTGTGAGGCTCTGGGGAGCGAGCGCGTGCCGCCGCCGGCGCGCTCCCGCTCCCGCGCGGTCACGGACCCCCCCGTGCGTGTGACCGGCGGACCCGATGTCCGCCGGTCATTCTGCGATCGTCAGGGGAGAGGGAGAAAGGCCGGCAGCTTGTGTAAACAAGCTGCCTGTCATTCTCCCCTGTGTAGAAACACTGATCATGCGGTTCTACTATGTAGGACCGTTGATCAGTGTTCCTACAGCTCAAGCCACAGCCAATCACAGTTAGAATCACGCCCCTAGGGACACACACAGCCCCTCCCTCTCAAATAAAGTTAACCCCTTCACTGCCAGTGTAATTTTACAGTAACAGTGCATATATATAGCACTGATTACTGTAGAAATGTCACTGGTAACCCCAAAAGTGTCAAAAATGTCAGTCAAGGGTCCGATCTGTCCGCCCCAATGTCGCAGTACCGCAAAAAAATCGCAGATCGCCGCCATTACGCGTTAAAAAAAAACAACAAAAATGACAAAAATCTTTCCCTTTGTTAGTAAACGCGATAACTTTTGCGCAAACCAATCAAAATACGCTTTTTGCAATTTTTTTTTTACCAAACATATGTAGCATAAAACAAATTGGCCGAAAATGTTAAAAAATTTTGATTTTTACTTTTTTTTTTGGGGGAATTTCATATAAAAAAATTTGAAAAATATTGTTATTTTTGCAAAATTTATGCTCTTTTTTTGTTTATAGCGCGTGATCAAAAAATCGCACAGGTGATCAAATACCACCAAAAGAAAGCTCTGTTTGTGGGAAAAAAAGGACGTGAAATTCGTTTAGGTACAGCGTCGCACGACCGCGCAATTGTCCGTTAAACGCAGTGCCGAATCGCAAAGTACCCCCTGGTCTTTTAGCAGCCAAATCCTCCGGGGCTTAAGTGGTTAAGTAAAAAATACCCTTTCGAATAAAATATATTCAGTCAAATCGCCCCTAAGAGTTCCATGTTGGGTTATGAAATTTCCATAAATATTGCTGTATTCCATGGTATAGGAAATTATTTGTGCAGTACATGTTGTCAACCAACTATAGTTTCCTCTGTCTAGTTTCTGTCTGTCCATATCTTTTTCAGTAACCATCTGTAATCCTATCAAGCAGCAGAAAAATTATATTTGCAAACATAATTTTTATGGGTAACATAGGGGTTGATTTACTAAAGGCAAATAGACTGTGCACTTTGCACTTTGCAAGTGCAGTTGCTTCAGAGCTTGCTAAATGAGGTAAAGCTTTACTTTGAAAAAAAATACCCAATCACATTTAACCGGTTGCCGACCGCCGCACGACTATATACTGCGGCGGTCAGCCCCGGCCAGGCAGAGTGACGTATCGGTACGTCACTCGCCTGTCACTGACTTGCGAGCCTATAGCGAGCGGGCGCGCGCCCGCCGAGGCGCGCGCCCGCCGCGGCTCGTTCACAGGCAAGTCAGTGCGTGTGACCGGCGGACTCGATGTCCGCCGGCCACACTACGATCGCTCCTGTGAAGGGAGAAAGACAGAGCAGCTTGTGTAAACAAGCTGCCTGTCAGTTCTCCCTGTGTAAAAGTAAAGATCTGACCGTTCTACTATGTAGAACGGTTGATCTTTGCTTTTACACCAATAGCAATGTCCCTACACAGTAGAAAGCACGCCCCTAGGACACACTTAACCCCTCCCTTCCCAATAAAGTTAACCCCTTCCCTGCCAGTGTCATTTTTGCAGTAACAGTGCATATGTATAGCACTGATTACTGCAGTAATGTCACTGGTAACCCCAAAAGTGTCAAAAATGTCAGTCAAGGGTCCGATCTGTCCGCCGCAATGTCGCAGTACCGAAAAAAAAATCGCAGATCGCCGCCATTACGCGTTAAAAAAAAAAACACCAAAAATGACAAAAATCTTTCTCTTTGTTAGTAAACGCGATAACTTTTGCGCAAACCAATCAAAATACGCTTTTTGCGATTTTTTTTACCAAACATAGGTAGCATAAAACAAATTGGCCGAAAAATGTTAAAAAATTTTGATTTTTACTTTTTTTTTTGGGGAATTTCATATAAAAAAATGTGAAAAATATTGTTATTTTTGCAAAATTTACGCTCTTTTTTTGTTTATAGCGCGTGATCAAAAAATCGCACAGGTGATCAAATACCACCAAAAGAAAGCTCTGTTTGTGGGAAAAAAAGGACGTCAAATTCGTTTAGGTACAGCGTCGCACGACCGCGCAATTGTCCGTTAAAGTCACGCAGTAAAAAATCGCAAAAAAACCCCTGGTCCTTTAGCAGCCAAATCCTCCGGGGCTTAAGTGGTTAAGGAAAAAAAATGCATTTTTGCGTGCACATCATTGGATGATGGAAGTCAGCAGAGTTTCTGCTCATTTACTAAGCTCTGGAGAAGCTGCTCTTGCAGAGTGCAACTGTACAGTCTAATAAATAGTAAATCAACCCCAGTGTCTCTCTTCTTTAGGGATATTTTGAGACAGAGTCCTGTTTGCTTTCAAGCTGATTTAAAGTAGCAATACTCATTTATTCCACAAGGTGGCAGTACATACCAGTAAATTTCATTCCTTTAGCTTTGCCTTGGTCTGACTTTAGAATGGTAGCTTCAGGAAACTTCCATATTAGAAGAGTACATAATGTACATTTTGGCATTAATTATAAATGCATTTTGGAATACTTGCAAAAGACAACTGCAGACGAAAAATGTACTTGGTTTTCACTTTGCAGATTTTTCTTTTTTTTTTTTAAAAAAAAAAGCGGATACTACTGTACATATACTGTTTATACACTGTACAATGCATAATGAGTATGTATGTAAGATTAAGACCTGTTATTTAAGATTAAACCCCAACCCCAGCCAAAATATTTTTTTATAGTGTTTAATATAATGGATAGTTTTGTCATTTTTTTTATTGTTGTGTCCCTTCCTCCCCCTGTGACACCAGGTTAAGAAAGGAGTTTGTGTCTGTGACAGAAACAATAAACACATAAACTCTACTAAAAATGCATTTTCATTGCTGTATGTGTCCCCATTGCAGATATTGCTGAACACTTCCTGTCCCTGTGACAGTCCCTAATCAGGACATGAAGTGAGAGACAATTCCCAGCACAGACACAAGAAAAAATAGAAAATAATCCTTACAGTTCCCCACATCATCCAAAAAAGTCTCCTAAAGATGACCTTTTATGATATTAAAGATGTACTAATAATATTGACGTGCCACATTTTAAAATTCTTGTCATTGCACAATCTGAAATGTTTTACATTGTATATTTACAAAAGCTGTCTATCTGTGCCAGGTCATCGCATAAAGTGATTCTGCTCAACCGCATCTTTTAGCAGTAGGGTTACTAACATGAATTTTGCACAGTTAAAGGTGTCTTCCCTATTATCACAGCTCAGTTATAGTGCTGTAAAATGTAGAATAAAATAGAATTAATCATTTTCTTTTTTTTTTTTTTTATAATTTTATTGCTTTATTCTCTCCTAAAGTGTTAGTGTTTTCAGCCCTATGTCAAGTCATGACTGTCAGAGTCACTTTGGGAACCTGATTAATTATGATTAGGTTTGGTGTCTGTGAAAATGCAAAATGTATCTCAACATTGCAGATTCGGTTCTGAATTCAGTTCTGAAAAGTGAGAACTGAGCATCTAAGATGTGCCGGTGTTCTAAAAGTGGAGCAAAAATGTGCTAACATTTGCACTACATGCATAATTATATGCGCATAGCGGAAAATATGTGCCTATGATTACATGTGCAGCTCTTCAATCACTTGTCTATAGGGCAATTTTTTCCTTTTTTGCACACATGGTAAGATTCATTTTTTTTTTTTGCAAGAAAATACTGTAATCCCCCCAAAAGTATATATATATATATATATATATATATATATTTTTTTTTTCTTTTTTTTTTGAAAGCAGAGACCCTGGAAAATAAAATGGTATTAGTTGCACACTTTTTTGTGCTGTAGAATATATGCACAGTTATGGCAATGCATATTTTCAGAAAATATGCACTAAAATGAATTATAGTGCAAACAAACACAACATTATACCCAATTTTTGATAAAATAGAAAAGATGTGATTGAGTAATGTAAACAGATACTTAACATGTCAAGTCTTATTAAGCACGCCTGTGGAATCACAAAAAAGTATGATACCCTAAATTCTGCTTTAAAGCCTTTGCAGGTCATCCATTTAGAGGTAACTATGAGCTATGGCTCTAGAATTATTGTTCTCACTCTGACATTCACAACAAATAGTCACACGTGCGACACAATTTATACTGCATACACATGTCTGTGTGTGTGTAGGGGTGACGGGGTGCTTTAATTTTTGTTTTCTTTTTAATAATTTTATCTATTTTTACAAGTCATTTTTTTTTTTACACTTTTTAGTATTTGTTTTTTACTTTATTGCCATCACAAGGGGGCTAGGGAGCCCACTAGGTGAAAGCATGGGTAGTTGGTGGGTACTCTTTATTGAGGCATTAAGGTCCAATTAGAACCGCAGAGTCTACCCTGCCCTCCATTGCAACTATTCAAACACAGATCACATTTGAAAACCTGTATACTTGGCTACACTAACTTAGAAAATACAAATGTGACCCAAGAAGTGACATAATACACACTGCTTCTGGGTCATAAGTCGCAGAAAGAATCAGGAAATTAGTCCCAGGAGGGACCAAGATGTTCCTACTGCTTTAACTAGGGAAGCAGTTTTCCATGTTCCTGGGCTTTCTCAGTGGAACAAGAGCGCCTGGGAACCATCGGTAGGGAAGGGAGGGGTGTCAGGGCACCGGGCACCACTTTGAGAACCCCATAAAAGTGACATTTATGAACAAACCTTGATGTGGTTAAAGTCAGTGGGGTTCTATGGTTAGGTTAAAAAACTGTACAGACCTGGTTTATAAATTGGCACTGTATTCTCATCAAAATGACATAATACACATCTGTAAAGGATCTGTAGTAATACATAAAAAAAAGTGGGGCTTCCCTTAATATTCCATTTAGACTGGATAGACAGGACAGGGAATGCAGAGTGTGTGCAGACTGCCTCCCCCACTTCCCTTTCAGTACCATTCCAGATTATTTGCTTTTCAACATTGGGGAGGTAGCTTGTATAACTTCCCCCCATGAAACATACTCATGTCCCAATGTTGAAGGATAAGGGCTTCTTCCCCACCTCCCTGTGCCTTTTAAAGGAGGTGGGGGTAATAGTAAAATGGAGGGAAGCTTATAACTTAAATATGGTAGCACCCTTTATTGGGGGTGGCCAGATATCTACCCCACACCAGGGGAATGAAGACATGGGTACATTAGTACCCCTCACCTGTTCCTACAAAGTAGAAAAATAACAACAACACCATGAAAATATATTTTATTATATAAAACACAAATACATACCTATCTTTAAAATAAATGTTAGTTATGTGGCAAGAAGTCCAGTCTCAGTCAGAGGGCTTGATTTATCAAAACTGAAGAGTGCAACATTTGGGGAAGCTGTGCATGGTAGCCAATCAGCTTCGAACATCAGCATGCTCATTTAAAGCAACATTAAACCTTCAGGTTTTTTCCCTTCAAAATAAAAAACAAGGTATACTTACCAGCTCTGTGCAATGGTATTTCACAGAGCAGCCCCAATCCTCCTCTTCTGTTGTCCCTTGGTGGTGCTTCTGGCTCCTCCTCCTCAGTGAGTGCCCCATATGAAGCCGCCATGGGGGCACTTGTGCGGGCTCTCTTCCGAACTGCCTTGTTTGTGTCCCCCCGCTCACTCGTAACAGAATTTGATTGACAGCAGTGGGCGCCATTGGCTCCTGCTGCTATCAGGCTGTGAGGCAAGAAAGAGCTGCGGCTCCTGTGCACATTGCTGGATTGGGCTCGGGTAAGTATAAGGGGGGGGCTGAGGAAACACATGCAGCAGAGAAGGTTTTTTTTAACCCTAATACATAGACTGCAATAAGGTTAAAACCCTAAGCCCTTACAACCACTTTAAACTTTAAAAAAAAAATAAAAGGCCTGGAAGATGATTGGTTTCTATGCAGAGCTGCACCAGATTTTGCATTCTCCAGCTTTGGAAAATCAACCCCATAGTCTCTAGCAATACATCCATCAATCAAGTCATCCATTGCTTTAAATCCATCAATCACGATGATGCATCTCTGCCAATCTGTACATGATGAAATCCTGACACTAAATAACAGATTGCACTATAGGTAACCAGTAACAACAGGGTGAGGATTTCCAGTCCCTGTCCTGGCCCATTGAACCCCCATATTAACCCCTGGCCCACCCCCATTTAACTAAATTCTTACCCTATACCAGGATTACAGTTTAGAGAACTAACATGGCTATATCTGATTGCTGTATCCTAAATATAACTACATTAATGACTAGATGGGATCCTGGTGACCAGTGTGTTGTGATAACCATAAAAATTGTTGTTAAAACCAGAAATCTGCAGAAAGGGGCCCTGCGTCTATTACTACTAATACTAATTACTAAAAATAACAAAAGTTCATTTAAACTGAAAATCCCAATTGGGAAATGATATCCAACTTCCTGTCCATGTAATATCCATACAAGAAATGGTGTTTGTGGACACTGCCCAATAAAAAAGGACATTGCCAAGCAATAACATTATTTTCAGCAATTTTACCTGTAAAAAAATAAAATACAAAAAATTGTGACAAGCACCACAATTGCTTAATTAGAAGGCCAGACATTTTTTTCTGCAGCCAGTAAACTCCCCAGCATGTAATCCTAAGTGTCCATGCATACATAGGCTGTTTTGGCAGGGGCGTTTTCTGGCTGTAAAAAACCCCCAGAACTAGTGGATTTTAGGAGGAGTTTTTCAGCTGTAAAAACGCTCTAACTCTGATAAAAGCTAAAAAAAACACTGAAAACCCCCAAAAAAAGCAGAAAAATGCAGCTATTCAGCAAAAATCAATGTTTTTGAGCCATAAGCTTTTGTGGGAGTATAGTTTTGCTAAAAAATGCTACAGTCGAAAACAGCTAAAAACGCTGAAAAACGCTACTGCAACAAAGCTGAAAAACGCCTTCTACAGCTACAGCTTTCTACAGATGTTTTGATAACGTCCAGTGTGCATGATGCTGAAATGATATGCACATGTTCTAAGCAAAGCAGCAGGCCCAAAAGATCCATAAACTTTTGAAAAAAAAAAAAGATGGCAGTATATGTATGGGTATTTATTTTTGTAACCTTTATTCCAACAACGTGTGAAATCATGTACGCATCTGTAAAAAAAAGAAAAACAGTACAAGTAAACCAAAAAAAAACAAACAAAAGAACACCTTGATAAAAAAAATAACTGTGATACACAGAGCACACTGCTTTTAAACTTTTAGAGTCCATTCACACTGTTTGTGGTTAGTGCCATTTTTCTGCACCTTATCAATGCCAGTCACCACAAGGATACAAAGAAAACAATAGTTTTCTATGTCCCATGTTTATACCACTGCTGTGATGTCAATGTAGAAAAGTACAGACATTTTTTTGCAGCATTAGATGACACTGCAGGTCACCCCAACATGACACATCATACCGCACTACTGTGCGGAGACTTAAGTGAAGTGTAAATTTGTACAATCTCAATATAGTTAAAAAAAAGTACATCACACCACCCAGTAAAATTGAGTTTTTTAGTGCGTGGGTAGTGTGAACGGGCCCTTGCTGTTTTATTACAGATGGCTTTAATGATATCAGTATACACTTCAAGCAGTTTTGTTACTAACTGATGCAAAAATCCTAAAGAGCAGCTAAACCGAGAAACACTAGGGAAAGTCACATTAATATTTTATGCACACCAGCACTTCACTGAAATATGTTCAGATACTAGATCATACTCCATAATGAAAGAGACCACTGAGTAAATTCACTATATCTGTTTATATGCTGTAGCCTTGTGTGTCTGCATCCAGGAAGCACGGGTGCATAGTAAATATTGTGAGGCTATAATTTGGTTGTGTACACAAATGTGCTGGTGTGAATGCAAAAATTTTAGTAGATCAAGCCCGGCTTGTTCAGCTAGTGCGGCTTTTGGTTGCAGAGCGGCCCCATTGACAAGCACGTGCAAGTTTTGCAGATGATGCTGCCTGTCACCATGACAAGCCACAGGAAATCTGCCGTGGTTGCAATGCATTGTGGCATGTGTACAGTCTCTTCCCGCTGTATGCTATGTTTTAGTTGGGTAGTGGGGTATTGGTAAAACTGTCCATTTTTACATCTCCCTTACCACCGGTGTAAAATATCCCTAAGTAAGAATTCTGATATAGGATCTTGCAAAATGTACCGTAAAAATGTACATATGCAGAGAACTATTTTGTGAATGCAGTACATTTGTGCCATGTCCTATTCCCCAGAGGATGACTTTAACCAAGTTGTACTTGCTCCTACATGTTCAATAAAACAGACAGGAGTGCAATGAGTGATACTAAATGCTTACCAGTATTTGCTGATTTTGTGGGGTTCATTTATTAAGGCGAATAGGTTGTTCACTTTGCAAGGTTTTCCTTTAGCTTAGTGAATAAAAAGAAGCTTTGCTGATTGCCGCTATCCAATTATATGCAAGCAAAATTACATTTTTTTTTTTTTGTCTTTTTGTTTTTCGTGCTCACAGTTGGGTATTCTGTCCTAGGTAAATCTTCTCCGCATTCACTAAGCTTAGGGGAAATTTCCTTGCATGGTAAACAGCTTATTTGTCTTTAGTAAATCAACCCCTAAATGATCCTTCACCCTGTTTGAACTTGGACCAAAATTCCTAGATATCCTTTGCAGACATATAAACATTTCTATTCAGTCAACCCTTTTTTTGATTACTATTTTAAAGAAACCTTTATTATTACTAGTTGAGATTGACCCTCAGCCGGGAAATTCTGATAAATTGATCTACGTGTACTTCTAAGAATACATGGAAAGTTAAGCTGGCCGTACACTAGTAGATTTCCGAATGAACATTCCTGCAACAATTCTCAGTACATTTAGATTGATTGATGAATGCCATTTGAAAGAACCTCAAAATTTGCTTTTAGCAATCGATCATGGAATTTTTTGGACTTTCCCAAACATAAATCACATACGCTCTTAGAATTTCATTTGTTCAGGAACAATTTTCTATGCTGCTCCTTCAAAGTTTCTCATCATTGAGGTTAAAAATAAACATCGACATGACCCCACTAACGCTTAGAAAGTAGAATGAATGTTCATAAAATAATATATATTTTTTATACAAAATTTTACTAGTTAATGCCAGCTTTAGTCTGTCCCAGTAGTACTGTACTTTGAAAAAGCTATTGCCTCTATTTTCACATTCTAGGTGTTAATTATGTCAACAAGTCTTTAACTGGAGCACGGATGAAATCTGCCCAGTAAAGCCTTCGTAGTCACCTCTGTGTTGCTTCTGTTGTACATATGAATTCAATTCACTTGAGCATGAGAACAGCAAATGTAGTTTGAGCCCTCACGTAGACTTGTTAGTCTGAGGTGTTCTCCACAGGCTTTGAGATGCTTATCAGGATAAGCTAACACAGCAGTGTGATATCATCCTTTGTACACTATTGTGGTGATTAGCATCAACACTTTTATTTCCCCTGCCAAGGAGTGGGGCTGACCATGACACATCATTAAGTGTTTGGTGCAGGAGAGTACACTAGCACCCTAAGAAAGGTTTACATATTCAAAAGCAACCTGTATCCAGCCTGGGCTTAGGCTTTCTCTACTTATGATCTCCTAATTGAGTGTCAGTGGTCTTTGTATAGTCATAATACAAATAAAAGAGCAACTAATTGTCCTGATTAAGAGCTGTGCATTGATATCCTTTGTTTGCTCCTCTCTTTTTGATGGTAAAAGTTGAAAGGCTTCTTTTTGTTTGCGTGGGATTCTTGGGAAGATGCAAAGAATCAAGTTGCAAGCAAGCAAGAAAAATCACCTATCATTTATGTTTCATTAGAGATTTGCATTTTACATTATACTTTTTTTTTTTTTTTTTTTATGTTTTACATGTATAATGCTCATATATTGTTGCATTAAATAGAATCTATATACTTATAGATTCGTGTCACTTCTGATTCTGAAAAATACAGATTTAATTGCTCTACAACAAAAAACAGATTTTGCATACAGAGAACCATCAGTCCACATTGCCTGCCAAGTGCAGGGGTTATTTTATTTTATCAATTTAAGTGGAAACCCCCTTTACTATTTGAAAAATAATAGTTGCTATTTGTAGATTATTTTTATATTTGTGTGCAGCTCATAAATTGTTGCATTAAAAAGAGCCTATATATTTATAGATTAGTCTCACATCTGAAAAATACAGCTTTAATTAAGCCCCGTACACACGTACCGATTGTCGGCCGTAAATATTCGGCCGACGACCGATTGGCCGATTTTAGGCTTGTTAGTATGATGCTTCCGACAGCCGACAGCGCATTTTTGGCCAAACAGAATCTGTCGTGCAGGCATTAAAATTTTTGTTGGCCAACACCAGAACGGCCGATTGTTCGCCAGTCAGTACAGATTTCGGCCGACAGACAGCAGATTAGCAAGACTGGGCATGCTCAGAAAAGAAAAAAGACAAGGAAAGTTAACCATCACATGACATCACTTCTGCAGTCGGCTGTTGTTGGCCGACAAAATTAGTGTGCAGTCTTTTGCAGTTTTCAACAGACACGACAGCCCTGGACAAAAGACGGCCGATCGTTCGACCGACAATCAGGACGTGTGTACGGGGCTTTACTCTACAACAATCAATTGATTTTCAGTACAAAGATTCCTGTCAGTCCACATTGTAATCTAAATACGGGACTTTTCTGATTTTATTGATTAAAGTGGAAACCTCTTTTACATTTGAAAAAATAAGTTGCTATTTTACGTATTTATTTATTGCAGATACTTATTTAGTGTCACCAATTTATGTAGCGTTTTACATATATAGTGTAAAAATCACATTAGTCCCTGCCCTCAAGGAGCCTACAATCTAAGGTCCCTAACTTATATTTATACATACACATAATTGGGCCAATTTAGACAGGAGCCAATTAGCCTACCAGCATGTCTTTGGAGTGTTTGGGGGGGGGGGGGAACCGGAGGACCCAGAGGAAACCCATGCAAGCACAGGGAGAAACTCCGGGCAGATAGTGGTCGTTGGGATAGATTGTCATTATATTTGAAAACAGAACTGCCGATTCACATCCCATTGTTTGTCCTCTGGATTGTTTGTTTTTAACATGTAAGTTGCTGCAATAAATTGTCATCTGTTTATTCTCAATTGTGACTTGGCGCCCTTGTTCTTCTTTTTTCCTGCAGCATATTTGAAAACAGAGAAAAACATATTTCATATTTAGGATGTTCTTCTTGCTTAGTAATGCTTTATAATTATTACTTTTCTTCTTATATCACTGCACATTTATGGGTTAGTATGTATGGGTCAGACTCATATGGATGAGCCCTGAATAAGTTCTGTGGGGGAAGGGGGGTTATATGGAGCATAGTGGTGAATTTGGTACCTAAGGACCCTAAAAAAAAAAAAACTTGTAGATGAGATTTACACAACCTGTTTTTTCCATCTTATTTCTTCTCTTTAAGTGTAGCCTAATAACATTACAACTAACAGAAACTGATATCAATTTTACTATGTACACTATATTCTTAGGTTCAGATTAGGGTAGTTGTACTGTATAATTTTGTTATGATTAGTTTACAGTTTCCATGGAAGGCTACACATTGTTTTATAGATATGTGAAATAATATTCCTCTAGTGTTTGTAGCAGGACTGTTTTTACATCTTCTTTTTGACTGTTTTTCTCTCTTCCATTGAAGCACCCAGTGCTGTATCTGATTTAAATGCCAAAGAGGTGGAAGCCAATTTTATAACTGTTAGCTGGCGACGGCCATCACAGCCAAATGGCATCATCACACAGTACAGAGTCAGAGCTTTTGTTAAGGAAACGGGAATGGCCATTGAAAATACAATTCTCACAGGAAAATATAAGGTACTCTGCTAGACTTTGAAATCTGTGTTTATCTTTTGCATTGAACAATTAGTAATCACTTATTGCTTTGCAGGTGTTTTGACACGTTGCTTGATCTACAAGTTCTCTGTGGGATTAAAAAGAGCTTCATCTTCTTTCTTTTACACCTACTGAGTGCAGCTCAACACCTACAAGTGTTTCCTGTTATTGTCTCCAATTAAAGGAGCGCTGAATAGAGTGTTGTGCTTAGAGGACAAATGTAGAAAAGAGGAAGACAGGGAAAAGGAACATAGCACAGCCCAGTATTAGTTTTGTAGTAGTATACTAAAAATTGGTGCGTAAGACACTATGCGATATTTGGAAGTAGTGCGACTATATATATATAAATAATATATATAAAATATGTGAAATATATAAAGGTGTGTGCAGCTGCTGCAACACTAAGTAAACCTTAGGAAAAATATTAAAAATCAAATTTATGCAGCGCTAGCATCAGTGTTATTATTCAAGTGAAAATAAATATTAATAAATATTCAATTCATCACATTCAAATTATACTCTATAGGTGATCAAAGTAAAGTGCTCAAGTGCTGTGGATTATCATATAAGTCAATATAAACAATTAATGCCAAGTGAATATAAAAAGTCCTTAATCGTGATCCAAAGTAAGGTGCTGGTGATGAGTAGTTCAGGTTTGTGGTTTCCTCCCTCGTTATAAAGCTCCTGGCCCCTGGCTATGAGAGTACACTGTCCCAGCAGCAAGCTTTATAACGAGGGAGGAAACCACAAACCTGAACTACTCATCACTAGATTTTTACTGTGACCCAATCATCGAGTGATTGAGAAAGGGCAAGGCCCCAGCACGAAAACGGAAACACCAGCAACTACACCCTTTGTATGAGATCTGTATCTATCATAAGAGCCAGACAAGGAAACTTTCATTCATAAGTGTCAGCTTCATGCCAGGTTATTTGATCTGTTTTACTCCTACCAGCGGAGGCGGACCCATTTATTTATCGAAGGTCATATGGAGAAATTTCCCTAAAAGATCCTGGCAATAAGGGCTACTGTGCAATACTATTCAAGGCTTCAATATATTGGCAATTTGGTGAGTGGGGAACCGAGAGGGGCACCTTATCACTTTGAAGCACCTTATATATCTTGGCACTCCAACACCTTACTTTGGATCACGATTAAGGACTTTTTATATTCACTTGGCATTAATTGTTTATATGGACTTATATGATAATCCACAGCACTTGAGCACTTTACTTTGATCACCTATAGAGTATAATTTGAGTGTGATGAATTGAATATTTATTAATATTTATTTTCACTTGAATAATAACACTGATGCTAGCGCTGCATAAATTAGATTTTTAATATTTTGGTGGTGATAGGCAGATCTTTTAGTCACCTTTGCCGTATGTTTAAGGCAAACTTACACGACAATATTGTATATGGTTATGTTTTAACATACAACAAATTCAAAATATTTATCTAAGTGGAACTCCTAGGCTAAACTTTTGTATAAACCGGAGAAGGTTTAGAACATCTGTGCTTTCTTTAGGGAATGCTATCCACACTTCCTATCCTGGGGATACAGTAGAAAGTGCTTTGCCCAATCAAGGCGCGGCGTAAACTGGTTGTTAAGGAGTGGGGCCAGCAAGCCGGCCGCGGCATCCTTACCAACTGATGAGTCATTATCTGTTAATGGGTTTCCCCGCTGACAGCTAAATAAAAAAAAAAATGCCGGTTAAGAGAAAAAAAAAAATGGCGTGAGGCCCCCCCCCCAAAAGTCCACACCAGACCCTTATCTGGGCATGCAGACTGGCAGGTCAGGAAAGGGGAGGAAGAGCGAGCACCACCCTCCTAAACCATACAAAGCCACATGTCCTCAAGATGGGGGGCCCTGCCCCCCCACCCCAAAGCACTCATCCCCACAACCATGGCCGGTGGTTGTGGGGGGGTTTATCGGAAACTGGAAGCCCCCTTAACAATGTGTATGGGTATGGGGGATATAGTACCTCTACCCATACACCAAAAAAGTGTACAAAAAAAAATAAAAACAGGAGACAAGTTTTTGACAAATCCTTTATTAAAAAATAAAATATAGTGTCCCACGATATAAATTCACCGTCAATCACACCAACTGACGCACCACCGACCCGAAAAAAAAAGCTCTGTCTTCTGGGATAACTGCCCACTGAATGCCTCCTCTGTGCTTTGACAGTTCTTAAATAGGTAAGGGCAGTGCCACCTGGCAACGTCACCTGGTGGCCTGTTACATCACAGACTGGTGTATAGCCCTCATCTATATAAGAACTGTCAAAGCACAGAGAAGACAATCGGCGGGCAGCCATCCCAGAAGGTGGGATCCTTTTTTACAGTTCTGCAGTGCAGCCGGCGGTGTGATTGATGATGGATTTACATCGAGGGACACTATTTTTAAATCTTTTTAATAGAGGATTTGTCAAAAACTCGTCTCCTGTTTTTACTTTTTTTTGGGTGAATGGGTAGGGGTATTATGTACCCCATACCCATCTACATGGGGGGGGGGGGGCAGGATCTGAGGACCCTTGTTAAAGAGGGCTTCCAGATTCTGATAAGCCCCCTGCCCGCAGACCCCCACAACCACCTGGGGATGAGGTCTTTGTCCCATCAACTTGGGAACAAGGTGCTTTGAGGTGGGGGGCAGAGCTCCTCTGCCCCAAACCACCCCCACATGTTGAGGGCACGTGTTCTGGTATGGTTCGGAAGGTGCTTGCTCATCCCCTATTCCTGACCTGCCCGGCTTTATGCCCGGATAAGGGTCTGGTATGTATTTTTTCAATAGCCGGGGACTGACAATTGTAACCGCGAGTCAATTTAAATGGGATTTGACTCGATTTTGTTTCTTTAGAAATTGTAGTTTTGCTGCAGGATGTTCTATATATGTTTCAGATGCACCACTTTACAGGCAGACTAAGGGGACCCCCGGTCACTATATTTAAAGGAATTTTTCATTTTTATTGTTGCACTTTAAGCATAATTAAAATCACTGCTCCTGAAAAAAAAATTGTTAAAAAAAAAATTGCATTGATATATGTTCCCCCTGGCAGTACCCAGACCCCCATACCCCTTTTAGGGCCAATTACTTGCATATGCTTATAGGACTTGTTTTGTGTGTATAAAACTGTCTTGTGTGTTTATTTTTTGTACACTTTTTTGGTGAATAGGTAGGGGTACGATGTACCCGAAACCCATTCACATAGGGGGGAACCTGGATCTGGGGCACTCCTTGTATAAGGGAGCTTCCAGATTCTGATAACCCCCCCCACCTACACCTTCACCGGGAAGAGGTCCTTGTCCTCATCAACATGGGGACCCCCCCATGTTGAGGGTATGTGACCTGGTATGGTTCAGAGGGGGGCGATCGCTCATCCCCTCCCCTTTCCTGACCTGCCAGGCTGCGTGCCCAGATAAGGGTCTGGTATGGATTTTGGGGGGACCCTACGCCATTTTTTTTTTTTATTTTTTAATAGCTGAGAGCTGGCAATTGTAACCGCGAGCCATATACTTGCTACAGATGCACCACTTTGTGGGCACATTAAGGGGACCCTCCAGGCACTATATTTGAATAGATTTATATCTATTTTTTTTATTAACCAAGACTTTTTTTTAGCTGTCAGTGGAGAAACTAATTGACAGCTGATGACTCATCGGTTGTTAACCACTTCCTACCCATCCGCCTTCAAATGACGGTGAAGCGGTGCACCTATTGTTCTGGGAAGCCGTCATATGAAGGCGCACCAGAACAGCCTCTCTCGCACGACCGCGGGGGCGCGCAGAACGGTGATCGTGGCCGCGCCGTGTTGCTAGGACACGGTGCGATCCCGATCTCGGTAAAGAGTCAATGACATGATTCTTTACCCATGTGATTGGCTGTGTCCAATCACAGCCGGTCACATATAAATGAGGAAGTGCTGTTATTCGGCCCTACTCTGACAGTGTGAGGCGAGGAGAGCCAATCAGCGAGTCCTCCTCACAGGGGAAACAAGGACATGTAATCAGGGCACTGATCATCAGTGCCCTGATTACAGAAAATTGCAATAGAGTGCCAATCAGTGCCCACCATCAATGCCCACAGTGCCCACCATCAGTGCCCACAATCAGTGCCCATAGTGCTGCCAGTCAGTGCCCGTCAGTGCCTGCTCATCTAGGCACTGATGAACACTGACTGGCAGAACTCTGGGCACTTATTGTGGGCACTGATGGTGCTGCCCATCAGTGTCCATCAGTGCCATCCATCAGTGCTCATCAGTGCCACCCATCCGTGCCCACCAGTGCTGCCCGTCAGTGCCCATTAGTGCCGCCTCTCAGTGCCCATCAGTGCCACCTATCAGTGCTCACCAGTGCTGCCTATCAGTGCTCATCAGTGCCATCTATCAGTGCCACCTATCAGTGCCCATCAGTGCGGCATATTAGTACCTCCTCATTAGTGCCACCTCATCAGTGCCCATAAGTGCCACCCCATCAGTGCCCATAAGTGCCACCTCATCAGTGCCCATCAGTGCAGTCTATAAGTGCCCATCAGTGCTGCCTCATCAGCACACATCAGTGAAGGAGAAAAATTATTTATTTTCCAAATTTACTCACAGAAAAGAAGAAAAGCTTTTTTTAAAAAAAAAATTCTGTCATTTTTTTTTTTTTTTTGTAAGAAATAAAAAACCCAGCGGTGATTAAATACCACCAAATGAAAGCTATATTTGTGTGAAAAAAATGATACAAATTTCATGTGGGTACAGTGTAGCTTGATCGCGCAATTGTCATTCAAAATGTGAGAGCGCTGAAAGCTGAAAATTGGCCTGGGCAGGAAGGGGGTGAAAGTGCACTGTATTGAAGCAGTTAAGGACACGGCGGCCAGCTTCCCAGTCCCGCTTCTTAACAACCAGCTTTTACTCCGCCCTGATTGAGCAAAACTTTGCCCAATTAAGGTGCAGCATTGCAGGGTGTTTGTAGGGGCGAACACCTAACGAACACCCTGCAAATTCGGGTGTTCGGCAAACGGCCAAACAGGCAAATGTTTGGCCCAAGCTCATGCTCAGCCTGAACTGTTCACCCATCCCTAGTCTGGAGCTGATTCTAATTTTATAATATTTGCTATGAACCTACATCATGTGTTCAAAGGATCTGTCCATGCAAGTGAAACAGGCCATTGTAAGGCTTCAAAAACTAAACAAATCAGAGAGATAGCAGCAACATTAGGAGTGGCCAAATCAACAGTTTAGTACATTCTGAGGAAAGAAGAATGCACTGGTGAGCTCAGCAACATAAAAAGGCCTGGGCGTCCACGGAAGACAATAAGTCGCAGGATCCTCTCTATGGTAAAGAATGGTTTGCAACATTTGGACAAAAGAAGAAATCTCTTCAGGAGGTGGGCTATCATTGTCAAAGTCTATAATCAAGAGAAGACTTCACGAGAGCAAATACAGAAAGTTCACCACAAGGTGCAAACCATTCATAAGCCTGGAGGATAGAAATGCCAGATTAGTCTTTGCCAAAAAAACATCTAAAAAAGCCAGGCCAGTTCTGGAAAAGCATTCTTTGGATGGATGAAACTAAAATGAATCTGTATCAGAATGATGGGAAGAAAAAAGTGTTGAGAAGGCTTGGTGCAGTTTATGATCCAAAGCACACAAAGTCATCTGTAAAATATGGTGGAGGCAGTGTAATGTCATGGACATGCATGGCTTTCAGTGGCACTGGGTCATTGGTGTTTTTTGATGATGTGACAGAAGACAGAAGCAGCCAGATAAATTCTGCAGTGTTTAGAGATATACTGTCAGCCCAGATTCAGCCAAATGCAGCAAAGTTGATTGGACGGTGCTTCACAGTACAGATGGACAATGTTCCACAACACACTGCAAAAATAACCCAGGAGCTTTTGAAGAAAAATAAGTGGAATATTCTGCAATGGTCGAGTCAACCACCTGATCTCAACCCAATTGAGCATGCATTTCACTTGCTGAAGGCAAAACTAAAGGCAGAAAGACCCACAAACAAAGAACAACTGAAAACAGCTGTGGTTAGAGCCTGGCAAAGCATCAGAAATGAGGAAATCCAGTCTTTGGTAATGCCCATGGGTTCCAGACTTCAGGCAGTCATCGCCAGTAAGTCAAACAACAAAGGGACTTCCAGCGCTAACTGTGATATCTCTCACTCTCAGGAATGAATAAAGTCAAATTACCGTGTGGTGCTGCTGCTAATTAATGCTGATTCAGCATAAGTCAGTGAATGGGGGGGGGGAGGGGCAGCAGCGCTATCCCACGGTACATAGTCTACAATGTATCTCAGGCAGGCTTGATGGAAAACCTTGAAAAGTTTATTTATAAAATGGGGGGGAGGGGCAGCAGCGCTATCCCATGGTACATAGTCTACAATGTAACTCAGGCAGGCTTGATGGAAAACCTTGAAAAGTTTATTTATAAAATGGGGGGGAGGGGCAGCAGCGCTATCCCACGGTACATAGTCTACAATGTAACTCAGGCAGGCTTGATGGAAAACCTTGAAAAGTTTATTTATTTGTGGGAGGAAGCCACGCCGCCTTACCGGCTGGCCCGGTCTGCTTTTGGCACATAAAATCCTTCTCCCTTATGCCTGGTTCCCTGCTGTGATCATCTACACAGTTCCGGCTCACCCAGCGGCTCGGTCATCCTGTGACCCCCAGCAACGCCACAGATCTGGTTTGGAATACATTCTATTATGTTTTAATCATCACTATATATAATTTTTATAAATAAACCTTTCAAGGTTTTCCATCAAGTCTGCCTGAGTTACATTGTAGACTATGTACCGTGGGATAGCGCTGCTGCCCCTCCCCCCCAGTCATCGCCAGTAAAGGATTCTCAACAAAATATTAAAAATGAACATTTTATTTATGAATACATTAATTTGTCCAAATACATTTGAGCCGCTGAAAATGGGGGGACTGTGTATAAAAATGGTTGCAGTTCCTAAAATTTGTAGTTTGTAGTTTGTATTTTGTACTTGATATTTATGTTCAACCCCTTGAATTAAAGCTGAAAGTCTGCACTTAAAATTAATTTGGATTTTTACATTTTAATTTTATTCTGGTGGCATACAGAGTTAAAAGTATAAAAGTTGTGCCTGTGTCCAAATATATATGGACCTAACATTATTTACTGTATAAGCAGCCAATGACATCACCGGCCCATGTCATCCTGTGCCATAAACATCAGCTCCCCTGCGCATGCCTGGGAGTGACATAATCTCAGCTCCGGCCAGTCACACAGCCAGAATCTGCGGACCCTGAAGGAAAACAGGGTGAAGATGGAAGGGACCTCCAGCGGTGACAGCGCATCGCTGGAAGGCTTTGATTTCAGGTAAGTTTCACATAATGTGCTATTATGCAGTGCTTACTAGCACATTATGACATTACCTTTCAGATCAGAGATACAAAAAAAAATCACCCAGTGGTTTACTACCGCTTTATTGGGCACAAATTTAAAATTGGTTATGATGTTTTTGAGCCAACAGAAAAAACTTTGGTCGAACGGACAATTAACCACTTAAGCCCCGGAGGATTTTCCTGCTAAAAGACCAGGGGGTATTTTGCTATTCGGCACTGCGTGACTTTAACGGACAATTGCGCGGTCGTGCGACGCTGTACCTAAACGAATTTGGCGTCCTTTTTTTCCCACAAACAGAGCTTTCTTTTGGTGGTATTTGATCACCTGTGCGATTTTTTGATCACGCGCTATAAACAAAAAAAGAGCGACAATTTTGCAAAAATAGCAATATTTTTCACATTTTTTTATATGAAATTCCCCAAAAAAAATGTAAAAATCAAAATTTTTTAACATTTTCGGCCAATTTGTTTTATCCTACCTATGTTTGGTAAAAAAAAAAGCAAAAAGCGTATTTTTATTGGTTTGCGCAAAAGTTATCGCGTTTACTAACAAAGGGAAAGATTTTTGTCATTTTTGTTGTTTTTTTTTTTAACGCGTAATGGCGGCGATCTGCGATTTTTTTTTGCGGTACTGCGACATTGTGGCGGACAGATCGAACCCTTGACTGACATTTTTGACACTTTTGGGGTTACCAGTGACATTTCTACAGTAATCAGTGCTATACATATGCACTGTTACTGTAAAAATACACTGGTAGTGAAGGGGTTAACTTTATTTGGGAGGGAAGGGCTGTGTGTGTCCCTAGGGGCGTGCTTTCTACTGTGATTGGCTGTGGCTTGAGCTGTAAGGACACTGATCAACGGATCTACATAGTAGATCCGTGTGATCAGTGTCTTTACAGCGAGGAGAATGACAGGTGGCTTGTTTACACAAGCTGCCTGCCTTTCTCCCTCTCCCCCGACGATCGCCGAGTGACCGGCGGACATCGGGTCCGCTGGTCACACGCGCGGGGGGGGGTCCGTGACCGCGCGGGAGCGCGCCTCTGCGGGCGCGCGCTCGCTCCCCAGACCCTCCCAGGCTAGTGACGTTAATTAACGTCACTCTGCCTGGCAGGGGCTGACCGCCGCAGTAAATCTACTTGCGGCGGTCGGCAAGCGGTTAATTGAAAAGCAAAAAATAAAAGAGAAACCAATTCATTTATGTCCATTTAACAATTTATCAATCAAAATTCAGTCATTACATGATCGCAATATTGTTTGCTCTCACGACGTGTTTGTTTTTCGAAAATGCGTTCAAAATATTTTTCGACTGGTGTATGGCTAGAATAACACTTGCAAACTTTGTACACTTAAGTCAGACATTCTGTAAGATTAGAGTCAGGTGTGTAGACTGAAACACAGTCATTAACGGAAACCGAAATAGCTGTGTAGGAGGCTTAAACTTGAATAAGCAACAGCCAAACTGTGCTAGTAAGGTGAGGTTGTGGAAGACAGTTCCATGTCACAGGTCATACACCTTGGCAAGGCTGAGCACAGCAACAAGACACAAGGTAGTTTTACTGCATCAGCAAGGTCTCTCCTAGGTAAATATTTCAAAGCAGACTGGGATTTCAAGATCTTGTCCAAGCTCTTTCGAAGAGGCAGATAGAAACAGGCAACGTTGAGGACCGTAGATGCAGTGATTGGCCAAGGAAACCTAATGCAGAAGATGAAAGACACATCATGTTTACTTCCCTTTCAACAATCGGAATATGTCCACCAGTGCCATCAGCACAGAACTGGAGGAAACAGTGAGATCCGGGTACACCCATCCACTGTCCAGAGAAGTCTTGCCAAAAGTGGACTTCATGGAAGGATTGCGGCCAAAAAGTCATACTTCCAACATGGAAACAAGGCTAAGCTATGCATAAAAACATTGGGACCAAGGGGCAGAAAAATGACAGCAGGTGCTCTGGACTTCTGAGTCAAAATTTAAAATATTTGGCTGTAACAGGAGGCAGTTTGTTTGCTGAGGGTCTGGAGAGTGGTACAATAATGGGTGTCTGCAGGCAACAGTAAAGCATGGTGGAGGTTCCTTGCAAGTTCGGGGCTGCATTTCTGCAAATGGAGTCAGAGATTAGGTCAGGATTAATGGTGTCCCCAAATGCTGAGAAATACAGGCAGATACTTATCCACAGGGCTTTTTTTTCTCAGAGAATAGGTGCAGGTACTCCCCCCCCCTTCCGATCACCCCTTATCTCTGCCCCCTACACACCTTTGAGCACGCCCCTTGGTACCACCCCCTAGCCACCTCCCAGTACAGACCCTTTTAGAGAAAACCAAGTATAATTTTTTTTTTTTGGTGCCAAGTAATTTGTATGGAATTAAAGATTAATTATATCAAGAAAAGCAGTAAAATAGATACCTACAGCAATCACAGACCCCATCACCAACAATAGATCTCCTAGCAAAGACAGATGCCCCCATCAAAACAATAGATCCACTTCACCAACAATAGACCCTCTCTACCAAAAATATACATATCTCCTAGCAGCCAACATCAATAGACCCTTCAGCAGCCAGAAACAACTCAACAGTGAATCTCCCAGCAACAATAGATTCCCACCAGCAACAACAGACCCTCCCAACCCCTTCAAGCACCAATAAATCCCCCAGCAGCTGGCATCAATAGATCCTCCATCACATCCCAGCAACCCTTGCCATTACATATATGTAGTGCGTTCCCCCGCGTTCCCACTGAAAAAAAGCCCTGCTTATCCATCATGCAATACCATCTGGGAGGCATGTGATATTCCACAAAATTATTCGGCAGCAGGGCAATGACCCCAAACATACAGCCAATTAAGTCATTAAGAACTATCTAAAACGCAAAGAGGAACAAGGAGTCCCGGAAGTGATGATTTGGCCCCCACAGAGCCCTGATTTCATCATCATGGAGTCTGTCTGGGATTACATGAAGAGACAGAAGGATTTGAGGCAGCCTACATCCACAGAAGATCTGTGGTTAGTTTTCCAAGATAAAACAAAATAAATGACAGCGGTGTCCTAAAGTCTAATGCATGTATGAGTTTGTGTTATATTAGTTCTCCAAGAAGTTTGAAACAACCTACCTGCCGAGTTCCTTCAAAAAAAAAAAAAAAGCGTGCAAGTGTACCTAGAAGAATCTGTGCTGTTTTGAAGGGGAAGTCACAACAAATATTGATTTGATTTGGTTTTCTCTTCTGTTCATTTACTTTTCATTTTGCTAATTGATAAAAATAAACTATTAACTATTAACATTTGCACAGTACTGTATGTATTAAAATCTACTACCAAATTAAATACTTGTATTTCTCAAAAAAATGATATGTGTACAATAAAGGAACAAAATAAAAAGTTTAAAAATTATTCACCACAAAGCTGACAGCCAAAGACAGCAAAAGACCTCAACGCAATCACTATGGTGTGAGTGTAGTGACATCAGATTATACACCTGGAAAATGCTGCATGAACTCTATGGGGTTGATTTACTAAAGGCAAATAGACTGTACACTTTGTATAGTGCAGTTGCACTCTGCAAGAGCACTTGCTCCAGAGCTTAGTAAATTCTGCTGACTTCTATCATCCAATTATTTGCAACAAAAATGCTGTTTTTTTGGTTTTCCTTGCTCGTGATTGGGTATTTTTTTGCAAAGTGAAGCTTTAACTCATTTACTAAGCTCTGGAGCAACTGCAATTTGCAAAGTGCACAGTCTATTTGTGTTTAATAAATCAACCCTAATGTGTTCCCACATGTGACAAGCAAATAATATCATGTCTGCAGTCTCTGACCATCTCTTGTGTCATGACTGCAGTCTCTGACTATCTCCTGTATCACGTCCTCAGTCTCTGACCATCTCTTATATCATGTCTGCAGTCTCTGACCATCTCTTGTATCATGTCTGTAGTCTCTGACCATCTCTTGTATCATGTCCTCAGTCTCTTACCATCTCCTGTATCATGTCTGCAGACTCTGACTATCTCCTGTATCATGTCTGCAGTCTCTGACCATCTCTTGTGTCATGTACACAGTCTGACCATCTCCTGTATCATGTCTGCAGTCTTTGAACATCTCTTGTATCATGTCTGCAGTCTCTGACCATCTCTTGTATCACGTCTGCAGTGTCGGACCATCTACTGTATCATGTCCGCAGTCTCTGATCATCTCTTTTATCATGTCTGCAGTCTCTGACCATCTCTTGTATCATGTCCTCAGTCTCTGACCATCTCCTGTATCATATATGTAGTCTCTGACTATCTCCTATATCATGTCTGCAGTCTCTGACCATCTCTTGTGTCATGTCTGCAGTCTCTGACCATCTCTTGTATCATGTCTGCAGTCTCTGACCATCTCCTGTATAATGTCCTCAGTCTCTGACTATCTCCTGTATCATATCCGTAGTCTCTGGCCATCTCTTGTATCATGTCTGCAGTCTCTGACCATCTCTTGTGTCATGTCCTCAGTCTCTGACCATCTCTTGTATCATGTCCTCAGTCTCTGACCATCTCTTGTATCATGTTTTTAGTCTCTGACCATCTCCTGTTTCATGTCCGCAGCCTCTGACTATGTCCTGTATCATATCCGTAGTCTCTGACCATCTCTTGTATCACGTCCGTAGTCTCTGACCATCTCTTATATCATGTCCTCAGTCTCTGACCATCTCTTGTATCATGTTCTCAGTCTCTGGCCATCTCCTGTATCGTGTCTGCAGTCTCTGACTATCTCTTGTATCATGTCCTCAGTCTCTTACCATCTCCTGTATGATGTCTGCAGACTCTGACTATCTCCTGTATCATGTCTGCAGTCTCTGACCATCTCTTGTATCATGTCTGCAGTCTCTGACCATCTCTTGTATCACGTCTGCAGTGTCGGACCATCTACTGTATCATGTCCGCAGTCTCTGATCATCTCTTTTATCATGTCTGCAGTCTCTGACCATCTCTTGTATCATGTCCTCAGTCTCTGACCATCTCCTGTATCATATCTGTAGTCAGGACAGGATCGGATACGGATGGCAGCGGGTGTCAGCGGAGGTGTCTCCACTGAAATCCGCTGCCCCATAGAGCTGCATGGAGGATCCGATCAGATCTGCCTAAAAAACTGACAGGCGGATCTGATCGGATCGCCCGTGCGAAAGAGCCCTAAACTAGGTTAGTGAATAGGACTTGCTATTATGTGCTGATAAATATTAGAAATATGATAAATATAAGGCACTACTTGCATAATCTACTATTTTCCATTGCTTGAAATACACATCTGAAAGATTTTTGATAGCCCAGTGTTGTAGTCCACCCTAGCATTTTATTTTGTAACCTTTGCTATGGGTAATTAAAGACCTGGTAATTACAACCCTCATATTTAATTGTAATGCAGATGGTAAGGTTATAATCTGAAGGCATGGAACATCACACTGCAATATGCTGTTTCATTGTCTTTAAATTAGACTTTGCCAGACAGTGACATTGAAACTCTTTAGTGGTGCAGGATTAAATCCAGATGTCAAATGATATTTACTTTCAGTATAAATGTTACTAGCATAAAAAGTACAGTGTAAACCCAGCATTAGTCTTAGTGCACCTGTACTTGCATTATTATGTGGGCACTGAAGCCATACTAATATTGTGAGAGAGGAATACAGAAATGAATAACATTTAAATGTAACATAAGCTATAAAGCATTTTATTTAAATGTTTTTGAACATTACTGTATGTTACTTTAGACTAACATGACACTCCTTATGTATCTGCAGTACATCACTAACACCGATTATGAGATTTCAACTGCAGTAAATGAATATACCAAATCGTTATTTTTTGGCCATGCAAAGGAAGCTACGACTGGAACGTATGAAGGATCAGCTGACATTTTTTCCACAGTCCAAACTATGCCCTCTGTGACATTCTACGACAATGCAAATGGTGACACAGGTAATGTGCAGCTCACGTTTTTCAAGTAGCTAAAAAAAACTCCTTGTAATAGCAAATTCTGTAAAGTTGTCAATAACATTTGATTGCTCTTTTTTTGTTATTGCTTCCTAAAAATGTTTTACAGCATATGGCATTGCCACCCACAAAGGTTACACCATTTTGTCACACTGATGACCTCCTGTATTAGAAAAAATCACACCCTATAGCTCCCAGGCAAGCTGCATAGACAATCAGTTATTACAGTTGCCACAGCAGGTGTGACTGTAAGGGATTAGCGTATCACCTACTGGAGCATACAGGGCTTCAGCAGGGGAACATTTGACTAATGGCTCTTCAAGTGTCACTATTACAGTCAAGTAGGTCAAAATGTTACAAGACCAGCGTGCGTGGAGTCAAACAGGTGCAGCTGACCTCTCTGACATGACAATACTACTATGACATGGCTACAGCTACTAAATGAGCTCGCCATCCTTCGGAGAGATGGACTTTATGTGTATACAAACATTGTTGGCTTGACAGATATATGTTGAAAAAATATTGCAACAGTATTAGGTGAATGAAAAGTGACACTTTAAATGCCTTTTTTTTTTAAAGAACATTAAGCTGGTCAATGACTTGACAATTTTAGAAGCTTTCTATCAGCTTTTATTCTCATTTGCAACCAATGGTTTGGCCATTTCAGGTTTTGAGAACATTTTGGTTTAAAGTAAAGGTACTGCTTAAGCGGCATATGTTGATCAAGTTCCACTTGATCATGTGACAAGGCCGGCATCAGATGTAAATAAATATCCAATTTTTGAATGATGCAATTGTAGGAAAACAGTTGCTCAGAGGATTAATAGTGGAATTATCTAACACAAATCTTATGTCTAAAGCCAGCTTTATAGTGCATTGGCTTTATATAAAACTAACACCCCCAAGGGTAATTGGTAAATATTTAATAATATAAAGGGGTATATAATATAGGAAAGCTCAGACTTACTTATGTAGCTCATCAAATTTGTTTAGTGTTTGGATGTTGAGCTCCATATTTAACCTTCCATATCTTCCATAGTTTCTGCTTTTTCCAAATTTTCTGGCTGTTTGCAGAAACCCTTTCCCTTTCCCCATATACGTTGTCGCATACCAGACTGCCCTTAATTTGGGATGTTTGAAACTAACTTTAGAAATTCTACAACAGTCCCAACAATAATCTTGCTCTGCTAAATACATTTTTGATGTAATTTTTTTACATTATAATTCCCTGCTAGTCAATGTTTTCATAGTTGGCTTTAAAGAGACCCTGTCACCAGATCATTCATTTCAATAAAAATCTCCCCATAAGATTGCATGTGCATTTAACATATTGTATGCTGTGTTATTTGTCCATGAAAGCCTTCTTTGTGTAGATAGCCAAAACATCCTTTAGACTGCCTTGCCCACTATTATCTTTGATGTGATGTCAGCAGCCCCAGCAGACATTGAGCTGTCACCTAAATGGTTTTCAATAGTGATACTATTCACTGCTTCCCAGTAACTACATAAAAGGTTATGTAGGGAAGAAATGAGATGAATGGAGGAGCTGGGCCAGTACAGAGAATAATTAGAGATTCCCAGAAGAGGAGAGGGGTATGACATGCAACGAGGGAGGGGGATACACTAGGGCAGTGATGGCGAACTTTGGTACCCCAGATGTTTTGGAACTATATTTCCCATGATGCTCATGCACTCTGCAGTGTAGTTGAGCATCATGGGAAATGTTGTTCCAAAACATCTGGGGTGCCAAGGTTCACCATCACTGCACTAGGGAATTGACTCTTCTTGTAGTAGTCACATTTTCCTGCAAGTTCAAAAGCACAATGAAAGCAAAACAATTAGCATGGGAAGGAAAAACGCTGCTACTTTACATTTAAAGTACTTAACTTTTCTGTGTTTTTCCTTGCATTTTTTAAGTTGATGACAGGGTCTCTTTAATTTACAGATTTGTAAATTCCGTTGTAGTTGCAGAACACCTCATACACCTAGGCATGGGGTGTAAATTGTGTTGCGTGCTTGGTGCACTGTGGTGCCATTCATTCATGGCACCCAGTGCACTTTCACAGTGCACACCTATTGCAGCACACTACATTGTGGCCTAAAAGACAGAAAAGTGCAGTATAGTATAGTGTGAAATTAATCGGCCCCTAGTAAATTGGCTCCAGTTTCTGTGTAGCACTACTAAGCAGGAAGGACAGGCTGCTTATGTAATGACTGCCATCTATACTGTATGTACATAGTTATAAACTATATAATAGTAGCACATATTTTAATGTTAATATGCAGTGATAACATTATTTACTTCAGGTTTATCACAATCACATAAATATGAAAATACTTTTGAGAGTTAAAATAAGATGCTCCTCTCTGAAAATGAAAATTATTTGTATAGAGAAAGGGGGGGGGGGGATTTATTACACCTACCTGGGCAAAGATTATTGGAGGGATTACTTGATATTTGCTGCATAGTAGTTGTGTCTATCAGATGAATGTATGAACACATTTCTTCATGTGTGGCCAAGTTTATTGATGGAAGATGAAGGACAAAATAAGGAAAAAAATTAGTTTACTAAAAACATTAACTAAAATTACATATACGCACCTTATACCTCCCAACTTTCTGAAATTCCAAACAGAGAAGAAAAGAAACCTTTTAGCACACAGTATGTAGCTAAAGAACATATCCCTGCTTCGGTTACATGGACCACAAAAATCTAATATGTTAAAAATGATTGACTAAACCATACACCTCTATTTGCCTTTATTTTGACTTTTCAAAATAACAAATGCAGTAATATGATAAAACGTTGAGATAAAAGTTAGATAAAAAAAACTTTTGATAATAAATTAGTACCTTTTCTATAGAGACAAACACATCAGACCAAAAAGAGGGACAACTAAGAGTGTACAGAGGAGAGATTTGGTCTCAAATGAGGGACAGTCCCTCCAAATGAGAGAGTTGGATGCTAAGTTTGTATAGCTAAAATCTTTGTGTATTCAAAGCGATTCTCTAGTCCATTTAAAAAAAATTAAAAACAGCTGATGCAAATACTGTAGCTGCTAAATTTTAATAACGAGACACTTACCTGTCCAGGGTTCCAGAACTCTTACACTTACAATTAAAAAGAAGTTTGGGTTGGACTTACACCTTAAATATGCCACAATGAGACCTGTCATACCAATGTACAATTACAACATATTTCTAAGTCCAAAGTAGAATTTTACAATTACTTTCATTTGAGTTAGTGCTGTTCCAGACTTTGAGTATTGGTCTGTGCAGACAACAAGTTCTCTCCAGATGGTGTCATTCACAAATTTTGAGTCCATCCATTGGTATCTTCTTGATGGGATCCATTTTGGTCCTGTTGTTGATACAGGTTCTTTACCAGTCTTCAGGTCCCTAACGCCTCCATGCTGAGTGTGGGAATTCAGCTGTGACTCCTTGAAGCTTCACTGCCTGCTCCCCATTGCGCATGTGCTAGCAGCACTGTGCATTATGAATGGACCCGCAGCCTCTTGGAACCTGTGACGTGTCCTACAAGATTGTGGGAAGGAAGGGATGGGGGCGAACTTAAAGTGAAATTGCCTAGGCGATTCCACCGAAAGTGGGAAAGGGGTACCTGTCAAAGCTAGGTACATGAACCCCCCTCCCCCATAATAAAAAAAATGATGTTCCAAAAGTAGAGGAGGAGGACGAGCAAAACTTGAAGTTTCACTTTAAGTCCTTGAACCCAGAAGAAAAGCAGCCTTGTACATATCTTGACTATCTTGTGATGCTACTATACTGTAATTATAATTAGGGTTGAGCGGACACCTAGATGTCCGTGTTCGACGGGTTCGGCCGAACTTTAAAAAAAAGTCCGGGTCCGTGTCCCGGACTTTTACCGAACTTTTCCCGGACACCGAACCCCATTGAAGTCAATGGGGACCCGAACTTTAAGGCACTAAAATGGCTCTAAAACACCAAAGGAAAGGGCTAGAGTGCTGCAAATGGCAGCAAAACGTAATTAAGAGCATGGCAAGTGCTCTGCAAACAAATGTGGATAGGGAAATAACTTAAAACAACAAAAAAAAACAGAAAAATAAAACAATGTTCTTCTTCATCTCTGAAGGACGAGGCCCATATGGAGTAGGAGGGAGGTTGAGGTGGTGGTGGATGTGGCGGTGACATAGGCGTGCGCACAGGGTGTGCTGGGTGTGCCTGGGCACACCCTAATCACCTAGGGCACATAGCATTGCCAGTGAGGAGATGGGAAAGATCTCCCTGGGACCTGCTCTGCTCTATTTCTCCTTGCCTACAGGTACATGGCCCCGATACATTACTCTCCCTGCTGGCAAACACATGCATGTGTATTTCAACTTTGGGGTGCACACCTTAATGCAATAGGCTGCGCACACCTATGGGCGGTGTAGGTGGAAGCGGCGGTGGAGGAGGACCAGGGCCGGATTAACAGCATCATGGGCTTGGTGCTGAGGATTTTGAAGGGCCTTAAGGGCCGTGCCTTGCCATGCACCCAGAGGAGGAAGGGTGCAGCCATGCATGCCTAATTCAACATGGGATGCTGTCTCTGAAGCCCATAAACACATCCATGCATCGCCAACTGTCCCTCCTTGTCCGGCCTTCACGCTGTGTGGGGAGGTTCTGAGGGTGCTGCCTGGGGAAGCGAGCATAGAAGCCAGACTTCTGTGTTTACAAGTGACAGAAGAGCGGTAACAGTGAATATGGCCAACCCGGGGCCTATATAAAAGGTAGGGGCCTGGAGCTGCAGCTCCAATAGCCCCTACATTAATCTGGCCCTGAGGAGGAGGACGAGGTAGCCAACACTGCTTCTTTTCAAAAATTTTAAATGAGGGTACACCCCAAAAGAGTGAGAAAGAGCAAAAATGGAACAATGGGTGGGTAAGGTCGGTATCCATTGCTATTCTGCATAAGGTACGGAAAAGTCCCGTGGGATCCATGCCTGGTTCATTTTAATGAACGTGAGCTTGTCCACATTGTCTCTGGACAGGCGGCTGCGCTTGTCTGTTATAACGCCCCCAGCCGTGCTAAATACCCGTTCAGATAATACACTGGCTGCAGGGCACGCCAGCACCTCCAAGGCGTAAAGGGCAAGCTCAGGCCATGTGCCCAATTTGGAGACCCAGAAGTTGAAGGGGGCAGACCCGTCATTCACTACATGTAGGCGTGTGCACACATACTGCTCCACCATGTTGGTAAAATGCTGCCTCCTGCTAAGACGTTCCATCTGAGCTGCTGGTGCTGCTGTTTGTTGTGGCGTGCTGACAAAGCTTTTCCACATTTCGGCCATGCTAACCCTGCCTTCTGAGGTGCTGGCGGTGCCCTGGTTGCGTTGGCGACCTCCTCCTCCTCCTCCTCTGCCTTGTGCTTCCACTGTGGCCCCGCTGTCAGATGGGAATGCCAGCAGCATGGCGTCTACCAGCGTGCGCTTGTACTCGCGCATCTTGCGATCGCGCTCCAGTGAGTGAATTAAGGACGGTACGTTGTCCTTGTAACGGGGATCCAGCAGCGTGGCCACCCAGTAATCAGCACAAGTTAGAATGTGGGCAACTCGGCGGTCGTTGTGGAGACACTGCAGCATGTAATCGCTCATGTGTGCCAGGCTGCCCAGAGGCAACGAAAGGCTGTCCTCTGTGGGAGGTGTATCGTCCGTGTCCTCTGTATCCCCCCAGCCACGCACCAGTGATGGCCATGAGCTGGCCTGGGTGCCACCCTGCTGTGAACATGGTTCCATCTCCTCCTCCAGCTCCTCCTCCTCCTCATCCTCCTCATCCTCCAGAACTGTGCCCCTGCTGGACAATTGCGTCCCTGGCGTTTGCGTGTGCAGGAACCCACCCTCGGAGCCCCTTGCGAATGACTGCCCTGAAAGCCTTGGAAATGTTACCTCTTCATCCTCCTCCTCCTCCTCATCCTGTGCCACATCCTCTTCCATCATCGCCCGAATTGTTTTTTCAAGGAGGCATAGAAGTGGGATAGTTAAGCTGAGAACGGCGTCATTGCCACTGGCCATGTTGGTGGAGTACTCAAAACAGCGCAACAAGGCACACAGGTCTCGCATGGAGGCCCAGTTAAATTAAATAGCGGAATAGAAAATATGATCCAAAAAAAGTGTATGTATATCACACGTACACAACCACACTGGGCCCCAATTACTATTGTTTGTACCCCTAAAAGGCTAGATGAGGAGTAGGGGGAGTATGGAACAGGCAGCACCCTCAAACCTTCAGAAGTATGAGATGAACCCCAACAACTTGGAAAGGTGGATCTCTCTCACACGTACCAACACAGACTATCCCCCAATTTAACTGATCCCCAAAGGTTTTTGATTAAATAGCGGAATAGAAAATATGATCCAAAAAAAGTGTATGTATATCACACGTACACAACCACACTAGGCCCCAATTACTATTGTTTGTACCCCTAAAAGGCTAGGAGTAGGGGGAGTATGGAACAGGCAGCACCCTCAAACCTTCAGAAGTATGAGATGAACCCCAACAACTTGGAAAGGTGGATCTCTCTCACACGTACCAACACAGACTATCCCCCAATTTAACTGATCCCCAAAGGTTTTTGATTAAATAGCGGAATAGAAAATATGATCCAAAAAAAGTGTATGTATATCACACGTACACAACCACACTGGGCCCCAATTACTATTGTTTGTACCCCTAAAAGGCTAGATGAGGAGTAGGGGGAGAATGGAACAGGCAGCACCCTCAAACCTTCAGAAGTATGAGATGAACCCCAACAACTTGGAAAGGTGGATCTCTCTCACACGTACCAACACAGACTATCCCCCAATTTAACTGATCCCCAAAGGTTTTTGATTAAATAGCGGAATAGAAAATATGATCCAAAAAAAGTGTATGTATATCACACGTACACAACCACACTAGGCCCCAATTACTATTGTTTGTACCCCTAAAAGGCTAGGAGTAGGGGGAGTATGGAACAGGCAGCACCCTCAAACCTTCAGAAGTATGAGATGAACCCCAACAACTTGGAAAGGTGGATCTCTCTCACACGTACCAACACAGACTATCCCCCAATTTAACTGATCCCCAAAGGTTTTTGATTAAATAGCGGAATAGAAAATATGATCCAAAAAAAGTGTATGTATATCACACGTACACAACCACACTAGGCCCCAATTACTATTGTTTGTACCCCTAAAAGGCTAGGAGTAGGGGGAGTATGGAACAGGCAGCACCCTCAAACCTTCAGAAGTATGAGATGAACCCCAACAACTTGGAAAGGTGGATCTCTCTCACACGTACCAACACAGACTATCCCCCAATTTAACTGATCCCCAAAGGTTTTTGATTAAATAGCGGAATAGAAAATATGATCCAAAAAAAGTGTATGTATATCACACGTACACAACCACACTGGGCCCCAATTACTATTGTTTGTACCCCTAAAAGGCTAGATGAGGAGTAGGGGGAGTATGGAACAGGCAGCACCCTCAAACCTTCAGAAGTATGAGATGAACCCCAACAACTTGGAAAGGTGGATCTCTCTCACACGTACCAACACAGACTATCCCCCAATTTAACTGATCCCCAAAGGTTTTTGATTAAATAGCGGAATAGAAAATATGATCCAAAAAAAGTGTATGTATATCACACGTACACAACCACACTAGGCCCCAATTACTATTGTTTGTACCCCTAAAAGGCTAGGAGTAGGGGGAGTATGGAACAGGCAGCACCCTCAAACCTTCAGAAGTATGAGATGAACCCCAACAACTTGGAAAGGTGGATCTCTCTCACACGTACCAACACAGACTATCCCCCAATTTAACTGATCCCCAAAGGTTTTTGATTAAATAGCGGAATAGAAAATATGATCCAAAAAAAGTGTATGTATATCACACGTACACAACCACACTAGGCCCCAATTACTATTGTTTGTACCCCTAAAAGGCTAGATGAGGAGTAGGGGGGGTATGGAACAGGCAGCACCCTCAAACCTTCAGAAGTATGAGATGAACCCCAACAACTTGGAAAGGTGGATCTCTCTCACACGTACCAACACAGACTATCCCCCAATTTAACTGATCCCCAAAGGTTTTTGATTAAATAGCGGAATAGAAAATATGATCCAAAAAAAGTGTATGTATATCACACGTACACAACCACACTAGGCCCCAATTACTATTGTTTGTACCCCTAAAAGGCTAGATGAGGAGTAGGGGGGGTATGGAACAGGCAGCACCCTCAAACCTTCAGAAGTATGAGATGAACCCCAACAACTTGGAAAGGTGGATCTCTCTCACACGTACCAACACAGACTATCCCCCAATTTAACTGATCCCCAAAGGTTTTTGATTAAATAGCGGAATAGAAAATATGATCCAAAAAAAGTGTATGTATATCACACGTACACAACCACACTGGGCCCCAATTACTATTGTTTGTACCCCTAAAAGGCTAGATGAGGAGTAGGGGGAGTATGGAACAGTCAGCACCCTCAAACCTTCAGAAGTATGAGATGAACCCCAACAACTTGGAAAGGTGGATCTCTCTCACACGTACCAACACAGACTATCCCCCAATTTAACTGATCCCCAAAGGTTTTTGATTAAATAGCGGAATAGAAAATATGATCCAAAAAAAGTGTATGTATATCACACGTACACAACCACACTAGGCCCCAATTACTATTGTTTGTACCCCTAAAAGGCTAGGAGTAGGGGGAGTATGGAACAGGCAGCACCCTCAAACCTTCAGAAGTATGAGATGAACCCCAACAACTTGGAAAGGTGGATCTCTCTCACACGTACCAACACAGACTATCCCCCAATTTAACTGATCCCCAAAGGTTTTTGATTAAATAGCGGAATAGAAAATATGATCCAAAAAAAGTGTATGTATATCACACGTACACAACCACACTAGGCCCCAATTACTATTGTTTGTACCCCTAAAAGGCTAGGAGTAGGGGGAGTATGGAACAGGCAGCACCCTCAAACCTTCAGAAGTATGAGATGAACCCCAACAACTTGGAAAGGTGGATCTCTCTCACATGTACCAACACAGACTATCCCCCAATTTAACTGATCCCCAAAGGTTTTTGATTAAATAGCGGAATAGAAAATATGATCCAAAAAAAGTGTATGTATATCACACGTACACAACCACACTGGGCCCCAATTACTATTGTTTGTACCCCTAAAAGGCTAGATGAGGAGTAGGGGGAGTATGGAACAGGCAGCACCCTCAAACCTTCAGAAGTATGAGATGAACCCCAACAACTTGGAAAGGTGGATCTCTCTCACACGTACCAACACAGACTATCCCCCAATTTAACTGATCCCCAAAGGTTTTTGATTAAATAGCGGAATAGAAAATATGATCCAAAAAAAGTGTATGTATATCACACGTACACAACCACACTAGGCCCCAATTACTATTGTTTGTACCCCTAAAAGGCTAGGAGTAGGGGGAGTATGGAACAGGCAGCACCCTCAAACCTTCAGAAGTATGAGATGAACCCCAACAACTTGGAAAGGTGGATCTCTCTCACACGTACCAACACAGACTATCCCCCAATTTAACTGATCCCCAAAGGTTTTTGATTAAATAGCGGAATAGAAAATATGATCCAAAAAAAGTGTATGTATATCACACGTACACAACCACACTAGGCCCCAATTACTATTGTTTGTACCCCTAAAAGGCTAGATGAGGAGTAGGGGGGGTATGGAACAGGCAGCACCCTCAAACCTTCAGAAGTATGAGATGAACCCCAACAACTTGGAAAGGTGGATCTCTCTCACACGTACCAACACAGACTATCCCCCAATTTAACTGATCCCCAAAGGTTTTTGATTAAATAGCGGAATAGAAAATATGATCCAAAAAAAGTGTATGTATATCACACGTACACAACCACACTAGGCCCCAATTACTATAGTTTGTACCCCTAAAAGGCTAGATGAGGAGTAGGGGGGGTATGGAACAGGCAGCACCCTCAAACCTTCAGAAGTATGAGATGAACCCCAACAACTTGGAAAGGTGGATCTCTCTCACACGTACCAACACAGACTATCCCCCAATTTAACTGATCCCCAAAGGTTTTTGATTAAATAGCGGAATAGAAAATATGATCCAAAAAAAGTGTATGTATATCACACGTACACAACCACACTAGGCCCCAATTACTATTGTTTGTACCCCTAAAAGGCTAGGAGTAGGGGGAGTATGGAACAGGCAGCACCCTCAAACCTTCAGAAGTATGAGATGAACCCCAACAACTTGGAAAGGTGGATCTCTCTCACACGTACCAACACAGACTATCCCCCAATTTAACTGATCCCCAAAGGTTTTTGATTAAATAGCGGAATAGAAAATATGATCCAAAAAAAGTGTATGTATATCACACGTACACAACCACACTGGGCCCCAATTACTATTGTTTGTACCCCTAAAAGGCTAGATGAGGAGTAGGGGGAGTATGGAACAGGCAGCACCCTCAAACCTTCAGAAGTATGAGATGAACCCCAACAACTTGGAAAGGTGGATCTCTCTCACACGTACCAACACAGACTATCCCCCAATTTAACTGATCCCCAAAGGTTTTTGATTAAATAGCGGAATAGAAAATATGATCCAAAAAAAGTGTATGTATATCACACGTACACAACCACACTAGGCCCCAATTACTATTGTTTGTACCCCTAAAAGGCTAGGAGTAGGGGGAGTATGGAACAGGCAGCACCCTCAAACCTTCAGAAGTATGAGATGAACCCCAACAACTTGGAAAGGTGGATCTCTCTCACACGTACCAACACAGACTATCCCCCAATTTAACTGATCCCCAAAGGTTTTTGATTAAATAGCGGAATAGAAAATATGATCCAAAAAAAGTGTATGTATATCACACGTACACAACCACACTAGGCCCCAATTACTATTGTTTGTACCCCTAAAAGGCTAGGAGTAGGGGGAGTATGGAACAGGCAGCACCCTCAAACCTTCAGAAGTATGAGATGAACCCCAACAACTTGGAAAGGTGGATCTCTCTCACACGTACCAACACAGACTATCCCCCAATTTAACTGATCCCCAAAGGTTTTTGATTAAATAGCGGAATAGAAAATATGATCCAAAAAAAGTGTATGTATATCACACGTACACAACCACACTAGGCCCCAATTACTATTGTTTGTACCCCTAAAAGGCTAGATGAGGAGTAGGGGGAGTATGGAACAGGCAGCACCCTCAAATCTTCAGAAGTATGAGATTGTGTTCACTGTACCCCACAAAGATTGAGTTCACTGCACCCCACAATGATTGTGTTCACTGCACCCCACAAAGATTGTGTTCACTGCACCTCACAAAGATTGTGTTCACTGTACCCCCCAAAGATTGTGTTCACTGCACCCCACAAAGATTCTGTTCACTGTACCCCACAAAGATTGTGTTCACTGCACCCTAAAAGGATGTTGTTCACTGCACCCCACAAAGATTGTGTTCACTGCACCCTAAAAGGATGTTGTTCACTGCACCCCAAAAAGATTGTGTTCACTGTACCCCCCCAAAGATTGTGTTCACTGCACCCCACAAAGATTGTGTTCACTGCACCCCAAAAAGATTGTGTTCACTGTACCCCCCAAAGATTGTGTTCACTGCACCCCAAAAAGATTGTGTTCACTGTACCCCCCAAAGATTGTGTTCACTGCACCCCACAAAGATTCTGTTCACTGTACCCCACAAAGATTGTGTTCACTGCACCCCAAAAAGATTGTGTTCACTGTACCCCCCCAAAGATTGTGTTCACTGCACCCCACAAAGATTCTGTTCACTGCACCCCACAAAGGATTTTGTTCACTGCACCCCAAAAAGATTGTGTTCACTGCACCCCAAAAAGGATTTTGATCACTGCACCCCAAAAAGGATGTTGTTCACTGCACCCCAAAAATGATTTTGTTCACTCCACCCCAAAAAGATTGTGTTCACTGCACCCCACAAAGATTGTGTTCACTGCACCCCAAAAAGATTGTGTTCACTGTACCCCCCAAAGATTGTGTTCACTGCACCCCACAAAGATTCTGTTCACTGTACCCCACAAAGATTGTGTTCACTGCACCCCAAAAAGATTGTGTTCACTGCACCCCAAAAAGGATGTTGTTCACTGCACCCCAAAAAGGATGTTGTTCACTCCACCCCAAAAAGATTGTGTTCACTGCACCCCACAAAGATTGTGTTCACTGCACCCCAAAAAGATTGTGTTCACTGCACCCCAAAAATGATTTTGTTCACTGCACCCCAAAAAGGATTTTGTTCACTGCACCCCAAAAAGGATGTTGTTCACTCCACCCCAAAAAGATTGTGTTCACTGCACCCCAAAGAGATTGTGTTCACTGCACCCCACAAAGGATTTTGTTCACTGCACCCCAAAAAGATTGTGTTCACTGCACCCCAAAAAGGATGTTGTTCACTGCACCCCAAAAAGGATTTTGTTCACTGCACCCCAAAAAGATTGTGTTCACTGCACCCCACAAAGGATTTTGTTCACTGCACCCCACAAAGATTGTGTTCACTGCACACCAAAAAGGATTGTGTTCACTGCACCCCAAAAAGATTTTGTTCACTGCACCCCAAAAAGATTGTGTTCACTGCAGCCCAAAAAGATTGTGTTCACTGCACCCCAAAAAGATTGTGTTCACTGCAGCTCACACACAGAAAAATGGATGTGGATCACTGACACCTGCCTATCTCCAATCCCACACCACACAGCAATATCGATTGTAGTTTGTAGAACACAGTTTCCCTAAAATTCAGCAGACTCTGTCCCTAACAGGATTGAGAAGAGATCGTAGATCAGGATTGAGTGCAGATTCACCCCACCCCCCACACAGCAATATCGATTGTAGTTTGTAGAAGACACTGACCCTATAATTCAGCAGACTCTATCCCTAAAATGCCTACAACTCGCCCTGCCTAAACACTCCGACCTGTCCCTCAATTCTATCCGGACACAAATGGTTTTTTCCTGCCTATCTTTCCCTAATCAGCAGCCAGCACATTGATGTGTGCTCTGTCCCTTAGCTAAGCAGCAGAATGACGCTGCTGCGGCGGCTGCCTCGAACTTATAAAGACTTGGTCACATGCTTCAGACGGCCAATCACAGCTACTAAGACATTTGCAGGCATGGCTGGGATGGCTTAAGGCACACCAGTTAAACGATTGTTGATTGGCTGTTGAAAGCCCGCCATGAAAAGAGCGCCAAAGCATGCAAAACCCGGAAATAAAACGACCGAACACGGATTTTTACCCGAACATACAGTAAAGTGTCCGTGTCCGTGTTCGGGTAAAAAAAATCCAATTATTCGGTACGAACACGAATAATACAGTCCGTGTTCGCTCAACACTAATTATAATACATTGTTGCTAATTATATCACTTGCTAGTATTATTCTCTCTCTTTTTTTCTAATAAAAAAGTTTTATTTTAGCAGTTTTATAGTGAGTTCTAATTTACCAGTTAATTCTACTAAATTATAAGTAGTTAAAAATCCATGGGGTTGGGAGTTTTCTAAGCAGTTAAGAACACAATTGTAGCATAACAGTAAACATTTAATAGAGAGTGTAGTACCAGGACAGCAGAGAAATGTGTTTGAGCTATTAGTGACAGTGTGAGCATGTGTGAGGCAGAAACATACGGCTTTATTTACTCACCTGCTGACACTGAACCCAAACAGAAATCACATCGATCATTGAGAATCATATTGTACAGCACTCATCAATGAAACACATTGAAATAAAGTTTCTGAAAAACAGAAGTACTCCACTATGGCACTTGTTTCAATTTTTTTTATAAAAATCTCAGAAATGTTCTTATTTTATTGAAAAGCCATGCCTGTCTAAAAGTGGCATGACTGGTCTCATTGTGGCATATTTAAGGTGCAAGCCTAACCCAAACTTCTTTTTAATTTTGGATACAGTAAGGAAATATTGCATCCAGTAAGGAAATAAAACATCCAGTAAGGAAGAATTACATCTGTTGTCAGGTGTTCACTGCTATCTGGGTCTCTGTTAGAGAGGTTTCCCATCATAAAAAGTTGATGGGGGATTTAACCTTCCCCTACATAAATTTTGCTTTGTGTTGCAATTGGAGATTTTTATTATTTTACTGCCTGGTGAAACCATTGTCAGCACAACTGTATGTGAGCAGGAACCTCTCCAACTGATAGCAATAAAAACCCAACCCAAGTCCAATTATTTCTCCAATCTATCCAGAGGTATATGAGGGGATACATCTCTAAATTATCCCTGGATAGCAGTAAAACCCAACCAATGTTTTAGTCCTTCCCTCCTTTATCCAAGACGTAAAAAAAAAAAATGTTTTGGGTTAACACTCAGTAGTCATTAATAAGTCAATAAAAAGCAGTGATAGTTAACCATTTTCTACACTGAATTGCTAAAATCTTGAAATTGCTTGATACAAACAGAAAATAATTCTCAGTAAGGCATTTAACATAAATTACATAAAAAGGCAGAAAACATGTTATTCATACTATCAAAGTGTAGGTAAAACTAACTTGCTTCAGCTGACGGCACAAGGGAGTCATTAAACACTTTAGAATCCTAAGTCCAGAATCAGAATGTTACTATATCATTGAGTTCTGAACTCCCTATACAGGATTTAGTGATTTATTTGCATATGTATTACTGTATTGTATAAAAATTGTTTATTCTTATTTTTTATTTCAAGCATATGTTATATCTTATAACATACTGTCTTCCCTGTCACTAGCTACTGAGAATATGCAATATGGAATCAACATTGAGGCTGAACAGCTGTCCTACACTGTTGAGAAGCTTGCACCTTTTACTGAATATACAATTAGTGTGTCTGCTTTTACAACCGTTGGAGAAGGACCACCAACAGATATAGTCATAAGGACAAGTGAGCAAGGTAGTATTTAGTCTCCAAGGGTTAGTAAAAAAAATGAATTATTTCTGTTTGCCTAATATTACTTTAACATTGTAATTTTTTGTCCTTAGTTCCAAGTTCGGTAAATAATATAAGCTATTATAACATAAGTTCAACATCAGTTATGGTGTACTGGGATCCACCTCTGGAACCCAATGGGATGATAACCCACTATACAGTCTATGCAATGGATCTATATACAAGAGAGGCCTTTCACGTGATAACCAGCAACACAAGCATCCTCATACAAGGTATCACTTCTTATAAAATCGTTTCATTCTGTTTTTATTTCACAAATTATTTAGCACTTACAGAAATCATATGGGCAGAAAGCATATGGGCCAATTAATTTAAATGTATGTATAATGATGACTGTATAGTAAAAGGATAGCATTAGAGAAAAAAAAAACAATAAAATATTACCGTTAGTAACAGCTATACCAATATAATTGTGTTTGCCAACAAAATTTTTGATGTCGCTCATTTTTCTTTGTGATAAAATAGCAATATCAACACCTTACCATTCTTTTCCATGTTCAAATAATTTTATTAGTAAAGTAAGGGGCAAACACACAGAGAATAATATTTTTTGCAAATTAACCCCAAAAGAAAGGCGACAAAACAGTGTGCAAAATATTGCAGCAAATTGACTGGGATGCAGCTCTCAAGAGTGTAAAGAAAAATAACAGTTGTGATGATATTAAACAATAATGACTGTAGTTCAACAATATACGTGGAAAAAGATGTAACTGCATGTGCCTAGCTTGGTTGTGTGGGAAAAGAAGGAAAAAAAAAAAGCACTCTTAGCAGCAAAACCTATGGGTTAGTTTATGTAAGCTGGCATTCGAGGGACAGCAGTCATTATATGGATCGAGGAACTGGAAGTCTAGGAGATAAAAGAGTAGAGAAACTAGGAAAACAACCAGGTGGGAGTTGAGATCCGATTCAAATTCTCACAGAATCGAGTGTGGCTGATGTCCTGTCTTGTCATATCTCATGGACGTGCTATTCCAGAACAGGGGAGTCCATGTGTAAGAGGGGCAAATCATAGAAAAGAGGAGGCTGAACGTGAAGGTGGAAAAGAAGAACCAGAAAGAAGGAGAAAGGGGAGCAGATATGGGACCAGAGAAATAGAAAGGGGAGGGAAGGGCAAAAGCAGGTCCAAGGGGCAGGAGTTTTCCAGGCCTTAGCGATGGTTTTCTTTGCAGCAGTAGTGACCTGCAGGAGAAGTTCAAATTGTAGTTGGGTTACTTTGAGAGGTATTTTGTTAAGTAGGGCCATGTCCAGGTCTGGATCCAGAGGACTGTTACACAGGGTAGATAAATTGATGAATTTCAGTCCAAAATGTTTGGACCAGTGGGCAGGTACACCAGATGTGGTAATGCGTGCCTGCATCTGAGCAGCCACGAAAGCAGGTGGGGGAATAGGATGGAAGAAATTTGGCGATCCGAGCAGGGACCAGTTACTAGCGCAAGAGAACATTATAATTTGTTTCCAAAGCCAATATATTCTGGGAAGCTGACTTGATGCCAACCAAAATATCAGACCAATCTTTGACATTCAGCTGAAGACCCAAGTCTCTGGCCTACTTAACTACATAATGGAGGAATGTATGGGGTAGCAGATCTTACAGCTGAGCATAAACAGAAGAAATCAAACCAAGCGCATGGGGATAATTTTTGCATGTACGCTCAAAACCAGTCATGGCAAATAGGGATGAGTCCCTACGCAGATAATAGGCAAAAAAAGGTTTAATTTGAAGAAAACGGAAAAGTTCCAAAGTAGGGAGGTCATGCAATTCACAGAGGGACCCTACTATTCTTTTCATTCTAATTAGATTCCCTGTCTTTTAAGAACATGTTTAGATTTTACATTCACTTTGTTACTTAGGCCTAAGCCCTAAAGGAAGAGTTAGGTCTAGGGTTACTGGATCTTTTGGCTTATATTAAGGTTAACGGTTAGTTTTGGGGTTAGACTCTAGGCTTTAGGATTAGGCATGTTGAGGTAAAGGGTTACATTTTTTTTTTTATTTCAATAGATTTTTATTATTATTTTCATCGAAAAGGTAACAAACATTGTCAAAAAAGACATTAATAACAACATGTGAATAACAATCATAACAGATAATTGATTGCTTAAATGCAGCAAGTACTAAGTTACGAACAATCAAATTCAAATAGTAAAAGAAAGAGTAAAATCCCAGAGACAGTTAAAACTTGCAATATATAAACATATCGTGATAACAGTGTTATAATCGTATATATAAGGAGGGTTCCTCACCCTGCTGTCTCCGCTCCCACATGCAGGAGAAGGGGCAGCCTCTAGGCGTCCCATCGGGAACATACTACGCCCAGTGGGTAGGGGAGGCCCCCGGTGGAGTCGTATCAGTAAAGGGTTACATTTAAAGGTTCACTACGGGTTTAAAGTTTGGTTCGGTATAGGTACTTTAATAAATAATAAATTACCTTCTGGGTTTATTACACTGCTTTTTTTCCAGGTGAAAATGTTACTTTTGCTGGTAGATTTTAACTTTTTTTGTATGAGTTTTCTGGCACTAGCAGTACTTTATACCACCAAAACATGATATATCGATGTTTAACTGATGGAAAATGAGAGCAGTATGCTGGTATTATTTTTGATACATATAACTAAAGATATTATGGTATATATTTTGTATAAGCCAGTAAATAGGGTGAATTTGGCTCCAAGCTTTCCAAAGCAAAGGGGCTAAAAGGTTTCTAGCAGAGCTGGACAAATGGGTGGCCATACACGGTGCCTGCCTTCAGTTCATGATGAAGAGACTCATGAGGTACCCTTCAGCAGCAGCCTTTTGCCAGTAGTACTTACAGTGCTGCCTTGTTCTGAAAATTTTGTTGGAGCATGGCACCTACTGGTTTTCAGCGTGCTAATGATAAGCAAATGGTGACAATGGTGGTGTTGCAGCAGTGGTGGAGTTGCTACAGCTTTTGCCCCAGGATCTTGGGGAGTGAGTGACTATGTTGGCACTTGTAGTTCCACACTAGGGTGACAGTTTTGGCTTGTTTGGCTCTGTGTTAGGTATATAGCTGGCTGACAATATGGTTACTATGCCAAAATGTGTTTGTTTCTGTTTTACAGACAACTGTTCAGACTAATTGTGAACAGCTGAAAGTGTTTACAGACATAGAGCCAGAATAACACTGAACTGGCCTCAGGGATAGTATAGTCTATTTTTGTCAATGACAATACTTTGCAATGACTTTATCAGTTAACGTGAAACTATTGTGTGTGGCAGAAATAAAACTTGGTCAGATTTAACAAGGTTTAGGTTAAAGAAAAGATCATGTAAGCGGCATTTGTGCAAGTCTGAGAGCGCAAGGATACAGCTTTTACCAGCAACCTTTGCTGCTTGCTCCATGACTTAGGTAATTGGGCTTTTTACTTCAGCCTTTGGCAGTCTTTTGTAGAATGCTCTTAGTCTTTGGCAGTCTCCTGTAGCATTTCCAGGGCCTCTGACAAACTATTGCAACATGTTTTCAGTCTCTAACTACTCTACTGTAACATATCTGCATTCTCTTACAGGGTTCTGTAGAATGTCCTTAGCCTCTGTCAGCCTCCTGTGGCATGTTTGCAGCCTATGACAACCTCCTGTAACATTTTCAGTTTCTGATAGCCTGCTATAGCATGTCTGCAGTCTCTAGAAGTCTTCTGTAGCATTTCTTCAGCTTTCTAACAACCTGCCGTAGCATGTCTGCAGTCTCTGGCAGTCTCCTGTAGCTTTTCTGCAGCCTTTAACAACCCACTGTAGCATGTTTGATGTCTCTAGCAGCATTTGTGTAGCCTCTGACAACCTGTTGCAGCATGTTTTCAGCCTCTGAGATCCTGCCCTAGTATATCTGCAGCTTCTGTCTGTGTTTTGTAATATGTGAGCAATATGGCAGCAGTAAAAAGTAGTTGCAGGTAGGTTGTTTTGTTACTGAAATACTGAAAAAAAAGGTTTGTGATCAAAACATGTTTTTCCCCAAAATGTCCATATTTTACCATGCTCAATATGATAAAACTGTTTACCTATTTATTCATATATTATAATCCATTAAACAATTATAATACATTATTTAAATTAATTGTGGCATGCTTAGCTTGGACTTGTTTCATTTCCTTCCTCCTAACCACCCAGACCCATGTGATGCAAACCTGTCTGCATAACTTTATATTATCTCACCTGCAGCTGAGCTGGTCCTGCTGCTTGGGGGGGGGGGGGGGGGTAATGTGATGGCACCCACTGGAGGGGAAGAGGAAGGAAATTGCTGGCTAGCAGTAATATGGTAGGAAGGGGGTGCATCTGGCGTCTTCACATGGGTGCCATAGGTCTAAAGTGATCCCATGCTGGTTAAACTTTACATTTATTTATTTGAAATTGTGGGAATAGACTGAATTGTACATGAAATAAAGATTTATGTACATGACCATTTTGTACACTATAAAGTACAGAAACAAAATAATAGAAGCTATTTCACTACATTTTCATAAGATAGGCATATCATTGTAATCCCTCTTTTTCTAGTAACACATAACTAGAAGACAATTGATAACAGATTGAGGATTGCAGATGGAGCCTGCATTTTAATGTACTTTACACTGGATGTATTGTAGAAAAAAAACAGATTTCAGAAGCGTCAAAACTGCTAAAGTTTTTTTTTAACAAAGAAATTGAAATGCAAAGGGCACATAAGTATTTCTCCTATTCATGTCTGTAAACATATAGATAACAGAAGACTTGTATAACGCCCCAGTTTCCTTCCTGTTTTAAAAAGAAGAGAAGAATCAAAAATGGATGAAAAACTAAATTAAAATATACCCAGGTGCACAGGATTTTATGGCTAACATGACAACAGGGGGAAAATGTGAAAGTGTTGCATCTATTTGTGAAGGAATTTGCAAAATCACCAAGAAAAGACACAATATTTCTTGCATTAATGTGAAAGTTATTTATGTATGCACAGTATAGGCTTGCTTTCTTATGTCAGCTACTTTCTTTGTTAGGCTTAAGAAAGTACACAGATTACAAGATGCGTGTTGCAGCCTCAAACACAGCAGGTGAAAGTTCCCTTTCTGAAGAAAATGATATTTTTGTAAGAACTTTAGAAGATGGTAAGTATACATGTTCTGTTAAATTCAGGCAGGTTGGTTGCATGGGGCCTTACGTACATGTATTGGATTCCCTAAGCAGAAAATCGTCATGATGCTTTTTTTCCTATTCACAATCCTGATAGTGAACAGGAAATAAAGCAAAAGCATTTACAGAGCTTAATAGCTTAAGCTAAAAAATCCCACACACACCTGAAAGGGACTTAACCATGCTGTACATTAGACTTTTGATTAGAGAGAGATGGTACAAAACCAAACAGCCTCTGCTGAGCTCTCTCTTTTGTTCTGTACATCCTGAATTGAATAGTTATTTGTAAAACATGTTTTTTTAATGGTATATTTTTAGTTCCATAAATATAAAATAGTTAAGTTGTAAGTTCCATCGCAAAAAAATGTATAAAGATTTAAAATGACATCAGGAAAAAAAAACAAAGTCCAACTCTGATCTCTGCTTGATTTAGTTAAGCTCTTGCAAGCAGTGAGATTGGACAGCAATCATTCTCCCTCATCAGAAAATCTGCGCTTGCTTGTTCAAGCATACTTGTACACATGTATGTCAGTGGTCTGTCACAGGGATACAGCTTAGTATGGGTGAACAAATAACAAATATGAAAGGAATAATGAATTTAGATTATTTTGCACCACAAGACAGTTATCAAAAATATGAATGAATAGGAATGTTTTGAAAGTGGTTGCATAGTATTAAATAAAAATGTTGAAGTATAAACTTTCAGAAATAAATTATTTCATTTCCAGTACTTAACAATATATACGTTGTTTAAATAATTAGAAGTAATGCTCAAAGCAATTAGTACCCTTAAAATAATGAAACACTTAAAAATTATATGTCCTTGAATTAATGTGAATGCCTGCTCTCCAATCCATTTCGTTTTGGAAAGCCAGATTTTTTAGATAGATGGTATGCAGACTTTTGCAATCTTTTAACACTATGTTTACCAATGGAAGACTGATGCAGATTTAAAATTATGTAAATACATTTTGAGTGCTGTAATCGCCACTATTGTTTTTGTCATTTGACACTTCAGGAGTTGTCAGATAGCTGTGTCTTCTACTATGTACCCTTTTTCCAACACCTACATCAGTGATGGCGAACCTTGGCACTCCAGATATTTTGGAACTACATTTCCCACGATGCTCCACTACACTGCAGAGTACATGAGCGTCATGGGAAATGTAGTTCCAAAACACCTGGGGTGCCAAGGTTCGCCATCACTGACCTACATCATTACAGAACACAGCAGTGACACAAGCTGGAGGATGGAACCATGGTGTACACTTGGGGACTCAGGCATCCTACACTTCTTAAAGAATAGGAGGGGAAATCTTATCATTGTGCTTCACAAGCTTTTCAATTATCTATTTATTAATTCATGTGTACTTCTTATCTCTATTTACAGTTCCAGGATCACCTCCTCAGAATTTGGTTTCAACTGGTGTTAATGCAACTTCCATTAGTTTGGAGTGGTCCCCACCTTTAGAACCCAATGGAATTATTACACTTTATGAAATTATCTACACAAACTCAACAGTTATACTCTCACAAAACACCTCCTCAACAAGCTGCGCCTTGATTGATTTAAATCCATTCACCCTTTATAGAATTTCTGTTCGAGCTTATACTATGTTAGGACATGGAAACCAGTCCACACCAGTTCTTCCTATAAAAACCTCAGAAACAGGTAGGTGTAAATACTTTCCATTTTATTGGTGCTAATTTAAGATATGATGTTAAAATGTACTTAGATTAGCCAATGCAAATTCTGATATTCCAGAACTGCAGTCTCTTGATTTATCAGTAATGTATTGAAAGTTGTCCTTTTATCAGCAGGCTGCAGCAACTCACTTTATTTGTTTTACCTGTACAGAATAAATCTCCTTATTCATAAAGTGGGTGAGAACTCAAAAAGTGAAGGTAATAGGGAACATTTAAAAATGTTATGTGTGCCTAAGCTGCATGCTGAAAATTCTACACTTTGTCTTGAATTCTTCATTAAAAATAACAGTTCACTTCATGGTATGAGTGTTCCTAAATATTTCAGTGTCTACAGCTTCATAGCTATAAATCTTATGTGTGATATCTAAGGCACTGCTGTCTCTGACTGCTAGCCTCAGGAGATTTTTAGTGAAATTTGATGATGTCACTACTGTGTGACTCATGTTTCTCCTGGTTGGAGGTTCTGACATTTCTACTAAAAAGGTAAGAGTGTTGGTTTTTGTTGGGCCCTTAATAATGTATATGGCAAAAATTGGTACCTACATCCTAAATTGAATAGAGAACATGTGCAAAGAAGGAGATGCTTAAGAACTTTCCTGGTACCATGAAAAGCATTCCAGCCACATAAAATCAAAGTAATTTTATTACAAAAAGATACAGTATATACATTTTCTACCAAAATGGCCTCCTCCACACAGAGAAACAGTGCAGAGCAAGGCATAATAAGTTAGCTGCAGGGAGACCATAGACAATATTGGTGACCAAGCTTTTACCCCCTGCCTGCCTTTTGTATGGGCCTAGCTTCCATAAAACATTTCCCCTTTAACCACTTATGGACCGGAAGGATTTGCCCCCTAAATGAACAGGCCATATTTTGCGATTCGGCACTGTGTTACTTGAACGGACGATTGCGCGGTTGTACGACGCTGTACCTAAATAAAATTGATGTCCTTTTTTCCCCATAAATAGAGCTTTCTTTTGGTGGTATTTGATCACCTGTGCAATTTTTATTTCTCTTACGTCCTCCTACAGTCGCCGCCCACTCATACAGTCTTCACCAATGGGTATTGACTTCATCTCCACAGGAGTAACTAGGCATAAGACTTGTTAAAAAACAAAGCATTTTCATAGACACACCTATGGGGGCTGTCCCACTGGTCCAATACCCCCCTGCAATCAGCCATCCCAACTCAGTTTGTCTTCTGCCTAGTTAAGGAGTAAGATACGCTTCCCTGTGCTGGGACTACAGTCTCAGCCTTCTTCTTCTAGTTTATGATTTTATTTACTGCAAATGTGTTTTTTTCTTTGCATTACTAGCTGTTTATTTTGTCAGCATTAGTTAGTCGGATCTTTGGATGAAGACGGCGTTTGCGGGAGCTGGGGGTCGGACTGGTCGTCCTGGTTCTCCAGGACAGAGGGCCAGATGGAATCCCAGCCCGCCATCGAGCGTTTAGCAGGCTATGTGTTCGCACTGGCCTCGCAAGCGACCCATCCCTGTCCTAAGGGATGCAGCCTGTCAGGTGGCTATCTCACTCGTACGTCTCATCCATGGTTCTCCGTGTACTGTTAGCGTCCTGCGTTTTTTGGCTGATGGCACCCCTGCCATCTGAGGGTGGGTGGTTTCCCGTGCAATGTGTGGCACCCCACGCCATCGAGTACAGGTAAGTACATTCTGTGTGGGGCCTCTGTCTGGGGCTGGCAGTCCTCTGTGTCTGTGTTATCCCATCATGTCTGTGCGTTTTTGGGCTCCCTGATCCCGGTCCCTGCGGGGGTTTTCTCTCACAGCCGGTGCGCTGTGTGGGTTTCTGGGGGTCCCTCTCCTGTGTCCCTTTAGGGTGCTTTTGGAGGTACAGACATGTGTTGCGACCGATGCGGGGTGAAAAACCGCCGGTCCGTCATTTTAGGTGTGGGCAGCATGTCTGACTTCACTATGGGCGCTTATACAGCATGTATGTGGTGTGTTTTTGGCGCCTTGCGGCACCATCTTGTGTGTGGCAAATCGTTCGTTCCGAGCACATGTCGGCAGCCATTTTACCGAAGCCTCCCATTACTTTCTATTGGCAACCATTTTTCCTTAGCCTGAAGCCTCAGTTCAGCCTCCTGCGGTGACATCACTTCCTCCTTTTCACTCAGGAGAGTTTGGCTGCAGTGGTAACACTTGTGGGGGTCTGTCTGCTGTCTTTTTACTTGTGCAATCCTTCTGGCTATCAGTTTATCCTGAATAGGGGTCTGTGTTTTCAAAGTTATTGTAGCGGTGTGGTGCGGGGGTCCGTGGTGCGCTTAAAGGGCCAGTACCTTTAAAAAAAAAAATTTTTTTTACATGGAATCTCAGGACAGCAAATTTCCCACAGCCCTGGTGGGGGATTCAGGTTCCTCTGAATCCTCTGCTCTGTCTACTTTGTCTGCTGCAGTGGTGACTTTGGTGTCCAAAGTGGAGATTCTGATGACTGAACGTGCTGCCAGAAAAAGGCTTAGTTTTTCCTTGTCTTCTGATCCTGAATCTAATATGGTTGCCATAGGGGGCGTGCCCCTTGAAGGGTCTCGCTCTTCTCAGTCTGAGGGGGAGGCGGAGGTTGCAGGGGTGAATGATTTCCCCCCTGGGACGGCCGAGGACCGCGCAGCTATGGATGTGCTAATTCTTGCCATTAAAGAAACACCACATTTAGAGGATGAGCCCAATCCTCCGGGCATTGTGTCCTCTTTTGGTACATACAGGACCCGCAAGGCGGCGCAGGTGTTCCCTTGCCCCGCTGACTTTCACGCTACTGTGAATGATCAATGGCGTCATTTGAAACGCACCTTTGTGGTGCCAAAAAAGGTTTGAACTCCTTTATCCCTTTGCGTCTCCTACGGATTCGTGCTGGTGTGTGGCCCCTCAGGTGGATCACACTGTGGCCAGATTGAACAAGGCCACTCTGGTACCCACCGAAGATTCTCCGGTGTTTAGGGATCCTACGGATAGGAGAATGGAATCCCTTGCCCGCCATGCATACATGGTGGTGGGTTCCCTGCTAAAGCTTATTTTCGCCTCTGTCGTGGCGGCTCAGGCTGTGGCGGACTGGACCAAGGTGCGAAGATGCACCCTTGTGGCTGATTCCGCTCCTCCTACTACCGTGGTGATGGTGGACCAGATCTATCAAGGAGTCATGTATTTGTGTGATGCGCCCTTGAATGAGGCCCCATTAGCTGCACGCCTGTCCATTGTCGCGGTAATTAACCGTCGCCTGATATGGTTGAAAAGCTGGTCGGCTGACCAGACTTCGAGAAAAACGGTGGCTGACATCCCCTATGCGGGGTCTCGTCTGTTTGGGGAATCCCTGGATGAATTGGTTAAAGGGGTCACTGGGGACAAGAGCACTCTGCTGCCCCAGAATCCTAAAGTTTTTCCGCGGTAAGCGGGGCCCCTCCTTTAAACCAAATCAGGGGTCCTTTCGTGCCTTCAAGGCACAGAACAAGGGGAAACCCTTCAAGGGCCAGGGTGGCCAGAGAAAGCCCTGGGCGGGCAAACCAAAATCCGGCCGAGCTGGTGCGGCGGCCCAGTCCGCCTCTGCCTGATGGGGCGCCCTCACCCGTTTCAGGGGTGGGGGGACGTTTGCGTGGTTTCCTCCAACCTTGGCTGCTCCGAGTTCCGGACAGGTGGGTTCAGGAAATCATTGGATTGGGTTACAAGATTGAATTCCTTTCGCGGCCGGCAGACAGATTCTTTCCCTCAAATCTTAATTTGACCCCAGGGCGGTTACAGGACCCGCATCAGGCGATGCAAGATCTCTTCGCCCAGGGGGTGGTCGTCCCGGTGCCTCATCGGGACAGATTTCGGGGGTTTTACTCGAATCTGTTCACCGTGCCCAGGAAGGAGGGAAAGGTGCATCCTATTCTGGACTTGAAAGCTCTGAACCGCTTTGTACGCGTTCGGAAGTTCCGCATTGAATCGCTCCGCTCGGTGGTAGCCTCCCTGAGTCCAGGCGAGTTCCTGGTCTCTATCGACCTGAAGGATGCGTATCTACACATCCCCATTTTCGAGGGTCATCAGAGGTACCTCCGATTCGCTATCGCGGAGGAACACTATCAGTTTGTGGCGTTACCTTTCGGTCTCACTTCGGCTCCAAGGGTGTTTACCAAAGTGCTGGCTCCCGTTCTGGGCCTGTTGCGGGCTCAGGGCATTGCGGTCTTGGGATATCTGGACGATCTCCTGTTAAGATCGACTGCCAGCCAGAGCCTGCTGCGCGATCTGTCCATTACGGTGCAGACACTTCAGGAGTTCGGATGGACCATGAACATACAGAAGTCGACCTTGTCTCCTTCGGTTCATTTCCCATGTTTGGGAATGGTTCTGGACTCTGCTCAAGCGAAGGTGTTTCTGCCGGAGGACAAGCTCCGGACCCTACAGAATGAGGTCAGAGCCCTCCGGGACAACGAATCCTCGTCTCTCAGGACCTGTATGCGGCCCTGGGGTTGATGGTGTCAGCCTTCGAGGCGATACCATTCGCACAATTTCACACAAGGTCTCTCCAAGCGGAGATCCTGAACAGATGGGACAGACTCCCACAGTCCTTGAAACTGAGGGTGTCTCTGTGTCACCAAACCAGAGTGGATCTTCTGTGGTGGCTTCAGTCCCCGGCGATGGCGGACGGAAAATCCTTCCGGCCATTACTGTGGACAGTGCTTACCACGGATGCCAGCCTATCGGGCTGGGGTGGAGTCCTGGGCAACCTGTCTGCCCAGGGCACTTGGTCAGTGGAGGAATCCTCCTTCCAAATAAACATATTGGAATTGAGAGCGATCAGGCTGTACCTACTCCATTGGTCGGACCGTCTTCAGGGCCGCCCTGTACGGGTGCAGACGGATAATGCCACTGCGGTGGCTTACATCAATCACCAAGGGGGCACCAAGAGTGCCCGGGCGGCCCAGGAAGTGACCGGTATTCTGTCTTGGGCCGAGACTCATGTCCCGGCAATATCGGCAGTTCACATTCCAGGTGTAGAGAATTGGCAGGCCGATTACCTGAGCCGCCAGACCCTGGACCAGGGGGAATGGTCCCTACACCCGGAGGTGTTTCAAATGCTGTGTGCAAAATGGGGATCCTCGGATTGGATCTGTTCGCGTCTCGGCTAAACCACAAGGTGGAAATGTTCGTGGCAAGAACGTGCGATCCTCTGGCAGATGCCTCGGATGCGCTGGTGGTGCCTTGGCATCAGTATCATCTGATGTATGCCTTTCCTCCGATTCAGTTGTTGTCCAGGTTCCTTCGCAGGTTGGCCTCGGAACCAACATTGGTGATTCTGGTGGCGCCGGACTGGCCACGCCGGTCCTGGCACACGGACATCATTCACCTGGCCGTTGAGCCTCCATGGCGGCTGCCAATGCGCGAAGATCTACTGTCTCAGGGACCAATCTTCCATCCTGCTTTACAGTCGCTGGCTTTAACGGCATGGCTGTTGAAAGCCAGGTCCTGAGGGACAGGGGTCTCTCCTCAGAGGTCATTCCTACCTTAATCAAGGCTAGGAAAGCATCATCTGGTAAGATTTATTACCAGACATGGAAAGCTTATTTTGCCTGGTGTGAGTCCAGGGGCTTCTCTCCTCGTTCATACTCGGTGGCGAGAATGCTGGCTTTCCTTCAGACTGGTGTGGACCAGCGCCTTGTGTTGACCACGATTAAGGGCCAGGTATCTGCACTGGCAGTCCTTTTCCAGCGCCCCGTGGCGTCTGATTCATTGATTCGCACCTTCATTCAAGGTGTGCATCACTTGGCCCCTCCTCGAAGGGCGCCCTTACCTCCATGGGACTTGAACTTGGTCCTGTCCTTATTGCAACGTTCCCCGTTTAAAAACATTAGGGAAATCTGGTTACCGCTGCTGTCTAGAAAGGTTGCCTTTCTTGTGGCAATCACTTCTGCTCGCAGAGTGTCGGAGTTGGCGGCCTTGTCTTGCCGCTCCCCTTACCTGGTGGTTCATAGGGATAAGGTGGTCTTGCGACCTAACCCGTCCTTTATTCCAAAGGTGGTTTCTGATTTTCACCTTAATGAGGACATTGTTTTGCCTTCGCTCTGTGCGAAGCCTAAGCATCCTAAGGAGGTTGCCTTGCATTCCTTGGATGTTGTCAGGGCGATCAGGGTTTACCTGTCGTTGACTGAATCCTTTCGAACATCGGATTCTCTCTTTGTCCTTCCTGAGGGACCTTGGAAGGGTATGGCTGTGTCTGCGGCGACCATTTCAAAATGGATCAGACAGACAATTGTACAGGCCTATTCATTGAAGGAACGGGTACCTCCATTCCCTGTCAAGGCGCACTCTACCAGAGCGGTGAGTGCGTCCTGGGCTTTCCGACATCAGGCTTCGGTGGCCCAGGTGTGTAAGGCTGCGACTTGGTCGTCAGTACACACCTTTTCAAAATTTTACAAAATTGATGTTCTGGCATCGGCGGATGCCTCCTTTGGCTGCAAAGTTCTCTGTGTGGCTGTACCATAAGGGAACCCTGGTTTTATTTCGGGTCCCTGGCTGTTGGGGTTGTTCATCCCCTTGGTTATTTGCTTTCCTGGGTCGTTGCTCCTGTTGAGCCTTTTTTGTTACCCAGAGGGTTACCTTTCTGTTCACGTAAGGTTCCTTTCTCTGTTGTGGGTACTGCGTTGCCTTTCTGATGGTTGCGTTGCCCACCCCTCATGTCTACACTGCTTTGGGAAATCCTCATTGGTGAAGACTGTATGAGTGGGCGGCGACTGTCAGAGGACGTAAGAGAAAACCAAATTTTTGTAAAATCTTACCGTAAAATTCCTTTCTCTGAGTCCTCCGACAGTCACCGCCCCCCGACCATCTATTGGGGTTCTTATACACTTAACTGCTTGCTACCAAACTGAGTTGGGATGGCTGACTGCAGGGGGGTATTGGACCAGTGGGACAGCCCCCATAGGAGTGTCTATGTAAATGCTTTGTTTTTTAACAAGTCTTATGCCTAGTTACTCCTGTGGAGATGAAGTCAATACCCATTGGTGAAGACTGTATGAGTGGGCGGCGACTGTCGGAGGACTCAGAGAAAGGGATTTTACGGTAAGATTTTACAAAAATTCAGTTTTTTTGCGCTATAAACAAATATTTTTCACATTCTGCTATATAACATTCCCCAAAAAAAATTTAAAAATCCAAATTTTTTAACATTTTAGGCCAATTTGTTTTCTACTATATATTTTTGGTAAGAAAAATCGCAATAGGTCTATTTTAATTGGTTTGCGGAAAAGTTATCGCATCTATTAACTACGGAAAAGATTTATGTCATTTTTATTGTTTTTTTTTTCTTTTTACTAGTAATGGTGGCGATTTGTGATTTTTTGTGGGACTGCGACATTGCGGCGGACAGATCAGACACCTGGCTGACATTTTTGACACTTTTGGGGGGACCAGTGACATTACTACAGTAATCAGTGCTAAAAATATGCACTGTTACTGTAATAATGACACTGGCAGGGAAGGGGTTAACACTGTGGGGGATCAAGGGGTTAAATATGTACCTAGAGGCGTGTTTCTAACTGTGGGGGGGGGGATGGCTTGTGAAATGATCACAGAGACCTGTGTTCCTATATAGAAGGAACCTTGTGTGTCTCCAACAGCTGACCATTCTTCTCTCTCAGTGGGGAATGATCGCGGGTGTCAGGCGGTAATCGGAGCCACCTGCTCTGTGCATTGGCTTCCCCACTGATGAGCGGGGATGGGAGCGCGCCGCCGGTGGTACGCTCGCCCTCTAGCTGCCTGCGCGCGACCGACGTATACCTATGGCGGTTCACGCAGGAGCGGCTGCCTGCCACAGTATAAGCGGTTAACAAGCAATGAATGAGCTTCAAGCCAACCCCTCATGGACCTCTGTAGCGGCAGGCACTGTTGTGAAATGTATCCTGAAAAATCACAAGAGAAGCACTGTTAGTCCTGGTATAGATATGGACTTAAAGTTGTTCTAAACACAGAAGTGTTTTCTACCTTATTGTACTCCATGCATTAAGGTAAAAAACCTTCTGCAAGAAGCTTCCCCCCAGACCCCCTTTTATACTTACCTGAGCCCAATTTCGATCCAGCGATGTGCATGGGAGTTAAGGCTCTCAGCTCTCTCCCACTTCATTGGCTCAGAAACAGTGGGAGTCATTGGCTCCTGTTGCTGTCAATCACAGGCAGTGAGTAGGTAGTCAGCTTGTCAGAGGTAGTCAGAGTGAGCAAGCACGAGTGCCCCCATAGCAAGTGGATTGCTATTGGGGAACTCAGCAAGGGGGAGGAGCCAGGGGTGCTGGCAGGGGACCCGAAAAGAGGAGGATTGAGGCTGCTCTGTGCAAAACCATTGCACAGAGCAGGTACGTATAACATGTTTGTTAATTTTAGAAAAAAAACAAATCCTTTGCAATCACTTTAACCACATAATGACCGCCCACCACAGATATACTGCGGCAGGCAGCTGCTGCTGGGCAAAGTGACGTATCGGTATGTCACTCACCCACGAGCCTCTAGGGGGCAAGCGCGCGCCGCCGGAGGCGCGCTCCCGCCCCCGCTCGTTCCCTGACATCCCCGCGCGAGTGACTGGCGGCTCCGATGTCCGCCGGTCACTTGCGATCTCTCGCTGGAGAGGGAGAAAGGCAGACGGCTGATGTATACACAGCCGTCTGTCATTCTCCCTGATGTAACTGCAGAGACTGTATGATCCTGCTATGTAGGATCGTATGTCTCTGTGGTTACATCACCCCCCACAGTTAGAATCACGCCCCTAGGGATACATTTAACCCACTGATCACCAATAAAGTTAACCCCTTCCTGCCAGTGTCATTTTTACAGTAACAGTGCATATGTATAGCACTGATTACTTTAGTAATGTCAAAAAGTGTCAAAAATGTCAGTCAAGGGTCCGATCTGTCCGCCGCAATGTCGCAATCCCGCAAAAAAATCGCAGATCGCCGCCATTACTAGTTAAAAAAAACAATTAAAAATTAAATAAATCTTTCCTGTAGTTAGTAAACTCAATAACTTTTGCGCCAACCAATCAAAATACTCTTATTGCGATTTTTTTTACCAAATATGTAGCAGAAAACAAATTGGCCTAAAATGTTAAAAAATTTTGATTTTTTTGGGGGGGAATTTCATATAAAAAAATGTGAAAAATATTGTTATTTTTTCAAAATTGTCGCTCTTTTTTTGTTTATAGCGCAAAAAGTAAAAATCGCACAGGTGATCAAATACCACCAAAAGAAAGCTCTGTTTGTGGGAAAAAAAGGACATCAATTTCATTTGGGTACAGCATCGCACGACGTGCAATTGTCAGTTACAGTCATGCAGTGCGGAATCGCAAAATAGGCCCTGGTCTTTGAGCAACCAAATCCTCCGGGGCTTAAGTGGTTAAGTGCATCCACTTATTAAGAATATATAAATATTTGAACATCCATATCTGGGGCTCATGTGTACGTTAAATCTGACCTGTTTAGTTCATGTAATCCCGGAAACTAGCTAAAAAAATTGACTTTGAGCTATGGTTCTAGCTATAAATCTAGCTCTCTTTAACAGGTGAAATAATTATCTGTATAGATGGCCAAAGAGGCCTTAAAATTCTCACCATAAACAGGTTTTTATAGGCAGTGCTACATAATTCATATAGCAATAACACAATCATGGAGGTGTCATGTAATCATTGCCTTATGGAAGCTCTTTGGTAATAAATTACACACTGTCTTCTAGGTGCACATATGTAGATGCAGCAGGCATCATTCATGTACAGGAAGCTTTTTATTTTCTGAAAACTGTACTTGTTGTAAACACTTTTTTGTAGAAGCAGTTTATTATGTTAGTAGCATTTGTTATGACAGCCATTAGAATTATTACATAATCTATCTCTGCATTCAGACAAAATCAAACAAGACATGAGGATTTGATTAGCTCCACAGAGTATAAAAGATACATAACTACAAACAGAATTTATTTGCAATATGATCCTTCAAGGGTTAGTCCATTCAAAGTGGTATTTAGGTTATAGGTGAGGTTTGCTAGGCTGAGTCACCCTTTGGTTTTATTCAAGACCCCAGTGATGATATCATCTGCTATAGTTATTGGCTCTGTTTCTGACCATCTTTGTGTGTTCTCACTCCCCTTTTGCATTCTTCATTGAGTAATAACAACAATAATAATAATTATCAGGGTGACCAGAACCCTCTTTGTCTTTGCGTGCAGGCCTAGGAGCTCAAGTGCAAAGATCTTTCCAACATCAATCAAAAGAAAAAATACCAGTTTTGGGTAGAATGATCTAAAAATATATGGTTTTCTATTCAAACTTATCATTTTAATCCAACTATGGCAAGGGTCGAATTTTAAAGAAGAATGCCATAAAGCTTAATGATCTGAATGTCATCACTGGAGTCTGTAGGCACACAGTCTTTGACATCCAAAATGTTCACTCTTTCTTAGCGTCACCTTTCTCACTCTATTTTTTATTGGTTCTAAACAGGCGTAGAATATTATAACACTATGTCAGTAAGTCCCGGTTCACACTGATGCGAGTGCCGGGTTCGCATGTAATGTCGGAGCGCACTGCTCCGACATTACATGCGATCAGCTGTGCGGTGCGAGTTTAGCCATACAGTTTGTATGGCTAAATTCGCATCGCACCCGGTGCAAACACGCACAGGAGGCATTTTTGCAGCCGCATCAGGATCGGATCGCACAGCGGTTCACACTTGTGCGATCCCATCCTGTGCGAACTGCACGATCGCACTGCGATATGCGATCAAACTGGGGGTGTCGTTAAGATTACATTGACACCCCCAGCGGATCGCATATGGCAGTGTGAACTGCCGGGGGTGCGTGTGCGATGCGGGAACAGGCTGCGAATTCGCAGCCTTCCCGCATCGCAATAGTGTGACCCGAGCCTAAACCTCAGTATTTGGGATGACTGTATTTCTGTGTATGATCATAGGAGAAATGTGGGAGATGCTACATCTTTGCCTCAATTATAGTGCCTAATGGTAAATTCCACTACTTAATAAAGATTTTAAAAAGACGTCTTTAGTCCTCTTTGGTTCTAATACACATTTTGTTATTAATTTTCAGCTCCAAGTAGTCCACCATACGATTTGCTCTACAGAAATCTCTCTTCCACCAGAGTATTACTTACATGGCAACCTCCTGTTCACGCCAATGGAATTATACTGTTTTATAAAATCATCTACTGGAACTCCTCTCATACTCTTACAAGCAACAGCAGTGAGGCTTTAATTGTTTTGTCAGATCTTAAGAAATATTCACAGTATCAGGTTATTGTATCTGGTTATACAATACATGGAGATGGAAACCAGTCAAGTGAAATGCTACATATCACCACCATGGAAGATGGTAAGCTTACATATTTTTGTATATATGACTTTACCTATATAAGTGGATTTATTGATATTGCTTAGTTGCTAATTCATCTATGTAAACAAATATTTACATGCATAAAAGGTATAGATATTGTAAAGTGACTGCCAGCTCCTTCTTAATGTAAAGGGTGGTGCTTGTATTTTTTAAAGGGAACAGCAAAAAAAATGGTGATATATATTTTTAGATTCTAGCATTGCAGAAGAACCTAACAGGATATCATTGCAACAATGCTTACCAAAATGTTGACATCTGATATATTCAAATGTATTCACTTATATCTGAAACATTATTTTCTAAGCTCTAGCTCATTGATATTGTAGACTTAAATGCTTGTGTAATGTTTACATTATATTTTTTCTGTTTCCTGTGTTCTTTCTTTTTTTAGTTCCTGATGATCCACCTCATAATCTGTCCTATGGAACTTTAAACTCCACTTCCATTCAACTGTTTTACTCTCCACCTTCTTCTCCCAATGGTGTTATTAAATATTACTCAATCACGTGTCTTGATGCTGCAGGGAAAGCTCAGTATTTCAATAGTAGTGGATGTTCTATAATCCTTAGCAACCTGCAAAAGTTTACTGAATATATTGTCACTATTAAAGCCAGCACATCTGTGGGATCTGGATCAAGATCAAGTAGTCCACTCTTTGTAAGAACTGGGGAAGATGGTAATTTGTACACACCATTTTTTTTCATCTTGAAAAGCATGCTCATATTTTTTTTATACTTATTTATTAACACATTTATGTTTCCTGTGCATGTGGCTACTAACATGCAGAGTGAAGGAAAAACGAATACATTAATAACTTACCATTTCTCCAGTTACAGTTTTTCCTATCCAAATTTTAACATCATACATTAATAAATGACAAGCACATAGAAAAATATTTACACATAATTTAATTATTGCCTCAGGCCCCGTTCACACAGGGGCGATCCGACTTGGGGGGGCGACCTCCGAGGTCGCGGTGCGAGCAGCGCGCCACGACCTCGGAGCGGCCGCCATGGACTTCATAACATTGAAGTCTATGGCGGTTGCCTCCGGGTCGCCCCAAAGAAGCTCCGGACCCTTTTTCTAAGTCAGAGCGACTTGTGTCGCTCCTATTAGAACTGGTCCGCAGCTTCCCTATGGAAGGTGACCTGTGAGGCGACCAGGTCGCCTCACAGGTCGCCTTAGTGTGAACGGGGACTCATGGCACAGTTGACTGTTGGCTATCACATGTGGTTGCTACAGAGATAAGTGCCCTTTGTGACATGCATATTTTACATTGAACGTGTTGGCCACACGTGATCTCCTGAAACATGCAGCAGGACAATATATTTTAAATAGCTAAGTCTTTATTTATTTAATATAAAAACACCACATCTAGACAACAGCTGCTTAATCAATAAAATAACATATTTTACATGACAGAAATGTAAGCTTCTCCAAGTAACTTTTTCATCTTGATGACCCATTATCTTGGACAAATTAATAATAGGAAATATGTGTGATTATACAATGTCACAGGCATTTTCTGAAGTGAAATAAAATGTCAGAATGGGTGTATATACCTGATGTCACATCTATTATACTGTATTGGTGATGCATAAGTTTGCTCCAATCAACTAAGGAATGGGAGTCTTTTAGTGTTAGCCAAAATGATTCCAAGTAAACTTGTTAATGGGATTGGGGTTGGTTTATTAAAGACCTTTCACTTAGTAAGTGAATGAATGCTCACTTTGTAAACTGAATGTCAGTGAGTAGGATAAAGCTGTAAATTTTGTGTTTTTTTTTTTTTATATATATCCCTTGCATTTGATTGGACGTTCTAAGTAAACACACGGTCATCTTAGTCACAAACAATCAATTTGTAAAACTAACATATGCTTTACACTTTCAGCAGCTTCCTTTAATAAATCAACCATATTGCATCGTAGAAATACAGCAGTTCACTAATTTAAAAACTTTGAAGCAATCACAGATGGAAAAACTGCTTCCCATGTACTAGAAATGTACTAGAAATTAGCACAAAAATCAGTGGGCCTTGTAAAATAAGTCAGAATTCTATGTAGAAATTTACAAATATTTTTTATTTTTAAAATTAGTCAAAAAAAGTTGAACGTAATTTTGGAGCTGCCAAATAATACATTTACACATAAATAAAGAGAAAAAGAGATCAACATGTTACCTGTCCCATCATCTGATTTATGACTGTAACATTACATGTGGGAATAGTTTGTGGAGTATAAAGTTGTGAACTGTGAAGAGATGTTTCTCACAGGAAAATTCATTTATGAGGAAACAAGGAAACTCTCTAAAGTGGACGGTTATGATGACTGGAGGAAAGGAAGTACAGAATTATACTAAGAACAGTATTTCTTATTCCAGAGTAATACATATTTATGCACAGGATACTGGGGGAAAAAAAAAACCTAATTAAATTGCATTCTCAAGATACAAAAGCACAAATGTATATATTAAATCAAAAGGGTAGATTGACTAACAGATACAGTATCTATTTACCTCCATTTTGCTTTGAAAGTTCTGTAGAGCCCCACACTCATTCATTTTACTATTTTTGAAAGAAGGATTTCTAATTTGGTAAGCTTTACCTTCAAGAACTGTGTAACAGCTGGGATCTTGAAAAGTCTCATAAAAGGACAAGGCAGCAATTGAATCAATGATTATTGCACATGTTAAGTGTCATTGTGCTTTCCAGTATCCTATGCCATAGCCCAACCCACACACTTCTGGATTGCTTCTTCTGCTATGTCATAATTGGGATGAGGGATCAGCTGAGTGTTCTGTCAAAGTGTAAGTTTAAGTCGTTCAACGTAGACGAACATGACATTTCTATGTAAATGGTTGCTAAGGAAGAACCAGTCACCCGGCCAAATCACTTACATGGAAATAACATTATTACCTAAATATGGCCACATGGCTATATTTTGGCAATTATATCACCACTATTCCTTCCTCTTTCCTTATAGGGAGCTGCCATTCGTCGAATAAATTCATCAAGTTAGGGTCATCTGTCTTTTTCTTTTGGCCTTATGATTGATGTGGATCTACATCACTGGATGACATTATTGTAAATAGATTTACGTTATCGGATATTTTTTTTAAATTAAAAAATGGTGTGTTTGTTTGTTTAGACTTTACTTTTTTGTTACCCTTTACTTATTCACATGGGGCCCCCTTAAAGTTCAAACCAGACCTATAGGGCCTGGTAAAAATTATGGGGGAACCCAATGGCAAGGTATACCCTAATGTTAATGAAATGTGGTCTTATAGGGTTTGGGGGGCACATGCTTGTCCCCCTTTTCTTAGCCTACATGCTGGGTCTGGAGAGAATTTTTTTAGGGAACCTCATGCCTTTGTTTTTTTTTGCATGAGGTCTCCCTTAACATTCATACTAGACCTGAAGGTGGTCCTCCATTAACATCCACACTGGATTCTCATATAGGATAAGGTTTTCGTATAGATGAAGGGAATTTCTGCTGCTTTGTTTACAAATAAAATGAACCAGCCGGAAGCTATCATTTGGCAAGCAATTTAAACATACTTTTTTCTTTGAAAATGTTAGTGCTGCTGTAGTAGTTTGTATAAATTACACAGATATATCACATGCCAAGCGTTTTTGCATTTTTAATGTTTTACTGTAACCACTTTAAGACCGCTCACTGTGCTGCTACTGCGGCACTGGAGCTCTGCTATGTCGAGCGACATAGACCTTCATCGCTGGACTCCTAGTGGTCTCGGCGGACACAGCGGGAGTCACCGCCTCTCTTCCCCGATTGTCGGGGAAAGTGTGAGAAGATCTGCCCGCTTGTGTAAACAAAGCAGGCGGATCTTCTCTGTGACAGACAGGAAGAGATCACAGGATTCAGCATAGCTGAACCTGCGATCCCTGTCTGTGTCACAGAACCCCCTTCCCCCACACACGTCAGTAAGCATGAGGCATACATTTAACCCCTTGATCACCAACAGTGTTAACCCCTTCCCTGCCAGTTTTATTATTACAGTAACAGTGCATATTTATAGCACTGATTACTGTAGTAATGTCACTGGTCCCCTAAAAGTGTCAAAAATTTTGTCAGTTAGGGGTCCAATCTGTCCACCGCAATGTCACAGTCCCACAAAAAATTTGCAGATCGCCGCCATTACTAGTAAAAAAAATAAATAAAAATGACATAAATCTTTCCGTAGTTAGTAAACGCGATAATTTTTGCGTAAACCAATCAAAATACGCTTATTTTGATTTTTTTTTTACCACCAATATGTAGCAGAAAACAAATTGGCCTAAAATGTTAAAAAAAAATTATTTTTAATTTTTTTTGGGGGAATGTTATATATCAGAATGGGAAAAATATTGTTTTTTTTTTTTCAAAATTGTCGCACTTTTTTTTAAAAAAAATTAAAAATCACACAGGTGATCAAATACCACCAAAAGAAAGCTCTATTTGTGGGGAAAAAAAGGACATAAATTTTATTTGGGTACAGCGTCGCACAACCGCACAATTTTCCATTAAATTCTGGTCAGGAAGGGGGTAAAATCTTCCAGTCTTAATGTGGATAAAAATACTCTCATTGAGAATTTTTCTGTCAAAGACATGTAGCTAAATACATTTTGGCCTAAATATATGACAAAACTTTTATATATTGGATATTTTTTAACAGTCAAAGTAGAAAATGTCAATTTTTTGCAAAATTTTTGCTCTCTTTTTATTAATATCGCAAAAAATAAAAAGCACAAAGGTGATCAAATACCACCCAAGATAGCCATATTTGTGGGAACAAAGGACATAAATTTTGTTTGGGTACAGCATTGCATGACCGCACAATTGTCAGTTAAACTCGTGCAGTGCCAAGTTGAAAAAAGTGGCCTGGTCATTGAGCAGCAAAATCTTCTGGGGCTAAAGTGGTTAAGCATTACTAAAATCACTGCTCTCTGCCAAACAGAATAAAAACAATGTTCATTAGGGCAGTGCTTAGCCCTCATGCCATTTATTTCACAATCCCTTGCCTATTAGTCTAGGATTTGGCCATTACTTTTTTTGACACAAAGCTACCATTTGGATTTGGCACCCAAACTTTAGTAATGTTTAATGTTTACCAAACCCTGCTTGAACTGAACTTAGGTTTGTTCAGCTCATCACCAATTGTGATCATACCTACCCATGGATATGGATGGTATTTTGATTCATTGCTACCTTGTGCTAGCAATGAATCCTGCAGATTTAGGATTTACTTTTTTTTTCAACCATAATCGACTGAATGCCCATTGCACCGTGACCAGAAGGTTTAGGACCTAAGTCTATGGGAATACAAAACCTGCTCAAAGCATGCCAAATGCACGTTAGAAGGGGGTGAAATGCAGTTCAAATTCACCTGTCAATGGACTCTGAAATATCTCAGAAACATATAAAACTTATGTAACCTGATGCCATCAACACAAATCCCAAGCTTGTCCAAGGCCAAAAAGAGGGGTTTGGATAAGCAAACCCCTTCACTATAAATGGTAGGCTCAGAGAAGCTATATACAATCAATTTATTGGAATGTTTGTATTGAGAGGACAGGGAAAGTTGACAAACTGCATACGGGAGATTGGGAACAGTTAGGAACCTATGCTTTAATTTAAACTTCTTCTTTTGCAAACACTCTCTTTGCTGCTCTCCTTGTTTTGTTGTTAATGTTAGTAAGGATATTTTTGTCTTTAATTTTAGTCTTATTTGCTGATATGAGGGCAGCAATCACTTTTTGCACTTTTTGTTCTGTGTCCTCCCTTTAAAAGAAAAAAAAATGTTTGGGGTACCCAAAGTATAGCATTCACTTGTTGCTGAACAAAATATAGGAGCATAGCTTCCCCGCTTTTTCTGATTCTTCAGCAAGGTGCAGAGAAAAGCATGTTAATTACTAGTTACTGCACTTTTTAAGACACAGCACCATTGGTAATGGCCAAATCCTAGACTAATAGGCAAGGGATTGTTACACTGGAAAAAACAGACATCCCCTCCTCTTTCCTTATAGAAACAACTGGTGGATAATGCTCTTCCTAATTACAGAGATACAAATTTCCACAGAGGCTGTCCCAAGAAATATGATAGAGTCTGGGTTAAATAGCTAGCAGAACCTTCCACGGCTGTAGATGATTATTACCTTAAATAACTTGCCCCAACTATGTTCCTTGAGGCTTGTGAGCTTGTCAGGATTCCTTGGGCTTTTGCAGCAGATGCGTCTAGGTCTTACTAACTTGGTTATGTTATAAGTTGTCACAGTCCTTAAGGTCACTTTGTTTTACTGTGCATTGCTAATTTTGCCTTATATGCCTCTGTATGGGCTATGTGCCTGAGACTGCAATGTTTGTTTGTTTTATATGTACCTTGATACATTTTGTATTCTCAACTATAAAACTAATAAAAAGAGTTAAAAAAAATATGTCCCCAAAAAACTTAAAGGCTGCTGTTTTGGCCTCTTCTTTTGAAAAATACTAATTTCCTAGCTATCATTGTGATCTTATATGTTCAGTACTCTTTAAATCACTGACTTGGGAGCTTACAGGCTAGAAGATTGTGTGTGCAAAAAAGCACGAGAAAGAACATTTTAAATTAAAAAGTATCTTTTCAAAGGAAAAAATGTGTGTTTTTTGGTACTTGCCCAACTGAAAGAACATGTTACACACCATCTTAAACAATATATAGGTGAACATTATCATTGGCAGTGAACGACATACAGTAAACAATGTAATAAACCTCACTATGAAAATAATAATAAATAAATGGACAATTCTGCATTCCATAAACCTTTTGTGGAGGCCAATATCAGTAGCTCCATTCTGAAATACCCATGGCATTCGTTTAACCCTTCCTTAAACAGCTCAATTTTTAACGCAAAAAGTGTTGTTTTTTTTTTCTTTTTTTTTTTTTTCTTTTTGGGGCTGGTGAAAATTTAGAGGCTGATATGAAAATATCGTTCCTACATCAGAAAACAAAAGAAAATTCACATAACATAAAAATATGGGAAACAATGAGAAAGTCATTGTTCTCAGGAATATGTCTGTCTTTCTGTATTTGAGGTGGCTCCAAATGTATAAGAGTACTTAGGCTACGTTCACATGTGGGCGTAGCGGATCACGGGCAGAATCACCGCGATTCTCCCTGCAATCCGGAATCATTGCAAATCGCGGAACGCCTGTGCGATGCCCGTGATTTGCAATGGCACCCCAAACGCTGTGCGATGTTGCCGCGATTTCCACCTGCCGAATCGCGGTAACATCGCGCAAACAAAATCGCTGGATGCATGACGCCCCAAAGAAGCTCTTGTACCTTTTTTGGGTGTCATGCGTCCCGCAATTTTGCTTGCGCAATGTTACCACGATTCGGCAGGCGGAAATCGCGGAAACATCGCACAGCATTTGGGGTGCCATTGCAAATCACAGGCAACGCACAGGCGTCCCGCGATTTGCAATGATCCCAGATCGGGGGCAGAATTCTGCCCGTGATCTGCTACGCCCACATGTGAATGTAGCCTTAAGAAAATGATCCTCAAATGTAGCATTGTGTAACCTTTTTCTATATTCTGAGGAGCAATGGTTGGGATAGTAAAAAGGTGCCCTATTTGCCACTGTTCTAACAGAGAAATTCCAAAATAGCACTGCTGTGCTTCCTGTAATAGTACTTATATTCTGGTATCATGATCAGCAGGTTGGGAGGGCGATGCTACATTTGAGAAACACTTTAATAAATACTACATTACTTTTTTTGGTAGCCATTGAGTAAATGTGCTGAAATCTTGTGTCAGTTCTGACAATGTAGAGCTTTCTTTAGAAAGCTTGCAAAAAAGTCAGATGCAACATCAACATTCTTGCATGCTTCCCATGGTCAAATAGGGTATATTGATGGCTTACAGCAAGGTCCTCTTTTGGACACGGGATTGGCAAAGGCATGACCAATTACCAAGTAAAGGAAATATAGAGTCCGGTATTTCTGCTGCCTTGAAGTGTGCAGCCCTCTTAGTATCTACGGTATGTTGCAAGTTTTCTGGTCTGGCTCTTCCCCTAAAATAACATTTTGGCAAAGGTAAATTATGTATATGATTTTATATACTGTATATATAAAGTAGAGAGTCAACAAAGAAATAGCACTCCTCAAATATACATATAATATTATGTAAACAGTATATGTAGTAAAAGGCATGTCAGTGCAGAGATCACATTAAATGCAGTAAATACAAATACCAAATTTAAGTAATTGCCATGTTAATGTTATCAATTAATGTACTTAGGGCAGCAAAAACCTTCAACAGAGGCCTGTATCTATGGTTAATTATTATACCTTTCACCAGGAATGTCTACAAATTCACAAAACTGGTTACTTCAAATTGAGAAAATATTATCTGCTACTGGTAACAGTAAACACTATTTTTTTACTTTCAAACTTGAAAAAAAGGGAAAAGGGTACAAGCACAAGGTGTGTAGGCAAAAGACACCCCCTGTCACGCCTCCAGTTATGTAGACCATAAAAACTAATATTGCAAAAATGACTGGTAAAACACACACATGCTATGTTTTACCAGTTCTTTCCCTTTATTCTAACAAAATAACAAATGCAAAAATGCAGAGGTCTGGTGAAAGGTTGTGTATAACAGTTTTAGTGCTTAAAAAGTACATTGTTATAGAGATTTATACATCAGACGAAAAAGAGAGACAGCTGAAAAGAGAAAAAAGGACGAAGGGATTTGATACCAAAACATGGAGAGTGCCTCTAAATGAGGGACAGTTGGGAACTAGGTATTATATTTTATTGTGATATACTGTACATCTAAAACCATTCTCTTCATAGTCAGATTTTCTTTGTTCTTCCATGCCATTGCTGGAAACATATTTTAAAATTGATGATCTCTTCAGATTTTCTTTGTCCTTCCATGCCATTGGTTTGTGATATAACGCAGGTTATCTAATCTTAACAATAACATATCACTTACAAAAAAACAGCATGCATCTCTTGCGTTACCTGAATAATTAATTCTTTCCCTGTATTTCTAACGTTATCTCACCCCATTTTACCTAAAAGGCAAGAAAATATCATGAAATTGTATATCTATGTAAATGTTTGTTTCTGTGTTTCTTTTTTTTTCAGTACCTGACAGTGCCCCAGAAAATATAACATACAGGAACGTTTCATCAACAGAAATAATTGTCTCCTATTCTCCACCATCCATACCAAATGGAATAATAATATATTACACAGTGTACATAACATGGCAGAATGGAACAGTAGAGAGTGCAACAGATACCCCTCATCTAACACACAGCATATCAGGTATAGCTTTTTTTTTTTATCTGTACATATTCAGTGTTTCTAGGCCTATCTTTTTATAAATACAGCATAGACAGAAACCTACGAAAGCAGGATTTTCATTGAGGGAAGATTATTCCCTGCGCCATCACTGTTTCTACAATTCTTTCTTTAGTAAGTCTTCTGGGGGAAATGATTAAACAGCTAACACACACACAGATTGTTATCATGCACATTGTTCAAGGTGCATACAAAGATCTTCTATCAAAGCACAGGCAAAAAAAAAGTTGAATGGGGGAGGAACATAGCTAAAATCAGGTTCTGTGAGCTATGTGAAAACAGAAACAGAAAAATCTACTTTTTTTATATTATTCTAAATCTCTAAAGCCAAATTGTGTATATGCATAAGATAGTTGCAGAAATCAGCAGTAATCAACTGTAAAAAAAAAGCCACAGGATATACTGTAGAAAATATTTTGTTTATCCACATAATTTATTCCTAAAAATGATAGAAAATTATGTTAAATTCAATGTGAGGCTTTAACGCTTAGATATGTTACTAATCAAAAATCCTAGACACTGATATTTATATTTTATCAAACTAACTAATATTTGTGTGATGCATGGTTTCAAAAATGTGGATGCAAGGTACAATTCATGGCACAATAAGCAGATATTTTGCAACCTAAATGGAAGCACCAAGATATTTGAGGGTTTCTACTAATCCTATTAACACATGATATTTCCTACTGAGATTTTGGCTCCATGGCAGTTGAAGGGTGACATTGCTAGATGTCTATTGGCTAATGTATCTCGGAAGCTTATAAGTGAAAATGAAGACCATCTTCTAGAAGTGTCAATGTTCTTGTTTCTGTACAGTAAATTACATAAATTTCCATTTATACATTTCCTAAGAGAAATTTGTAGGATGCCATATATACATAGGGGAATTTATCATTGCCTAAAAACGAAGTTGCTATTTGCCCATTTTTCAACCACGGTTAGATTTTTCACATTCACATTTTTTACAGTGATTCTTCTCACACTAGCATCATTATGAATATGTGGAATAAGTCCAAACATGAATAGGGATATCTTTGTTAACCCCTTCCCCAGAATTTCCTAGGTGCTTAATGGGATTTGAGCAATAAGGAAGTGGAATACTGTGCTTTCCTTTCTTCTCACCTGCTGTCACATGAAGTATACTATAGGACACATTCATGTGTTTTTATTTATTTATTGATTTAATTCCCATACACACCAATAAAATGTTTAGGATTCTGAGGGACCATTAAAACCAGAAACCAGTTTATTGGGTAGGGAGCAACCACCCACATGCCCCCCCCCCTTATAAGGGGTAGGTGAGTAGTACATGAGACCCTCTCACCCTCACCAAAACCCCCTCCTGTGCACATGGGGTGCCTTAAGAGCCAAGTGTCCATCTGCATCAGGTTAGGGTGCTTTAGGGGGGGCACCTGTTTTGGGTGGATAATCCCTCAATGCTCCTTCCCCTTGCTGAAGGCCATGTGCACTAGTATCACCATAGCAGGGGGCTGCATGCTCACCACTCCCTTGCTATGGTGATGCCTGTCTGTGTGTCTGGCGCATCAGTCTGATTCATTCTGAAACAGGAAGGGGGGAGTAGTATTTTTATAACTTTTTTTTAGAATAGAAAATACATTTCATCCTCTTCGAAAACAGCATGAAAAATATAGAGAACACTTCAGCTAATAATGAAAAGACATTCCTGTGTTTTTAACAAGATTTGCTGAAAAACTTCCCAAGAGGGTTTGACCTAGAAAAATTCAAACTAATTAGATTCATCCAGTGTCATAAACTACAAATGATGAATTCTGTCAGAAATTGCTTGACAAATCCTGTGGAATCTTACCTGGGAAATTTAAATGTAATTTCTTTCAATGGGCAAATTTTGTCAAGGGAAAATACACTGTATGGATTTTAATGTACTGCTAATTTTAAATATTGCTTTATAAAAGTGTTAACATGGAGTTCATTTTTTGTTTTTTAGGTTTGCGCAAATATACCAGTTATATTCTGAAAGTGTCTGCTAGCACTGTAAAAGGGGAAGGTGTCCATAGTGAGCCAGAAAACATTACCACAGAGGAAGACGGTAAGAGGGTATCAGTCTTTGTGACCGTTTATTATTGAATAGTCTATAGCACTCAGTTATGCAGCTATAAGATCAATTTAAAGTTAATTTGAGTAGCTGTGTTCTGAGCCCTATGTATAGGATAACATCCAGATAGTTGTGATCAGTAATAAATATATAGATGCACAGCAGTATGGAAAAATGAAATCTTTATATTAGAAAAGATTAATATGAATCTGTGCATTCAATGTACAAACAGGTATTATCAGCAAAGGGCTCAACATAGTTATTAATACAGATACCTCAGGATTAGGGATGGACTGGATGTGCGAGTTGAACGTAAATTCACCTTGAACATCGGGTATTCATGTCTTTGCTGAACACATGAACACCCGGGGAGATTGGGGGCAAGTTTGTCCGCCGATGAGCGACACATATTGCAGTGCATTGAGTGCTTGTGATTGGCCAAAGCATGCACCTGACCTGTATGCTTTGGCCAATCACAGCACAATGTCCTGTCAGAGCCATGATTGGCCAAAGGCAGGGTTCCTTTAGCCAATCATGGCTCAGGGGTTACGTCCATGCCCCACACTATAAGGCTGCTGTTGACATAGCAGCCATGTATAGTGTGTGATGATAGAGATTAGGCAGGTAGTTGGTGGATAGTGTGCTGAGTCAGTTTAGTGCAGTCAGTGTAGGGTACAGGCATACTCCACTTTTAAAATTAATGGATATGTTGTAGTCCTGGGTCCCCTCTCGGAGCTCCCCAATTTTGTGTCCCTGTCACTTATAGCTCATGAGCAGTGCCATGCCAAGCTGATCAAGATTTCCCATAGACGGCAACGTTAAAGACAGGGAGCAGTGCCATGACAAGCTGGCCAATATTTCCCATAAATGCCAAGAGCACTGAAAGCTGGAAATTGGTTAACACAGGAAGAGGGTGAAAGTGCCCTCTATTTAAGTGATTACGAAGAACAAAATGACAGAATAAAAAAAAAAAAAAAAACAACAACATGGGGTCCCCCCCATAATCTATACAAGGCCCTAATAGTTCTTGTGACCTGGGGGTCCCTTACGAATTCCCTTAATTGTAAGGTATTTCCTGTTTGGCTATGGGACAGGAAGTGAAGGGACATCTCTGCAATGGTAAAAATCTGACAGGGGTCCCTCCCTCCCTTACTCTATCTAAAATGAAAAAAAAAAAAAAGCTTTGCCCTTTAGTTCTACTTTAAGGTAAAAAACCTTCTGCCTTTACAACTACTTTAAGGCATCACAAAGTACTCTACTCCCCAAGGTTCATCAACTAGTCATGTTTTTTTTATACTTGCAGGCAGTTGCAAAGTTATTTTAATTAACTTGCAGTGTAATGGGAATAACTAATTATTTTAGCTGTAATTGTTAAACAAAATCTTGTAATGGATTTCTCAGCCTGACTTGGGAAACATAACTAATCTTATTTGTATTTAATGGAACACATTTGAAAGAAGGAAATTGCTTAGAATTCAAAGTTGGAATTAGATATTTGACATCAGAAGTTGATCAAGTTTCAGTATTTTTTTAAAATTTGCATGCTGCAGAATAACTGCATGTCCGGCATGATTACACTATGATGGAAATACAAATGACTTATGTATTATTTCCTGTTTTATTAATGTGGCGTCAGTGTGTGTTATTTGTTGTGTAGCATGGAACACTTTAAGCCTTGCAAGAAATCCCATATTTTTATGATCTACCAATGTTATGCCCAGCAGGAATTTTCCCACCTCTTGAAGGCTGAAATAATTATTTCCAGCTTTCTTCCCCCAGAGGAGTTGTGTTGCAAATAACTTTATTTTTACATGCATTCACACCTATAAAGCTGATTTTTGCTTTTATTGGAAAAAAATATTACAGCGCAGAATTCGTATAATATATTAAGCAAATCACTGTGGTATGCCTACTGATCTGTGTTCTCATGAAATCGTTCTTTCCATTGAATCACAGAAACAGATGTGTTAATACCACCATGAAAAATTGTCCTTCATTTTTGTAGCCAAGAAAGTAACACAGTGTTATTGGAGCTGATGGAGTGGAAATACCTGTTCCTGGTTCGTTTTTAAAGTCAATTTTAGTGAATGGGTTATGCAAATCATTTTTGATTGATTTACATGCTTCTTTTTTCTGCTTACAGCTCCATCAACTCCACCACGTTTTCTTGGTATAAAAGAGATGTCCAGTATAATTGTGAAATTATCATGGCAACCACCTCTGGAGCCAAATGGAATTATACTCTTCTACACAGTTTATATCTGGTAAGACATCCAAAACTAAAATATGTTCACTTACAATAATCAGTGCTGTGTACATACTTTCTGAAAAAAATCATATCGAACCTCATTTAACGGTCTAAATCTACAACTGGACTATAAAAAAATGAATGCTTTGCTTCAGTTTGCCAAAGTGATATGTCTATGCAAATGACCAGCAGTGGCTGCCTGAGAAAAATTATCTTTATGCTTATCAAAAACACATTCTTTATAGCTAGTAAATACAGTCAAATATCAGTATTCATTTGGTTCCCAGTGTGTTAGAAAATATATAAGTGAAGCAAAGAATCTGGTCCAGAGCTCCCTTTAAAAAGAAATGTAATGTAATTCTTTAAATTTTGTCATACATCACTTGAGATCTGGGAATTGCTGTCCTATAAACTGCCTTATCTCACACACTGGGGTTGATTTACTAAAACTAGAGAGTGCAAAATCTGGCACAGCTCTGTATAGAAACCAATCAGCTTGCAGATTTTTTTTTGTCAAAGCTTAATTGAACAAGCTGAAGTTAGAAGCTAATTGGCTACCATGCACAGCTGCATCAGATTTTACACTCTCCAAGTTTAGTAAATCGACCACACTGTAGACGTACATGCAATCAGAAAATTGACATTCAAGAACTGTGGACTTCAGGTGACCTTTGACCCCTTGGGTGCAGGTTGAAGTTTTAGGCTGAGATCATTTGAGTTAGGCCAAGAGGCAAAACCAAATCTTTGATAAGTGATTCTGCATAGGTATAATGATTCATTCCTCGATTGAATCCCATGAATGATCCATACTCATGGTGGCCCTAAGCTATCCAGCAGAGTACAGAGTCATACATAGTTATGGGGCTGCCTGATACCAGTGCAAATTAGGACTTGGCAGGGATGTTTTGGGTGTAAAGGCTGTGCAGCTCTGAACAGGGATGCACAGTGATGTACTTGGGAGCAGGGGACAAAAGTGAGCATTTAATTATGCAGGCTACATCAGGCTGGGTGAAAGAAGTGAAAGAACAAAAGCAGAAGAAAGCACAACTTCAGAAGCCATTGTTGACTATAGCCAGACATTAGATGGCTGAGCCCATTGCCATGACTTTGGGGAATCGGGTAATCTGATTAATCTGAGTAATATAAGGTTGAACATATATAGAGTATTAAATTGAAAAGGCAATGTTTGATTTTGATTTGTTTTCAGAGACATAACTAGAACCTTCAGGGGCCCAGTACAAGGAACCTTAAAGGGCCCCCTTCCCCCTAGTTCTGGTGCCCTTCCACTGATCCTGGGGCCCTTTACTCCCATTGCGGAGCCTTTTATTTTGGTCCTTTTCACATGTTGTGCAGTGGGCCACATTCCTGCCATCTTGGGGCCCCCCTAACAGTGGTGGAATGCTAGAGCCTGGTTACAAGTGACCCTTTGCGACCCTGGTAGTTGTGCCACTGGTGTCACTATTTTTTTATTTTTGCTGTTTTATTATTATTGCTATTTTTTGCCATTTTATTCTATTTATTTATTTTTTACATTTCTATATATTTTTTTTTTCAATTTTTCAGAAGGTCCACTGGGGGACTTTGGTGAGATATCAGGGGTCAAATCAGACCTCTGATGTTCTACCTTTGAGACAGAAAAAGGAGATTGAGGACACAGCCATCAATATCTATACTGAACAAAATTATAAATGCAACACTCGTTTTTGCCCCAATTTTTCATAAGCTGACCCCAAACATCTAAGAAAACCGGGATTCATCCGTGAAGAGAACACCTCTCCAAAGTGCCAGATGCCATTGAATGTGAGCATTTGCCCACTCAAGTCGGTTACGATGACGAACCGCAGTTAGGTCGAGACCCCAATGAGGACAACGAGCATGCAGATGAGCTTCCCTGAGATGGTTTCTGAGAGTTTGTGCAGAAATTCTTTGGCTGTGCAAACCGAGTGTTGGAGCAGCTGTCTAGGTGGCTGGTCTCAGACGATCATGGAGGTGAAGATGCTGGATGTGGAGGTCCTGGGCTTGTGTGGTTAACCACTTGCTGACCAGTCACGTTGACTGTACTGCGGCAAAGTGGCTCGTTATCGTCTGGCGACGTAGACCTACGTCACCAGACATTCTCCTCTCTCGGCGGCAGGCGCGCGCCGCCGGAGGCTCGCTCCCGCTGTATTCAGTTACAGCGGGAGTCGGGCCAGGGGAGGAGCGGCGGTGATCACCGCTGCTCTTCTCCGATCGTCTGGCATCTAGTGTGGAAATCCACCCGCTTGTGTAAACAAAGCGGGCGGATCTCCTAAGTGACAGCCAGCATAGCTGAACCTGCAATCTGTCCCTGTGTCACTGTCTCCTCCCCCCACACATATTAGTAAGCACCAGGCATACATTAACCCCTCCCTCTCACTGGTACCCCCAAAAGTGTCAAAAATGTCAGTCAAGGGTCCGATCTGTCCGCCGCAATGTCGCAGTCCCGCAAAAAAAATCGCAGATCGCCGCCATTACTCGTTAAAAAAAAACACCAAAAATGACAGAAATCTTTCCCTTAGTTAGTAAACGCAATAACTTTTGCGCAAACCAATTAAAATACGCTTATTGCGATTTTTTTTACCAAAAATATGTAGCAGAAAAATTGGCCTAAAATGATAAAAAATTTTGATTTTTACATTTTTTTTGGTGGGAATTTCATATAAAAAAATTGAAAAATATTTTTGTTTTTTTCAAAATTGTCGCTCTTTTTTTGTTTATAGCGCAAAAAGTAAAAATCGCACAGGTGATCAAATACCACCAAAAGAAAGCTCTATTTGTGGGCAAAAAAAGGGTACAGCGTTGCACGACGGCGCAATTGTCCGTTAAAGTAACGCAGTGCTGAATCGCAAAATATGGCCTGGTCAGGAATGGGGTAAAACCTTCCGGTCATAAAGCGGTTAAAAATACGCTCATTGAGAATTTTTTTGTCAAAGACATGTAGCTTAATACATTTTGGCCTAAATATATGACAAAAATTGAATATATTGGATATTTTTTAACTGTCAAAGTAGAAAAATATTGTTATTTTTTCAAAATTGTCGCTTTTTTAAATTAATATCGCAAAAAAATGAAGATCGCACAGGTGATCAAATACCACCAAAAGAAAGCTCTGTTTGTGGGAAAAAAAGGACGTAAATTTTGTTTGGGTACGGCATTGCATGACTGCACAATTGTCAGTTAAAGTCGCACAGTGCCGAATCGCAAAAAGTGGCCTGGACGTAAGACCGCAAAATCCTCCGGTGGTAAAGTGGTTAAACATGGTCTGCAGTTGTGAGGCCGGTTGGATGTACTGCCAAATTCTTTGTAATGCCTTTGGAGACAGCTTATGGTTGAGAAATGAACATTCAATTCACGGGCAACAGCTCTGGTAAACATTACTGCAGTTAGCATGCCAATTGCACGCTCCCTCAAAACTTGTAACATCTGTGGCATTGTGCTCTGTGATAAAACTGCACATTTTAGAGTGGCCTTTTATTGTGGCCAGCTTAAGGCACACCTGTGATCATGCTGTCTAACCAGCATCTCAATATGCCACACCTGTGAGGTGGGTGGATTATCTCGGCAAAGGAGAAGTACTGACTAACACAGACTTAGCCAGTTTTGTGAACAATATTTGAGAGAAATAGGCCTTTTGTGTACATAGAAAACGTCTTAGATCTTTGAGTTCACCTCATGAAAAATGGGGCAAAAGCAAAAGTGTTGCGCTTATAATTCTGTTCAGTATATCTCTTCAGCCTCAGCTGCACAGAATGAATGGACATGGATAGCTATGTACAGAGCTTCCCAGATTCACAAACTGAGGCATAGTAAACTATTTAAACTGATTGGTACCCACCCCTGACTCTGTCCATTCAGAAAAAGAAGAGGCCGGCAAATATCATACAGTATTTACTGACCCCTGCCCGCTCTCCATCCTGAAAGCATCCCCCTCAGTAGCGCTGATGTGAGATGGGAGGTGGGAAGCAGGCAGAGCTGTGTCATGCCCTTCTAGCCTGTGTCTTAGAATTTTTGGGGCCTGACACAGCTCTGCCAGGCTTCCCTCGTCCCATCTCACACTATGCGGGAGATGCTTTCAAGATGGAAAGCAGGGAAGGAGCTAGTAAATACTGTATGTCATTTTATACTATCTATAGAACCCTTGACATGCGTTATTAGATCCAATCCAGATATTCAAGGTACCAATCTGGAACCCAAATCTGCTTTTTTGCTGATAATTTACATATAGTTACATAGTAGTTGAGGTTGAATAAAGGCAATAGTCCATCCAGTTCAACCTGTGTAGGTGTGTATGGCCGTAATAATCTTTCCTACCCCTTAATGTTCTGATCCTTGAGATGTACGTCCAAGAATCTTTTGAAAGTAGCCATACTTCCCATAGAAACTACCTCTTGTGGTAAAAAATTCCACAATCTTGTAGCCCTAACAGTAAAGAATCTCCTGTGTTGCCTGAGGTTAAAATGCTTCTCCTCTAATCGCATCGTATGCCCTTGAGTCCTCATGCAATCCCTGTGCCTGAATAGCTTTTTTTCTATGCTGAGATCACCATTGAGGTATTTATAAATTGCTATTATGTCCCCTCTCAGGCATCTCTTCTCCAGGGAGAATAAATTAAGCGATTGTAGACGCTCTTCATAATTAAGGTCCTCCAATCCCCTAATTAGTTAAGTTGCTCTTCTCTAGACTCTCTCCAACACATCCCTCCTGAGGACTGGCGAGTGGCGACCAGAACTGGACAGAATACTCCAGATGCGGTCGGAGTACTTTTAATCTTAAAGTGATACTTAATACACACTATTTAATTTACATTATTCCTTCTCTTTCTGCATGGATGATGGCACTGTAATTATTTCAATAAAAAAAATTAAGTACCTTCTTTCCTAATCAATATACAGAGCTTCTAGTCCTCTGCTACTGGTCACATGTTCAAAAAAAAAAAAACAGCCTTGCTCATATCATACTCTTTATGCAGCTAACTATATTCCAACTTTCCAGTGATTAAAAACCCTGATCTCTTCTTGGTCTCGCCACCACGCATCAAGAGTAGGGAAAATCAACGCCATTGAAATGATAGTCCTACTAAAACTCCTCTGCCTGTTTCACACCCTCCCAATTCCCATTCTATTATATGCCTTAAAAGTTTTAAAGAATCATGTCCTACAATTTATTTGGTCCAAGAAAAAATACAGATTTAAAAAAAAAAAAAAAATGTTTACACACAAGAGGCAGGAGGGTCTTGGAGTTTCCAACTTTGCTAAATATTTCATAGCTGTACAAATCACCCCATTGATCTCCTGGTATGGCTTGCCAACCCATCTCCACCTGGAGATGTTCTGCTGGTCCCTGTTTTCCTTCATTTGCTTCCAAGTCCAGGCCAGCCTCCATGAGCCCTTTAATGTGGAATTCTTAATATATGGGACACCGCCAAATATTTCAGTAAGTTATTCTTACTGCATTTACCCCTCTTACGGCCTCTGGGTAACATATTGTTCTCCCTGGAACTGGAATACCCCAGTGCTTTCCATTGGTGGCATGTCCACAGGTTTCATTACACTCTTCTAATCAATGATCACACCACTTACACCTGTGCAGAAATTAGAGAGTAATGTCAAGCCCAATATATTTGTGAAGACTTTTTAAATTAAAGACCAACTCACTATTGTTCTTTTAACCACTTAAGGACCAGAAGGTTTTACCCCCTTAATGACCAGGCCATTTTTTGGAATTTGGCACTGCGTGATTTTAACTAGTAATTGCGCAGTCATGCAATGCTGTACCCAAACAAAATGTGTGCCCTTTTTTTCCCACAAATAGAGCTTTCTTTTGGTGGTAGTTGATCATCACTGGGATTTTTATTTTTTGCGCTATAAATGAAAAAAGACTGAAAATTTTGAGAAAAAATTACATTTTTTACTTTTTCTTATAAAAAATATCCATTAAACTACATTTTTGACATACATTTAGGCCAAAATTTATTTAGCCACATGTCTATGATGAAAAAAACTCAATAGGAGTATATTTATTGGTTTGCACAAAAGTTATAGAATCTACAAACTATGGTGCATATACTGGAATTTACTCAGCTTTTACTTTCTGACTGCCTATCTCATTTCTTGAAGTGTTGAAGTGCTAAAATGGCAGGGTGGGTTAAACCCCCCCCCCCCCAAATTATCCCTTTTTGGAAAGTAGACACCCGAAGGAATTTGCTGAGAGGCATGTTGACCCCATTGAATATTTAATTTTTTGTCACAGGTGTTTTAAAAATAACCAAAACAAAAAAGTTGTCATTGAAATTATATATTGCTCATGCATGCCATGGGAATATTTGGAATTGGGCCCAAAATATATTCTGCTGCTTCTCCTGAGTATGGGGGTGCCCCATATGTGAGACTTTTTGGCAATCTAGCCACGTACAGGACCCTGAAAACCAATCAATGCCTTTAGGATTTCTAAGGGCGTAAATTGTTGATTTCACTCCTCACTATTTATCACAGTTTCGGAGGCCATAAAATGCCAAGATAGCACAAACCCCATTTCAAATTAACCCTTTTGGGAAAGTAGACACCTAAGCTATTTTCTGAGAGGGCTGTTATGACCATGGATTATTTTATATTTTGCTACAAATTTCAGGAAAATGAAATTTTTTTCTTTTTGCACAAAGTTGTCACTAAATTATATATTGCTCAAACAGGCCATGGGTATATGTGAAATGATACCCTAAAAATACATTCTGCTGCTTCTCCTGAGTATGGGGATACCACATGTGTGAGACTTTTTGGCAATCTAGCCGCGTACAGGACCCCATAAAACAATCACTGCCTTCAGGCTTTCTAAGGGCGTAAATTGTTGATTTCACTCCTCACTACCTATCACAGTTTTAGAGGCCATGAAGTGCCAAGATCGCACAAACACCCCACCCCCCCAAATGACCCTTTTTCGTAAAGTAGACACCATAAGCTAAAAATGGCATGCTTGTATAATAATTGTCCACATATAAATGGTACCCCTTTCTGAATAAGGGTGACACCAAGTCCCAAACAATCTTGCCACTGCTCCCTATGTAGTCTGGGCAGTGGGGGGGCTCTATACTGCTTCCCTCATAAATCCAGAAACTACATGTATAGCCTGTTGCCCTGTCACAGAGCTTATACATCTTTACCCCCATATCTGGCACACTTGCTGGGAAGAAACTGTTTAAAAACAAGGCAGCCAGAAAATTTAATCAGGGACTCCTCAAAGCAGACAGCTTGTTGGGGCATATACAAGGTGGCAAATTTTTAGTTGAAGTGATTTACGAGGGGCCGAATTTTGTGGAGCCGATCATATCCATGGTCACCCCGAGTTCGATTACTACCAAGTTGGCGCGCCCGCGCCCGCTACCTGCGGACATGCGCCACGTACAGGTACATCGAAACAGACCTCATTATTCACCTGGATTTAGCAATACTTCCCGGTCAGTGTTTTATCAGCTGCCAAAACCTCCACTAGTTAGCTTAGAATTACTTATATATACAGTGCTTTGCGAAAGTATTCGGCCCCCTTGAACTTTTCGACCTTTTGCCACATTTCAGGCTTCAAACATAAAGATATAAAACTGTAATTTTTTTGTGAAGAATCAACAACAAGTGGGACACACTCATGAAGTGGAACGAAATTTATTGGATATTTCAAACTTTTTTAACAAATAAAAAACTGAAAAATTGGGCGTGCAAAATTATTCAGCCCCCTTAAGTTAATACTTTGTTGCGCCACCTTTTGCTGCGATTACAGCTGTAAGTCACTTGGGGTATGTCTCTATCAGTTTTGCACATTGAGAGACTGAAATTTTTGCCCATTCCTCCTTGCAAAACAGATGGAGCTCAGTGAGGTTGGATGGAGAGCGTTTGTGAACAGCAGTTTTCAGTTCTTTCCACAGATTCTCGATTGGATACAGGTCTGGACTTTGACTTGGCCATTCTAACACCTGGATATGTTTATTTGTGAACCATTCCATTGTAGATTTTGCTTTTTGTTTTGGATCATTGTCTTGTTGGAAGACAAATCTCCGTCCCAGTCTCAGGTCTTTTGCAGACTCCATCAGGTTTTCTTCCAGAATGGTCCTGTATTTGGCTCCATCCATCTTCCCATCAATTTTAACCATCTTCCCTGTCCCTGCTGAAGAAAAGCAGGCCCAAACCATGATGCTGCCACCATCATGTTTGACAGTGGTGTGTTCAGGGTGATGAGTAGGGATGATCAAACGGTTCGGGTCCACCATCGGTTCGGCCCGAACATTGGATGTTCGAGGTTCGGCCGAATTTAGAACTTTTTGCCCAAAAAGTTCGGAATTCGGCAACCAGAACCGCCCAAAATGCAATGCTTCAGAAAATGGGCTTTAAAAGCCCGTGATTGGACCAGAACCATTAGCAAAAGCCAATTGAGGGGGCAGGAGAATGCTAGGAATGTGATTGGACTGACTAGGGGGTCCCTAGACCAATCATTAGTGAATACGCCCCCCAGTATATAAGATCGCCCCCGCCATATTCCTAGCATTGTTATACTGGACATGGAAGAGAGTGGAAGCAGTTCTGTTAATTTTACTTTAAAAGTGTCATTTAGCATTTATTAGTGTGAGGAAAGGGATATCTAGTGTAGTTAGAGTGCTCCTTTACACTTTAGTTAGCTTCAAAAATTTAGTTTCTGTAGGGAAAGTGTTAAGTGTCAGGGGACCGTAGTGTAGTGTAGGGTTAACTGGCAGTGACTGCTATGGAAGGGTGACAAAACCCTTCCATAGCAGGGTGACCGCTATAGAGAAATGATCTTTTCTCTGAATAGCTTCATCACACCCATATGGCTTCTCACCAGCCAAGCATTTTTAATGCTGCAGGGGCTGCCACTGCCAGTGCTTTTTTGAGGACATGTTTGATGTCAGACATGACATCTGAACATGTGTATAGGGGGTATATATACACATATATGTCTGAATATATACCCCTAGACATATATAGGTGTGATAGTAGCAGAAATAAATGCTTGCGCTAATGAAATCATTTACAGTAATATATTTCTGCTACTATCACACCTATATATGTCTAGGGGTATATATTCAGACATATATGTCTATATATACCCCCTATACACATGTTCAGATGTTTTGCCTGCCTCAAAAGAACCCAAAAAAATGCCAAAAAAACGCTAGCGTCAAAAAAAAAAATGCCCAGGTGTGTTTTTGCTGGCATTTTTTGGGGGGTTTTGGAGGCAGGCAAAACATCTGAACTTGTGCACAGTACCACTATACACAAGTTCAGATGTTTTGCCTGCCTCAAAAGAACCCCAAAAAATGCCAAAAAAACGCTAGCGTCAAAAAAAAAATGCCCAGGTGTGTTTTTGCTGGCATTTTTTGGGGGGTTTTGAAGGCAGGCAAAACATCTGAACTTGTGCACAGTACCACTATACACAAGTTCAGATGTTTTTCCTGACTGCAAAGATCCCCAAAAAATGCCTTCTATTAAACCGGCAAGGTGTTACAGGAGCGAAGCAAACCCCCTGTCAGAAAGTTTTCTAATACAAACAATCCTTTTTTTTCTGGTTCTGGACATGCTACAGAGCTGAAACTTCACAGGTACACATTTTAGACCCCCAGACACAAAATCACACAAAAAAAGTTCTTAAAAATTGTCATTTTTGATAAAAAAGCCAATTATTGAAAAATTAAAAAAAAAAGAGAGAGAGATTTTTTGATTTTTACTTTGGATTTAGTATCTGGGGGGTCTAAAAGGTGTGCATGTGAAGTTTCAGCTCTGTAGCATGTCCAGAACCATAAAAAAAAAGATCGTTTGTATTAGAAAACTTTCTGACAGGGGGTTTGCTTCGCTGCTGTAACACCTTGCCGGTTTAATAGAAGGCATTTTTTTGGGATCTTTGCAGTCAGGAAAAACATCTGAACTTGTGTATAGTGGTACTGTGCACAAGTTCTGATGTTTTGCCTGCCTCCAAAAACCCCCAAAAAATGCAAGCAAAAACACACCTGGGCATTTTTTTTTTTGACGCTAGCGTTTTTTTTTGCATTTTTTTTAGGTTTTTTGAGGCAGGCAAAACATCTGAACTTGTGTATAGTGGTGTATATACACACATCCATATATTTATATACACAACTAGACATATATAGGTGTGATAGTAGCAGAAATATATGCTTGCGCTAATGAAATAATTTACAGTAATATATTTCTGCTACTATGACACCTATATATGTCTAGGTGTGTATATAAATATATTTTTTTTTAATTTTTTCAATAATTGGCTTTTTTATCAAAAATTACAATTTTTAAGAACTTTTTTTTGTGTGATTTTGTGTCTAGGGGGTCTAAAATGTGTACCTGTGAAGTTTCAGCTCTGTAGTATGTCCAGAACCAGAAAAAAAGATAATATAGGTGTTAAAGTTAAAGGAGGGTCCCGACCCACATCCCTGTTCTACTGAAAAATTATCTTTTTTTTTGTTTCATGGTTCTGGACATGCTACAGAGCTGAAACTTCACATGCACACAAAAATCTCTCTTTTTTTTTTTTTATTTTTTCAATAATTGGCTTTTTTATCAAAAATGACAATTTTTAAGAACTTTTTTTTTTGTGTGATTAATAGTTAATGGGGCATGACCCAGAACCCTAGGCACTTTTTAGGGGCATTTTTTTGGGGTTTTAGGGCTTCAAAATGGTGTTTTTTGATTACCGAAGTTCGGGTCCCATTGATTTCAATGGGGTTCTTAAATCCGGGCCGAACTTTTGGAAAATTCGGGTGTTCTGGTCGAACCGAACTTTTCAAAAGTTCGATTATCCTTAGTGATGAGCTGTGTTGCTTTTACGCCAAACATAACGTTTTGCATTGTTGCCAAAAAGTTCGATTTTGATTTCATCTGACCAGAGCACTTTCTTCCACATGTTTGATGTGTCTCCCAGGTGGCTTGTGGCAAACTTTAAACAACATTTTTTATGGATATCTTTAAGAAATGGCTTTCTTCTTGCCACTCTTCCATAAAGGCCAGATTTGTGCAGTATACGACTGATTGTTGTCCTATGGACAGAGTCTCCCACCTCAGCTGTAGATCTCTGCAGTTCATCCAGAGTGATCATGGGCCTCTTGGCTGCATCTCTGATCAGTCTTCTCCTTTTATGAGCTGAAAGTTTAGAGGGACAGTCAGGTCTTCGTAGATTTGCAGTGGTCTGATACTCCTTCCATTTCAATATTATCGCTTGCACAGTGCTCCTTGGGATGTTTAAAGCTTGGGAAATCTTTTTGTATCCAAATCCAGCTTTAAACTTCTCCACAACAGTATCTCGGACCTGCCTGGTGTGTTCCTTGTTCTTCATGATGCTCTCTGCGCTTTAAACGGACCGCTGAGACTATCACAGTGCAGGTGCATTTATACGGAGACTTGATTACACACAGGTGGATTCTATTTATAATCATTAGTCATTTAGGTCAACATTGGATCATTCAGAGATCCTCACTGAACTTCTGGAGAGAGTTTGCTGTATTGAAAGTAAAGGGGCTGAATAATTTTGCACGCCCAATTTTTCATTTTTTTATTTGTTAACAAAGTTTGAAATATCCAATAAATTTTGTTCCACTTCATGATTGTGTCCCGCTTGTTGTTGATTCTTCACAAAAAGTTACAGTTTTATATCTTTATGTTTGAAGCCTGAAATGTGGCAAAAGGTTGCAAAGATCAAGGTGGCCGAATACTTTCACAAGGCACTGTAACTGACCTAATCTGCTGACTATTATTTATGGACTCTTGTTATGCCTATGATTAGAATGATGTTTTTGGTGGTTATTGTCCTAGTGACTAGCAGTGCATTATGTGTATCTACCTGTTTCCTTATGTTTTACTAAAAATCTATTGAAAGTGAAACATCCAAAATGTAACATATATATATTTTTATTATTTATAAGTGTGCTGTGTAATTGAAAACACATAGCAAACATATGATGCTTTTTTTCAAATTTGATTGCAAAAGTGGAAATACACATTAAAGTATATTTCTTATACATGTGTAAGATGTAGTTCTGGAGTAAAAGATGCATTTTTTCTCTTTTTGTTAGGGATGAAATGTCTAACAAAACTATCAATGCTGAAGAAACCTTAGTGAAATTTCAAGACCTGGAGAGTAATCATGAATACAGTGCATATGTCACCTCTAGCACTCGATTTGGAGATGGAAATGTTAGAAGTGATATTTTAAAATTTAGAACTTTAGAAGGAGGTATGGAAAATTTAGATTTTTTGTACACACTAAATAATTTTCCTTCTGTCGTCACATGTATCAAATAAACGCTATGTTCAGTAAGAACTATTTTACAAACATTTTACATATAATATATCTATTTACATATTTCCAGGCTTATTCAACAAATTCTGGTAGCCAATGGAAACAATTCAGATTTCTCTTTGGTATAGTCATGTAGTCTTTGCTGTAGTCTTGGCCGATATGGGTAACTGCACCCTTTGCCTTACCCAATAGGCCCTCTTAGTGTCTTTATGATCCAAATTTAGTGCACCTACCAGTATGTGGTTTCAGTCACGTAACGTGTGTAGTTTTAATAGGGGATCAACTTGTTTACCAGGATCCATCAAATCACTGTTTTCCTTTGTTTCGTTGTGGAGTAATCCAAGGCATTCTGATGCCGGCTAGGGGGGTAAAATATTTTTGCCCCTTCTACCCCCTTTAAGATATTTAAGCTACGTCACATGCATCTTGATACCTTGTTTTGAGACAAAAAAATTTTAACTTCAAGAAATGTCCAAATTTTTAAATTCCTTAACTTTATGACAGAAAAATCCCAAGAACCAAAGACCAGTAAGGGCGTGTGCTGACAGGCATATGTTCACTTCAAACGAATTTTGCATTCCAATACATGTCTACAGGGATGTGGGTCAATGCAGGTCAGATTGAGGTAAATTGCAGGTCAAATGTTAACAAATTCTGAATTATCATAGAAGTCTTTTTAAACTGATGCCTTTGACACAAGCCATATCTTGTCAACAGGGGGGGGGGGGGGGGGTGCAGCTCTCACATTTATTTAAATGCATCTATTCTTATTAAAAATGTATAAGATCTCATCCTATATTTATATATGGGTACAAGGCAAACAGAAAATATTTAAAATAATGTATATAGAACACACTTCAAGATATTTTTTTTCATTTTAGTTCCAAGTGACCCACCAAGAAACCTGTCCTACAAAAACATTAGCTCCTCTTCAGTGATGATTTTTTGGAGTGCACCTATAAAACCAAATGGAGTTATACAGTATTATTCTTTATATTACCAGAATTCTTCCAAAACATATATCAGGGTAAGGCTTTTATATAGAAAATATAATTTTGTTTTCTTACATATCTTATAATTTTTCTTTTCTTAATTATTAATTACAAGCTTTATCTTTAAACATGTTTTGATTGGCTGCATTCACTTTTGGAGCAGGATTTATGCTTACTATATGATATTTTTTTTCTCCACTAACATCATCCATGTTTTCTTGCCTCTTTGTAAATGAAATAAAATTGTTGTTAAAATAGGGGTAGGTTGATAAGCAGGTCTTTTTGAATTATACAAGATGTGTACAGATAGATCTGATCATTTGATCATTCAAGTTATTAATACCCTCATTTATGCTCCATGAGCAGTAATATTACTCTGTAACATGAAGTAGAAGTATGGAAGAGGAGTAAAACTCTAGCCAAAACCTACTTTACATTTTGATGGACAAATTGGTAGTTGTTCATTACAAATCTAACTTCTGTGCTAATATGGGTGACTGTGCAATTTAAAGTAATTGAAAAGATCACCTGTAATAAGGTATGTAAGAGGCTGCTGCTTTACACCAATAGTGTTCCTACATAAACCATGTGTAAAACTAAAATAAAAGTGAAGCGCTTCCTCCTCAAAAATATTGTAGTTGTTTATTGTTGTCTCTACACTACCTGGGGAGGTTTCTTGCCCCAGGTGACAACATGAAGCAAGGTGAAATCTTTTCAAAGGCGGTTACTGAAGGCAACAAAAACACTTAATACCAACAGCAATACTATTATTATTATTAATTGTCCATTGCTTGTTTCCCAGGAAGACATTATTTCATTGTTTGCTAATTATGAGTAATGTGAGTTAGCAAATGAGAAAGGGTTGTAAAATATTGGTACTGAATTTGCTTTAGCTCAAATGTATCACAAGGATGTATCACAAGGTAGAAATAGCCTAGATTTAAAAGCTGTTAGAAATCTGTTTAATAGAACAAATGTCTTGCCAGAAAGGCAAAGCACCTTAGGTGACCATCTGGCCACAAACAGACATATAGGCCTGCGTACACATCCTTCCCAAACTGGTTTTATGAATGTGAGAAAATGCTGCCAACCCTGTAACAAAGTGAATTCATTAAAAGTGTGCAAATAGCAATCAGGATGCAGGTCTTTCCAAAGCAAAAGTAGCAACAAATGCTGCAGTGGATAAAAGGAACATGCTAATTAGGTTCCATACAGCCACATTTACCTCTAGGGAATGCTTATTTTTATATTGGACATGTAAACGGAAAGTTTCCAGTACCGAAAAGATCCAAACATTGTCTTATTTTAGTGCATCCGAGCATTATATTCTGCTGTAAAAAAAAGCATCACTAAGCACAAAACTGGAGAATGTTCCCACTACTCACCATAATATGGTACCTTAGTGAACTTGAGTATTACCTACCATCCTGTATATTGTCAATTGCATGTCATTTCTCAGGGCTGAGCTTCTTGATGGTGAAAATGACAGAACATGCCTGCACATTGAGCATTGGCATGGTTGCTAATAGATTCCGCCAGAAGTTCATGTGACAGGGTAACAGCATATTAGTGTAATTGGAAGTCAGGTACAGGGAATTGTCATTGTATAAAAGGAAATCCTTGAACAAAGACCATAATGGCAGTATCAACGGTTATTATTTAAAGTGCTAGTAAAGTCTGAGAAAAAAAAAAAAACCTCCTCCCTGCAAGATAAGGGCATGATATGCTAGTATGCATCACAGAAACAGTGAATATCTCCTAAACAGTTTAGGTGATATTCCTTGTACCTACAGGTAAGCTTAAAGTGATACTAAAGTCTCTTTTTTTTTCTTCTTTTTTTAAAAATATAAAACATGGTATACTTGACTGCTCTGTGCAGTGGTTTTGCACAGAACAGCCCAGATCCTTCTCTTCACCATTCAGACACAGAGCCGTGGTAGGGCCTTGCTCCCTCTCTCTCCTCATTGGCTCACTTTGATTGACAGCAGCGGGAGCCAATAATGCCTGCTGTGTGTCTCTGCCAATAAGAAGGAGGGAGAGTCTCGGACAGCCGAGTCTCTCATGCAACATCGCTGGATAGAGATGGGCTCAGATAAGTATTAGGAGGGCCAAGAGGGGCTGCTGCACACACAAGGTTTTTTATCTGAATGCATTAAGATAAACAAAAACCTTCTGCCTTTTGAACCACTTTAAATAAAAGCTTACCTATAGGTACAAGTCACCAAGCACCAAGCTGCAGCTTTCATTACCACTGTAAGCTGCAGATGTGAAAAGATTGAAAATAACTTTTGAAATTACATTATCACTTGAAATCCTATAAAAGATTTTAGTAATTGGGTTTACATCTACTTTAAGTGTATGTATTCTTCTGTGCATAACATCACCTTAAAAGAGGTCATTCTTTGTAAATACATGTACGTGTGAGCAGTATACAAAATGCAAAATTAAAGAAAATCAGTTGCTTAAAAGTAACCCTACACAACTTATAAAGATAATTGCCTGGCTATCTCTGGCTTAATTTTTTTCTGAATTACTGATCTAGAACAAGAATGCAGCTAGTGAAGCAAGAAGAAAGCCAGCAATCCTTACCTACAGATTTGTTTTAAAGTGGAAGTCCATTCAAAACCTTACTAAGATTAAACCTGCTCCCACCCTCATTCTAAGCCCTATAATAGATATGCTGTAGAGGAAAGATGTGTATACTTATCTAATCTAAGGGCTAGCTTCAGGGGAGAGATGAGAGCCGTGACAATGGCTGCAGAACCTGGGTGGTGAAATCACTCATAGCTTTGCTATGAGGCATCTGTTATCTGCTGTCCCTCCTCTCGCCTTAAGCTGCTGCTGAGAGCCGATCACATGACCAGACTGGAGTGCCCTTAGATTAGGTAAGTATACACATATTTCCATTGCAGGGTAGTTAGAAAAGGGCTTAGAATGGGAGTGGGAGCAGGTTTAAGCTTAGTTAGGTTTTGACTGGACTTCCACTGTAAATCAGTGACTACAACTATTGCAGTCTGCAGATCAGTGTAGAAAAACAAGCTCTCTGCATTTTCAAAAACAACAGTGACAACCAATGTATTTTCTCTGTAAAGGTTTCCTTTAAGGATAATAGTGAAATCCTAGTCATTACTTCTACATACAGTTCTTTCCTTTTGAGTGACAAGAAGAAACCCTGTGTAAGCTCCAAGTCACAACGAAGATCTTATACTGTATATACAGTAGCTGAGCACTATTTTCTAACCCTGATGTGACAGCAATTAGTGCCTGAAGGACAAATATCTAAGCACCTATATTTTTATGTGGGAAAGAGAGGCTTGAATGACATGGTTCCCCAATACCTAAAAGTACAGGTTTTGTCACTTTAGTTCCCTAGCAAAGGAAGTGTGTAGGACCACTGTAAAGGTAAGCATAGCCATCTGCAGAAACCAGCATGAAACAGAGCCTAATGCTTTGCCCTGAAAAAATAAAGCATAGTTTCTTTTAAATACTAAGGGTAATCAAACTACATTTTTCAAAGTTAATTCAAGTTTGAATGTTAGAATCTAAAGACACACCTCCATGAAAAAGCATGACAGGCAACATAACTAATTGAAAGTATGAAAAATGGGGTGATAAGCACACTCTCTGATCATTCTCTTTTATCCTGTTGTAATTTATTCATTGGACCGTGCTTACACTAATTATTTATAGCTACTGCCCACCATGCGAAATCTAGTTATTTTCAAAGTCACCCTAAGCCATTAAATGCAACCCAATATATTGTTTTGACCTAATACATTTAGAAGCATTTTATATGGTTTGAGTTTTTGATCTCTTGGAATGGTTCCCATTTTTCTTCTCTGCTAGTCCATAGCATTTCCTTTTCCTTTTTCTATGTAATTTTCACTGACTTTAAGAGATATTAATAGTGATGCAGACACATATTATCTGTGCTTTTCTGTGTAGTGTTATACTTTGCCATTGGAATTATATTTTTTGCTTTTCTTTTGTAATGAAAGTTAAACTTAAACATAGTTATCTGCTCTGTGTTTCTTATACCTCCAATTTTGTTTTGTAGAATCTCACATCCAATGATTTCAGTTTTGACAGTAATGGTTTTTTAGCCATAATTGATGGTCTTGCAAAGTTCAGTCACTACCAGTTTTGGATTACTGCAAGCACTGTTTTTGGAGATGGAAATCAAGCTAGTGAGATTATTGATGTTAACACAGAGCAAGATGGTAGGTTACCAACAAAATTCTCCTGTGGTTTACAGTTGTATAGAATATGTACTTGGTGTGTTTTTAAAGTGCTGGGCTCAAATACAAGATGCAATAAGCAACACTGCCATTGTTCTACATATCAGATGCATCTGAAAACATTATTGTATTTACAGTATAGAGCATGGGTGTCCAACCTTTAGGCTTCTCTGGGCCACATTGAGTGTAGAGAAATTTTCTCGGGCCGCATATAAAATATATACTATAGTTGAGGTATATACTGTAAGTAATAAAACGCCGCCACGTCCTTCCCGCGCCACCCCCCCGTCTATCATAGGAGCTGGTCCAGGAAGCGGGGCTTCATATGACAGCGGCCCCTGGGTAAACAGGAGATCCCTGATCTGCTTTTAATCCGGCAGCACTCCCCCTTCCGTCCCCTCCGAGGCAGCCTCTGCCTACAGTTAGTTGGAAGCCACTGTGGCTGTGCCCCCAACTCGACTTCCTTCCTCCCCAGCAAAAAAATAATAATTGTCAGGGGGCAGTGGGCCGCATTGCCTGCGGTTCCGGGCCACATACGGCCCTCGGGCTGCAGGTTGGACATGCCTGGTATAGAGCATCAAAATCCTCCTTATTCCTGACAATAGTATAAGACACTCACGCACGCATGCAAGCACGCACACACACACACACAAATTAAAAGAGAACATTGGTGAAGATTGCTCTTGTTCCCATGCTCACTGTCTATAAATCACTTTCATATCATTTCTATACTTTCAGTTTCCTAAAAAATAGAAGTAAACTAAGGTTTGGGCTTCTATAGGTAATTGGGCTTTTGCTAAGTGTTTTGACAATATTTGGCAGATGCAACTGTACCATCAGTTTAAGTCTTAGAAGTAAAAATAATTCCTGCACATGTATCTGTGGTCATGTGTGAGTAGTCATGAATCACAGCAGAGCTTACTCATACAAGGTTTTATGGGCCCAAGCCTGTAGATATACTTTATTTAATATGATTTTTTTTTCTAGTCCCTGAAACACCACCTATGATCAGAGAATGCAAAAACCTAACGTCTACTTCAGTCTTGTTATCATGGGATCCCCCAGAACGTCCAAACGGTTTTATAACTGCTTACTACATACAGATTTATGGACCACAGGGAAACAAGTCTTTTCCTGATACTATGGAAGTTTCCATCACTTTAAAGGATCTTGAACCATTTACCCAGTATTTTATCTTTGTTGCTGCAAGAACAATAAAAGGAACGGGTCCTTCTGTCCGGCTTCCATTTCTCACAGATGAAGCAGGTAATTGTCCTATGACATATTTGTGCTAAATTAAAATCATCAGAAAAGTGATCCTTCATAATCCTGTACATGTTTCCAGTTTCACTGTCTTCGTCTTCTTTCTCATGTTTCTTGAATGTTTGTTGAATTATTACATTTCTCTAACAAGGTCAAAGCTGTGCATGATATGTTCTTCTTTGGTGCTTGAATTTCATTGCTTTGACAGGTTTAGCTACGTTACAAAAACTGTACTTACACTGGTGGCATTTTATTATTTTGTCCTCTGCACTTGACCGAAAGTCACACTGAGAGCAGAGTAGTTTGACATTTTGTCATAGAAAAGATTATTTAATGATGCCTTGTGGTATCGCTCATTGTGACTCTATCCTAAATGCATCTATAGCTTTTTTGCCTTGCTGATCTAAAAATATGTTTACCTGAATATTTTTCTGCTTTTTTTTTTTTTTTTTTACAGATATCTGTTATTGTTTATTTGTTTGTCATTTTGTTTTTACCTTAATATCGAATTAGTTTGCTAAAGTAAATTAAAAAGTCTACTTTTTCTGTACATGGAAAATATCACATAGATGATGTTGGTAATAAAGTTCAGTGCTTAAGGGTGGCATTTCAAGTTATTTGCAGCAGTACTATCAGCATTTTTTCAAGTCGGCATGTATATATATATATATATATATATATATATATATATATATATATATATATATATATATATATATGTATGTATATATATATATATATATATATATATATATATATGTATATGTATATGTATATATATATATATATATATATATATATATATATATATATATATATATATATATATATATACATTATATATATATATATATATATATATATTTTTTTTTATATACATAAATGGTATAACAGATACTGTGTATACTGTATGTATTCAGCTCACGCTATGTGTCTGTTCTTAAGCACAGTCCTTTAAAGCTGAACTTGATCCACTTTTTAAGTCTAATGCCTGTTTAGTCTAATAATATTAGAATTACTTACCTTATTCCTCAGTCCTGTAGGCTTTTTACCCACTGGTTTAAGAATGAAGCCTTTGTCCCACAAAGTCACTCCTACCTGCAGTTGTGTGGTCTTCCCTTTTGACAATGATATCCAAAATAATGCTAGACCAGTGGCCATCACTAGTCCTACACTGTATGTGATAATATCAAGGGCACATTAAAGTGCTGGAGTGAAGAATATTTCTGGCCGCCATATGACCACTGAATTTGGTACCTATTCCTCTGGATTACACCCCGCTTTACTAAATGAGTATTATATCATAAACATGGTGTGGGATACCATATTGGCATTTTTATAGCTGATTGGAGTTCAGCTTTAAGTGCTGCCAGAGAGGAGAACTCCGTAAAGTAAATATGATATATTTGTATACTGGCTGGTCACAGAATGAAGAGTAGGCTGCTCATCTGTGCAAGCAGTCAAGAAAATAAAGTCTACTGCACACATGTCAGGGTTTTTATAATAATTTCTGTTATGGGATAACATGTTGGTCCTTGTTGTGAATGCTGACACTGGATAATACCTGAGGAAAATTGCAGTGGCTTTCTAGAAAAGAAGGCATTGTGAGGCCCCATTTAAATCTGCGCATTACGCGAATTCACATTTTTTGGCCATTTTTTGTGTTTTTCATGCAGCAACATAGGGAAGCCCATTTACTTGAATGGGTTGTCCTAAGTGTGACAAACACACCAAAGAAGCTAATGCACTTTTTTAGGTGCAGAGCTTGGTGTGTCTTAGGACATTTGCAGTGGGATGCAATATACATTTGCTGGCCATGATTATGGTGCAATTAACAAATTCCAGCACCATGCATTCCAGGAACATGTGCAGAAATGCGCATTATTGCTCGTATTCCCGGAATGTGCAATGCTAGGGTTACTTTAAAACATTCTTAGCCATGCATTTTTTGCATTAAAATACCTATATATTAAACGCCTTACCTGATGAAAGAATAATAACTCTGTTCAGCTTCAACCTAGATAATAATTCAAAAACCTCTACCAGGCAGCATAGTCTGGTTCTTGATTATCATAGCGTGGTCCTGAACCTCTGCTGCAGGTAGAGGTTACAGCTTGGTCCATGATACACATCCAGCTTATTGATAGGACATTGATGGGTCATCGCCTTGGCTCTTCCTCCTTTCAGGATGTTTCCAGTGTTAAGCTGGTTATACTCATCTCAAATTTTAGCCAATACCTACTGAACTGGTAAAAATTCAACTGTGAGTGGCCCTGATGGCACCCTATGGCTAGACAAACTTGATTGAAAGTCACGTATGACTAGCCTTAGCATGTCTACTGCAGAAGGGCCCATTGGCTCTGCATTTTCCCCTCCTTTTCCAGTTTTGTTGGGGAGGAGATCACAGAAAGCTCATCCCATGACAAAATCAGAATGACAAATCAGGTATTCCTACCAGTTGCATTTAAAAATACATTTAGTTTATATATTGTTTTATATTAACAGAAGTGCATTCATTATTGGTTTTTGTACCTACCTGGAAATCTACTTTAATCTACTTTTTAAAAAATATATATTTTTGTATAATATTTCCAAAATCATTGAAAACATTACACCCTTTGCATTACAGAGCCATCAGTACCTCCTTACAATCTGACTTTCATCAATGCAAGTGACAGCTCTGCTTGGTTGCAGTGGAGGCCTAGTCCAAGACCTAATGGTATTGTGCACATGTACAGCTTTAAAATTGTGGAAAACATCAGTCAGTCTATATTCTTTCAGGTAAATATATCCAAAACTTAGGAAAAATGAAACAGTTGCCATGGATGACTTAAAGTAGAAGTCCACCTTAACACTAAAATCCCTGCATCTACAGACATCCACGATCTAACACTAACTTATCTAGCCCTGTAAAGAAGAAATGACTATACATACTTTTTTTGAAGCCAATCCGACCTTATACGATGCTGAGCTGTCAGCCGCGGCTTCGCTGTGGAGGCGGTTGCAAAGAACACAACCGGCAACGGAACCCCCATAGTAGTTTTATGGGTGATGTCCCTTCCCATTCATTTCACAGCCGTTATCGGCTGTGTCCTCTCCAGAGCTTCCACCGCTGGAGACCGGATCAGTCTCAAAAAAGGTATGTATACTGATTTCTTGTTTACAGGGCTAGATAGGTTAAATCATGGATGCCTGTAGATGCAGAGATTTTAGTGTTAGGGTGGACTTACACTTTAAATGTAAAATCAAAATGTTTTTCTCTAGTTAAAGAGGTTGTAAACTTCAGAAAAAAAAAATGTAAAAAAGAAAAACCTGAAAGACAAAGGCATAATGAGCTAGTATGCATCACATACTAGCTCATTATAAAATGCTTACCTAATAACAAAGCCCCGCAGTGCCGCCTGCTCTCCGCTGAGATGGCCGACATGTTCGGCCGTCCTTCTTCCTGGTTTGCATCCTCTGGCCAATCAAATGACATCACTCCCGCGCATGCGCGTGGGAGCCGCCGTTCACGGCACAGGGCTCTTAAGGAACGGCACAGGTGGCCGTTCCTTCAGGGCGCATGCGCCGATGACGTCACCGGCTGAATGCAATTGTAAATATCTCCTAAACGGTGCAAGTTTAGAAGATATTTACAGTACCTATAGGTAAGTCTTATTATAGGCTTACCTATAGGCAAAAGTCATGAAGGGGGGTTTACAACCTCTTTAATTTGTTTTTTAGTTATGAATAGAATGGGGAAAGGTTCATGATCCTTTGACAATTTTTCTACTGTCTATTTCTCTGCTGGGTAAATTCACATCTTTATTTGTCCTGGTGTCCATTGTCACCGAAACAGAAAGTGGGGGAGAATCCAAAATTTTAGAGTTGTCATCAAAGCAAGAGGTGGAGGAAATTCATTCAATGGGGACAAATGTTTGGTGACATGAGAGGACCTGCCCTCATGTTTAGGGAGATTTTCTTCACTTTTCTTTACCATCTTAGAACAAGAGGAGAGATAAAAGGAAATATCCCTAGTAGGATACTGACAAAAAAAAAAACTAATAGGAGTTTTATGTAAAGAGCATGCACACTGGTACATCTTTTACTTCAAAAATCACAAAAGATAAGTTGATTTAATCCTATTGCCTCTATTCCATCTCCACTACACAATCAGATTTTAGCATGAAAATCTATATATCTGTTAATACAGTATATGTTTATATTATAACAATAATTAGATGCACAGAACAGTAATATATACAAAGTCTTGCAGTAATGGCTTTGAGTTTTATTTTGATGCCTGGAAAAGTATAGTCCCAGTACTGTATGTAGACATTATACTGCACTATGTACTTCTGAAAAATAGCATTTCGTTGTACAAGCTTCACCCCTTATGTCATATTATTTAGTAAAAACTACTACTAAAATGCACTATTGGAGCTGGCATGCTGACTGCTTTTTTTGCAGTGCTGCCTTTCAACTATGCAGATTACCCAGCTAGAGAAAAAAAGTATGGTTGGAGGTATACTAAGCAATAAAATCACAAGAGTCTTCTTTTTCTTCTCAACAACTTCCTTTTCCTCTCAACATCCCTTACTCTAGTTTGCACAGTTCTCTTGCTGAAATTACCCAGATTGTAAATATTTGGGTTTAGTGCTGCCCGTTGTAACCCTGCACCCATGGGTACTAACCCACAAAGGCCATTAGGGTAAATATGACTTAGGTAGTGTCCATATTAACTAGGCTGTTTTTTGTTTCTCAGAATATATCAGGTGCTCAGACAGAAGCAAAGCTTACCAATTTGGACCCATTTAAGACCTATGTAGCCAGTGTATCTGCTTTTACAAAAGCAGGGAATGGTAATCAATTTAGCAATACTATTCAGTTCACAACAGAAGAGTCAGGTATGTATGAATATATATATTGATATATTGTATGTTTATCATCGTCCAAACTACTTTGCACTGATGTTTTTCTAATAATCTGCTATTATAAGTGATGTGTGATCCAATGTTACTATGTGAATGTAAAATGTATATATTTCTTTAAAGCCCCAGACTCGGTCCAGAACATGCGTTGTGTGGCAACAAGTTGGCAGTCCATTTTAGTACAGTGGGATCCACCAGCTCGCCCAAATGGAAAAATAACTCAGTACGTCCTAAAATTTCAAAATATTGCTACCTTTGTTTTCGCTACTGATATTGCCTACACCTTCAGGGATCTTCTATCCAATACCACATATAACTTCTCTATTCAAGCCTCAAATTCTGCTGGAGAAGGAAAGGAGGACACATGCACTGCAACAACAAAGTCTGAAGAAGGTACCGTGTGTTATCTGACATGTAAATTGATAGCTGTACACCTTTTGAATGTTAATATTTGTTTAAAAGTAATACTGCCATTATGCCTACTTTAAGTTTTGTGAGGAGGTGTCAACAATGATAGCCTCCATGTTTAGCTCATGACAGATTTGCTTTAAAGGTGATCAAAAAAATTGGGATCACCCTAACTTCATGGAGATTTATGTTTGATTTGATTGTAGCAGTGCACAGGTTTTATAAATATTAAAGCTAAGGTTTTGATTCTTTTGAATTGGAAATAATTTTATAGCTGCTGTCAGCTTTTTTATTAATGGTGTTCTGGCATTAGTCATGGTTAGAGAGCCAGCACTGAGTCATTGACAGTACATTTATTTTTGACACAAGGTGAAATCAGATTAGCTTCACTGTCTCACAACAGAGTGTCTGGCTAACATTACTTGTAGTTTTTATTTAATGATGCTATCTATGGCACTGAAATACCCTTGAAAACTAGTATTAGATGACATGTACTATATTACAGGCATACCGAAAATAGTTATATTTGTAGACTTTGTAAACTTTCATGCAGAATTATTATAGTGTACCTATTTACTACAAGGCCAGCAAAGCAGAAAACCTCTCGTTGTTACTGTGGTATATAGTGACTCATTCTTACTACACCACGTGAGTACTTATAGATGCTACTTAAATGTAGCTGAGGAGCTTTATGGGGAGCATAAGTGACCAACTGACTAAGTAAGTAAAATAGTAGTCTTTGGAGTTGCACCGAAGCCCAGGCATTCTCATTATTATCTGGTGTGAACTGTTTCTTTCCCACTTGGCTCTCACTATTCTTTTGTTTTATTTAGAAACAAGCTCTAGAAAATAAATAGGGCATATAATATTCATGTGCATACACTTTTTCTTGCTTTTTTATCTTTTTTTTTTTTTTAGCCAAGTTGGATTACATCTTTTACATTATTGTATTAATAAAATTAAATACAGTTATAACTGTGACAAAGGGGTGATTTACTAAAACTGGAGAGTGCAAAATCTGGTGCAAAGAAACCAATCTGCTTCCAGGTTTTTTCGTCAAAGCTTCTCTCCAGTTTTAGCAAATCAACCCCAAATTATAGACAAAACATCCCACCTTGGACTAGTCATGCAGTATATGATATTCCCATTCGAGGGATACACAATGTTAGTGGATCAGACACAGTGTTACACAATGTGAGTCAGAGGGGTTGATTTACTAAAGGCAAATAGACTGTGCACTTTGCAAGTGCAGTTGCACTCTAAAAGTGCAGTTGCTCCAGAGTTTAGTAAATGAGGTAAAGCTTCACTTTACAAAGAACACCCAATCATATGCAAGGGAAAAAAAAAACTGCACATGATTGGATGATGGAAGTCAACAGATCTCCCCCTCATTTACTAAGCTCTGAAGCAACTCCACTTGCAAAGTGCACAGTCTATTTGCCTTTAGTATAGCAACTCCATAGTCTATACCCTGGGCCACCATTGAATGCTTCCTAACAGAGGAACAGCATATTTTGCAGTTTAACTGTCGAACATGTGCTGTAATTTAAATATGACAGTGGTGAAGTTATACTGTATAATAACTTTAGGAGCATTGCTGTGTATTCTTTCAATTGTAGCTGCCTTATGCATTGGATTATTAACCGGTTGCCGACCGCCGCAAGCACATATACTGCGGTGGTCAGCCCCGGCCAGGCAAAGTGACGTATGGGTACGTCACTAGCCTATAAGCCACTAGGGGGCGAGCGCGCGCCCCCGGAGGCGCGCTCCCGCCCGGCCCGTTCACGGACACCTCGGGTCCGCCGGTCACTCGCGATCGTCCACTGTGAAGAGAGAAATGCAGGCGGCTAATGTAAACAAAGCCGCCTGTCATTCTTCCCTGTGTAACAGCACAGATCATAAGGTCCTGCTATGTAGGACCGTTGATCTGTGCTGTTACATGTAAAGCCACATCCAATCATAGTTAGAAACACGCCCCTAGGGACACACTTAACCCCTCCTTCCCCAATAAAGTTAACCCCTTCCCTGCCAGTGTACTTTTTACAGTAACAGTGCATATGTATAGCACTGATTACTGTAGTAATGTCACTGGTAAACCCAAAAGTGTCAAAAATGTCAGTCAAGGGTCCGATCTGTCCGCCGCAATGTTGCAGTCCCGCAAAAAAAATCGCAGATCGCCGCCATTACTCGTTAAAAAAAAAAAAACAACCAAAATTACAAAAATCTTTCCCTTAGTTAGTAAACGCAATAACTTTTGTGCAAACCAATCAAAATACGCTTATTGTGATTTTTTTTACCAAACATATGTAGCAGAAAACAAATTGGCCAAAAATGTTAAAAAATTTAGATTTTTACATTTTTTGGGGGGGAATTTCATATAAAAAAAATGTGAAAAATATTGTTATTTTTGCAAAATTGTCGCTCTTTTTTTGTTTATAGCACATGATCAAAAAATCGCACAGGTGATCAAATACCACCAAAAGAAAGCTCACTTTGTGGGAAAAAAAGGACGTCAAATTCGTTTAGGTACAGCGTCGCACAAATGCGCAATTGTCCGTTAAAGTCACGCAGTGCCGAATCGCAAAATAGGCCCTGGTCAGGAAGGGGGTAAAATCTTCCGGGGCTTAAGTGGTTAAGTGAACTGAAAAGCAATGGTCAAAGTGTACAGTCTACAATTTCCAACCAGCCCTCTGTCTGGAAAAGTGCACAAGAGCACAACTGTGTATATTAAAGGACATCTGTGTTAAGAATACAAATGTCTTTCCAGTAGCTGGCTTTGTTGATGTATGACATGCAGGTGTCACTATGGGTAATACAAGCCAAAAGGAATTACATTTCTAAAGACTGATCATATGTTAGTCAATAAAAGCAAGCAATGTGACCAAAGAGGGCATCACTTCCTACAATCTGGCTCTGTAGAGGTGCGCTGCACTTCTGATAATCAGAAAACAGAATATTCTAACAAGCAGGAAAATCACTTTTACATTCTCTGAACCACATTCGTTTATATACAAAAAATGGATGAAAATTGTGTCTTTATTCATTTAACTTTGGGACAGTATGATATCTCAACAGTCTTTGTTTACAGTTCAAATCATGCACACCAAGAAGTAGACTTCTAATTTACATATTGTCACTATTTAGACTTGAGAAAGGGCACTGAAACATTGGCTTTGGCTTTGCTTGCCATATTTTCCCTATAACAGCATGCTCCCTGGAGTGCTGGCAAGGCAACCTTTAAATGACAATTGGACATTGAATGGTGTCATTCCCTTACCTATTTGAAGCACCCACATATTTATTTGTTGGTCACCCAAAGTATGGAGAGCAGCCTAAGTACAATCATTCAAAGGGAGACATCTGTCTGTCCATGGTCAATTGTGGTGACAAGCATCATAAAACACAACATAAATGCATTACATATAAAACGAGCTGTTATTTGGGGCATTGCTGAGATGTGAGCGAGGCAGGCCGCACATCGCTAGAGCTACTTTTATATGATCCTGTCCTACTATCCTGTACCAGCTCTTTTCACCTCTCATTAGCTCAATTTGGCAAGCCACATTCTCCACATTTCGACTGTTTGTCTCCAGAGGCTGCAAATGTCTCGTAAGCAGCGCAGCACCAGATCCTCTCTGTGCCCCTCCTGCTTGTCTCCAGTGGCGGCTAACTTGCACACAAGGGAACAGAGTGCAGCTATGGATTTCTATGGAGAAATTCTGCTCCCGCCTCAGTGAGGCTGAAGACAGGATCTCCCAGGCTGAGGACACCATTAGAGCTCCCAGGAGCTCCATGCATTGCAAATGCAGGTAAGGACACTTCAGGATAAGGCCATAGATACAGAAATTCGCCTTAGGTACTATAATATATGTATCCTGGATCTACCTGAAAAAGCAGAAGGTTTCCAGCATGCTAAATTTGCAGAGTCTTCTCAGGCCATGCTCCTAGGCCAGGAAAATCTACCTCCTACATTTGTGGTAGAGGGAGCTCACCGTGTGCCACCCACTCCACCGATCCCTTGGGTCCCACCGTGGCCCTTCCTCCTACGGGTGCTTAATTACTGGGACAGGGATATAATGCTGTCTATGACACGCAGAAAGAAGGACCTTTCCTTTAAAAATAATTAAATTTCCACATTCCCTGACTCACCTGAAATCCAACAATGCCGCCGTTCCTTCAAGGAAGTTTCTCAAGTGCTTTAGAGAAAAGGGCTTTACCTACAGCCTTCTCTTTCCCAGCAAACTCCAGGTCATTGTTGGGGACATGCCCCACTTCTTCAAAACACCTGAGTCGTCCTCCTCTTGGCTGGACACCCACAGACCCTTGTAAGGTACCTTTCCGTCAGGATTTGGCTGTCCGCGTTGCTTCACCTGGCTTGGTCTCAAGGTATTCTTCTGTCGTTTGGGCTGGTTGCCATTGAAACAGCTGTTGGCCATTAGCTTGGTGTAACATTCTGCACCTTGCATTATTAAGTTGCTGTTGGGCACTGTTTATGGACTGCATCCTTCGTTTACTGAAGCTAGCGCTCCTTAACACGGAGTTCAATACTCCTTGGTAATGTGTTCTTCAGGTTTACATACAAGTTGCACCTTATGGTGTTAGATGCATTGTTTCTAACCATTGGATCACTTAACGGTTCTCAGGGACGTTTTTGGAACTCTGGTTGACCTTTCCATCACCATCGGACAACATCTGTGACTAATTTTTGCTCTGTTTTGGGTATAGGCCTGGCTCCGGAAGACTCCTGCTTTTTTTGTTTTTTTTAGTCAGTTTGAGTATGGGCAGGGTAGGTGCAGTTGTTTCTGGGTATCATTTTTTTGTGTGTTTTTGTGTCTGTGTTGCCTCACTTTCCTTTTGCTGCTCCCAGGTTTCTCCTCCCCACTGAGCTGCCCTCCTCAGTTTTGCTTAAAATTACCGATCTATATGGCTGCAAAACAGTTGGACACTCTAAAAATCTTCTCATGAAATGTGTGGGGATTAAATTCAAAATTTAAAAGAACACTCCTCTTTCAGTATCTGAAACCCTTGGCCCCACATATCATTTCGCTCCAAGAGACACATCTCCTGGTGTTAAAAAAACCTTGGATACAAAAAGGATTTCATGCTATCTATTTCACTTACTCCAGAGGAATTTTAAATCCTCATTAGTAAGTCACTCCCTTGTACAGTGGAGTTGGTACATACTGACCCTCAAGGGAAATAGATAATAGCACTCCTAAATCCATGGCAACAGCACTACATTATAGTTGCTGTTTATATGCCCTCCTTTCTCAGCTTCACTATTATACACTATACTAGAGAAGGTTACTCTGTATCCCCCATCTAGACTGCTAAATCTGGTGATTTTAATGCCATTCTCTCTCCTGATTTAGACAAATCTTCACCCAGACAACCTACGTCTGGCCTACTGGCATCCTGGTCGCTTAAAGCAGATCTTACTGTGTGTAGTGATGAGCCAAACACCCCCCTGTTCGGTTCACACCAGAACACCGCAAACAGGGGAAAAGTTTGTTAGAACATGCGAACTCCATTGAAGTCTATGGGACTCAAACATGAAAAATCAAAAGTCTTAATTTTAAAGGCTTAAATGCAAGTTATTGCCCAAAAAAAGTGTATGCTGACAATACTGACATTTCTAAAGGAAAAAAAGTGTAATTTAAACTTGCTCCTGGCTGTAATGTATTGTCGGCTCCCGGCAATACAGATAAAAAAACATGAAAAAAATGGCGTGGGGTCCCCCCCCAGTCCATAACAGGCCCTCCGACTCAAACTCGAAGCTCTTCCCTAACTGTGTGTTACTAAGTGTGGAGATAGCGACATCCTGATACCAAAGATTTCTCCTGTTTTTCCTCGTCCTACCGGACGGCTTCCCGTATCGACTTGGCGTTTGCCAACTCTTCTCCATGCCATGCTCCACTGGAGCTCACCCTGAGGGTAAGTTAGGCACGCAATGTGTCCATGTGGTGCCTAGGTACTCAATGGCTCTCTCACCCTGATATTTCTGAGGCGATTCCTCCTTTACTAGAGGATTATTGGCTGCAGAATGAGGGTTCTGCCACACCTACCTTCAGATGGAATGCCTTCAAGGCTTGTGCAAGAAGACACTACATTTCAGCCATTGCAGCAGTTTGAAAAGACAGGGTTTCTGATGCTAATGCCCCCCAGGACCACGTTACTACTCAAACTCAGGAATATACTACTGACCCCACCCCTGCCAATTTTGATACCCTTATGATAGCTAGGAGGGACCTTCATTTACATTGTGTTGAGTTGACTAAGGTCACAAGACTGGATCTGCATAAGAGTAAACAAACTTTTTTTGAGCAGGGGATCGTAATGGGAGGTTCCTGGCCCTGTTAGCACAGCATGACACCCCCCTCACCATTGTCCCCGAAATAAAAACAGAGGGGGGTTCGGTGGTGACCTCATTTGATGACATACTAAATGAGTTCAGGACCTTCTATAGTTGTCTCTACACCTCTTCTTTATCTCCAGACTACAACCCTGTTGATATGCACCCTATTCTGGATTCGGTAGCCTTGGGCTGGCTCTCCGATACAGAGAGGGAATTTCTGGAATGACCCATAACTCATGAGGAGGTTCTTTTGACCATCAATTGCTTCCAGAGTGGTAAGATCCTAGGCCTATATAGCCTCCCTATATAATTTTACAAGACACACAGTGCACAGCTGGCTCCTCGGTTAGCTGCCCTTTTTACGGATTGCATGGCTGATGATGCCCTCCCCTTCTCCATATGTGAAGCTCATATCATTTTGATCCACAAAAGCCCTAAGGATCTAGCTCTCTGTGCCTCATATGGGCCAATGGTGTTATTAAACTTGAATTTCAAAATCCTTGCTAAGCTTCTCACATGTAGACTAAATAGCATCCTCCCCATGGTCATAGACTCAGATCAAATGGGTTTTATGTCTAGTAAATCCACAGTCATAAATATCCATAGACTCTTTACTAATATCTATGCCCCACACACCAACCAGTGCACACTGGTAATAGCATCCCTATATATAGAAAAAGCTTTTGATACAAGCAATGGAAAGTCCTAAGTTGTATGGCATTTCGGCTCATCTTCATTTAAAGGTTATACACCTTGCACCTTGTACAAACACCCCACTGCATCTATTAAATTGTGAGATCACCTATCTGAACCTTTTTCACTGTATATAGGCACGCAGCAGGGCTGCCACCTTTCCCCAGCTCTCTTTTCCATCACTATGAAGCCAATAATGGAGGCTCTCTGCAGTTCCCCAGAGACTGAATGCCTTCATATTGGTTGGCTGGAGAAGAGGATAGCCCTGTATTCTGATGATCTACTCCTCTTTCTTAATAATCCGGGATCCTCCCTACAGGGTTCTCTTCAGATCCTCAATACGTTCTCGGAGGTCACAGGCCTCTGGTTGTACTGGACATAGTCTCAGCTTTTTCCTGTTGATCCTGAGGCCAGGGCAAGAGCTCCACTTGATGTCCATCTACAGTGGGTGGACACGTTTAAATATAAGGGTATTAAAATATCTTGCTCTGTTACTGAATATGTGAATTTGAATTTGTTACCAACTCTTGTTGTTGTCAAGGTGAAGCTTAAGGCATGGAAGAACTTCCCATTATCACTATTAGGTCGTATAAATTTTGCCCAAAATTTGGCCCAAATAGATACCTAAAACGTTTTTTTTCCACACTTATTAAAATTTTGGTCTCTTTTCTATGGGGCCCCCATCCAGCCAAATAGTCTACTTTAATGAGCCCATCCTCACAAGGGGGCCTCTCAATGCCTGATTGTTTTAAATATTTCCTAGCTTTGCAAATAGTTACAGCCTACTGGTGGCTATGTCCTAATAACTCTAACACTGCGCCGGTTCTGGAGGCAGCAGTGCTTTCCTCTATGGAAGCCCTTCTATTTTTGCCTTTTCATGGAAATAAGGCCCCATACCCTGTGACACCTCTTATGCTTACCACCCTTAAGGCTTGGAAAGTGGGCTTGGGTCTTGAACCTGGTAATTCACTGCAGCATTCCCCGAACAGCCCTTATGGATTAACCCCCACCTTCACTCATCTATACTCTCTTCCGAATCCCCAAGCCTGGACCACATTTGAAATTAAAGCACTCTCATCCATAGTGGATCTAGGTAAATTTAATTCCCCACTATTTTCTAGAGATATAATGTCCCACTCTCCTATTATTTTAGATATTGGCAATTATTCCATGACTTTAGCAGCCAAATTCCTGGCTCTCCAGTGTGCCTCCTCATGTTAGCTCCTGAGCAGACTGTGCAGACTGACTGCTCGATAAAACCTATGTCGGTCCTCTGCAACCATTTATGCTCAGTTAACCCATGGAATTGGCTGTTCTCTGGACTAAACGGCTAGCAGAAATTCCGGATCTTGAAATATATGGAATCTCCCATTTAAACAACTTGTCTCCCTCAGAGACTGACTTATCCAATTTAAAATAGTGCACCAATCCTAATGTATGCCATACAGGTTGCATAAAATGGATCTGGATCTGGACACACCACCTGATTGTTGGAGATGCTCTCACCTGAGGGGTGATTTCATTCACATCTTCTGGTCATGCCCTGTAGTCACACAATACTGGGAGGCAGTGGTCCATGTTATACAAAGGGTCTCCAGAAGGGTTATTTCCCCTTCTTTACGGGTCTGCTTACTGGGTCTGGTTGAGGAGCTGGCCCCTACGGTGGTGGAACGGACATTGCTGGGCCGTTTCCTATTTTATGCCAGGAAAGCAATAACCCTTCTATAAGGACACTAAATATAATAGAGGGTGTCCAATTTTAAAAAAGTCTGGGGCAAATAACTTAATGATGATGATGCTATGGGACAAGTCTGATGTTGCTCAAAAAGGACTAATTTTCCTTTTGTTTTGTCTGAGATGTCTTAACCTAGTAGGGAGGTGGACAAGGCCATATCAACTTACTGGGGATGTTTTTTCCGGTTGCTTTACATTTGAGTACAAGTGTGAGCCACCCACACACACTTTAAGTTGTATTATTTTTATGTACTTTGAGTGTTGGTGGCCGTGAGGCGCTCTGGCGGTCTGCCTAGTGTTGACCCCTGCGTGGGTGATGTTTATGTTTCTCAAAAATCTAATAAAATTTTTTTTTTTTAAATTAGCTGTTATTTATAGACTTTAGTGTTGCATGACAATCTAAGTGTGTGCTATACAAGACTGAGATTGTGATATGTATAGATAAACTATTTTAACATTGAACACAAAAAGATCAGGGCTGCAATTTACATAAAATTCAAGGACAGTGTGAATAAGAGCAGTGCCTAAAACAGCAGGACTGGCCCCCAACTTTTCTCCTACAAAAATACAAGTGCTACCTTAATTTACATCTGGGCCACTGTAACATCGCCTGTCTTTCTTTACTGTAGTACTTGTATCTTGACTGCTAATGTTGTGGCTGGATGATCCATACTACTACTAATGATCTGAGAAAGTATTGTGATCACTAGTAATAGAGCTCAGTTACACTTTCAGTTTACATGGCTAAGTAAATTCCAGGTGCATCAAAAGAAAAAGTGTGCAAAGTTTTGCAGTTCAATTCCTTCAGAATGTAGCTTGAGCGGCAAAACCTACTGATTTAGACTTTTAACTCGCAAACAGAAAAGCTCATGCTCCCTGATGATTGGAAAGCCATAGCTCTGACTTAGCAGGAGACATGTCAGACCTCTAGTGTGACTCCTGTGTCCAGGATCTACAGGATGCTGGCAGAGGACAGGCTTTTCTACTTGGTTTTTCTAACTCTACCGTGGCTCCATTTTAAAGAAAAAGAACTTAAGACTTTTCACATCTTTTACTTTGATACACATTAAATATATTTATCTAATTTAAACCAAATGTTTGGTTGGGCTTTAAAGTAGAATCTCAGCCAAAAACAAATTGACTCTAAATCCACTGACAGCCACATTCTAAGACTAGTAAAGCAAAAATTGCTATACATACCTTTTTTGCAGCCAATCTGATCCGGTCTCCAGCTGTTTGCTTGACTATGCTCCAGCCAATATACCTTTAATGCCAACTATTTTGAATACATCTGTATTTCCATCTGACAAAGTGTTTTAATTCGACATTCAACATATTTTTTAATATAATAAAATAAAGGTTCGTTAGAGACCAAAAATGATATGAATTTTACAGTATACATGCCTTTCTTAGGAAATCTGTGCATTTCATAAACCTCCTGGACCTGGGAATATAGATGTCTTTGGTGTCTTACCGATTGACATCTTATTATACATTAGTATAACCACTTTTTGTGAGGGTAGCTCCATCACAGTAAGAAATATGGCCTGCTGGTTTTCCTCAGGTTCTGTTCCCAAATTGATGCAATAGTAGCCAGGCACACAGCAGCATTCACTCTTCTGGCTCAATAAACAGTCTAGAGGTTGCCTTTTTATATTTATTGCTGAATTACTTAGGTATGGGCATATGGAGTTGTGGGATGCTCTAGGAACACAGAACAGTAATCAGAAGAAACTCTCCACTTTATCACTACTGCTTAAGCCAGTCATTCTAGCAATAGCCCAGCAATAATATACAGCACTGGGGCACCATTAGAAATGCCCTAGGTCAGGCAAGCACTAGGTTGGATGCACAAGGTATAGCAACTGCAACAGTCCTCAGGATCCTACACTCAGGTCTGTACTAACAATGTCCCTAGATATTTGGATGCCTCCTTCCAATATCAGCTAGACTTTTCTCAAGTGAACTCTCCAGACTAACTCCTCGGTTAAATCTCTTTCTTAGCTTCAGAGATTCTTAGCAGATCAGGCCCCCCAGCTCTGCCACAGCTAAGGCATCGATGAGCACATGTAGAATTTCAGCTGCCTAGAAGGGCCGTAGCCCTTCAGGTTGGTAAAATCTCCTCCTGGACAAATACAGGGCTGCCTCAGGCTCTGAACTATTTATGCACTCTCTTGGAACAAATACAGGACTACCTTAGGCTCTGAACTATTAATGCACTCTCTTGGCACCCTCCCCTAGGAATTGGCTGAGACAACATAAATATTCAAACTGCTGATTTGCCTCCTCTCACCCACTACATTCTGGGATCCTCAAGAAGATGGGGGAAGCAATCAAATCTGCAGCCTACAGAGCCTAGGACAGCCCAGAATAATCACAAACTGCTCTACTGATTGCAGTGAGCATAGTTTTTTTTTTTTTTTAGGGTGATCATACTGCTGCTTTTTAAATGTAACGCCTAGTACTTAAATTTCCTTTTAACGAGTGTGGTATATGATAAATACACTGTATGTGCTGCAGTAAAATTGTAATTTTAACCACTTGCTGCCAAATCACGTACCTGTACATCATTTGGCTTCAAGCCGTTGTACCGGAGTGATGCCTGCCTTTTTAGAGCCGTGAGTTATTACAACCGATGCGGCTAAGAACGCCCTCCCTCTTGCTGCCTTCCGCTGCTCGCCCGGGCTCTCCCATCCCTCCAGGAGACCCAAACAACCAGCTGGCACATCCGCCGGCTGGCCAGAGACCCGAACAAAGCCGGCATTTGGATATAATAACCCGGAAGCGACGTCATGACATCACTTCCAATTTACTAGCATCCTAAAGACGGCTGTTTTTAAAGATCAAAACTATTCAAAAACGCTAATCTTGGCATTTTGAATGGTTTCAAGGGTCCTAAAAACCCCAGATCCCTCTATAACGAGTACCTGTCACTTGCCTATTGCTGTCACAGGGATGTTTACATTCCTTGTGACAGCAATAAAAGTGATAAAAAAATAAAAAATGTAAAGCCACAGTGTAAAAAAAATAATATAAGTTAATAGTTAAAAAAAAAAATTAAAGTGCCCCCGTCCCCCAGTGGTAACGCGCAAAGGCAGAAGCAAGCGTAGGTCCCGAATGCACGCAAATTGCGATCGTCCCACACATGTGAGGTATCACTGTGATCGGCAGATAATGTGCAGTAATTCTAGACCTTCTATGTATATTTATATATAAGTGGTAACCTGTAAAGGCTTTTAAAGCATCGCCTATAAATAGTAAAATGTATGTTGTTTTTCGCCGTTGTGCGGGCATACACAATTTTAAAGCGTGACATGATTGGTATCTATTTGGCATGACATCTTATTTTATATTTTACAAAAAAATTGGGCAAATTGCAAAAATACCATGTGGCATGAAAAATAGCAAAACCCACTAATTTATTCTCTAGGGCCTCTGCTTTAAAAAAAAAAAAAAAAAAAAAAAAAATATATATATATATATATATATATATATATATATAATGTTTGGGGGTTCTAACAAATTTTCTAGCAAAAAAAAAAAACAGATTTACTTTTTGCAAACAAATGCCTTGTCTTTAACTGTTTAAAGTATTTGCCCCAATTAAAATATCGAATCAACATTTTATTTATTTTTGTTATGTATATTTTTTGTTTTACATTTTTGTTTTAAATTCATGTTAAAAAATTTCAGCCCTTTATAGGGAATGTCTTACACATGCACTGCATTTGAAAGAAAGATGTTTACATCTATGATTAACTTGACATTGGGTTTAGTATAGAAGAGATAAATATAAAACATTTATGAAATATTTGGAGGCGATGTGCTCCTGGAGCAGACATTGATCACTTCATCTTGGTGGATTCCACTTTAGTAAATGAAAACAAGCTGTGCTGCAAATATAGGATACATGGAACAACGTGACCAAATTAATACCAGCTGTGGCTGAAAGCTCTGATGAGGGTTTTTTTTTTTGGTCATTCTCAAAGAATGGAAATCCAATTCTCCATGCTAAAGCAACTGTAATCCTGTTTGTATCTGTAACTCTATAGTACATTCGTCTTAAAACTGGCTGTTTCAGCATACAGTTTATCAAACTAGAAGAGGGTATCATAGAAGGTCACCCCTGGTCAGGTGAAAAACTATTCATAAGCTTTGAAGTCTGGCATTTTGGTATCTACATATCAGCTAATTTTCTGCCAATAATGCAGCACTTGGTATTAGTTTTCCTTCAGCCTATTTAACTTCCATGGGACCTGATGATTTTTTCGATCTTTACAGCTTTCACTTGAACTCCAGACAAAAGTGTCTTCTCACAATACCATGCAAAGTAGGCATATGCCATAACTAAATACTGTATTATAAGCATGAATGTAGGATAAATATAGTATTTAAAAAATAGGTCAAGAGCTGAAAGGGAAGTCTACACAATTTCACAGTTTTGTTCAATGTGAAATGATTTCGTTTTCATTAATTCTGTTTAATATTTTACAGCAGATAATTGTAATAAAAATTATATAATTGCAAACGGTCTCTGCTCATAATGGAAGCCAAGTTGGGTGGATCTTTCAGTTCCTCTCCCATTAAATGGAATGTGTAGACTTTTCAGACTTTTTATTATTTTACAATTTAAAAAGATCTGCCTGATTTAAATACTCTCATAATTGTGGTTTATTGTCCTTATAAACTTTGATTCTATGTATAGTTTGTAATTGCATATACATAGGGGCAGACCTACTTTATCATGCTATTCTTGAGATTTGTATCGTACTTTGTAATTCCATATAGTGGTTGCTTTTTAGGCTGGCCATACATGAGTCATTTTGTTTCATTCAACCAGTGGGTTGAGCGAAACAAAATGACTTGATTCCCCATCCACACATGGGGAATCCCTCCCACTGGGCTATTGTATTCTGACAGTGAGGAGAAAGAAAATTTTCCAACATTATATTTTTATTTGGGGTCTTGCCATGAAACGCATAGTCATGGCAATGGGGACGCTTTTGCTCCACACTGGTTCTTTGCCGGATGAGTGGGTTTCCTTCTGGACACCACACAAGTGCCTCAAGCGCTGCAGTGACGGCTTATCCATGCGCCAGCTGAGTCCAGTGTGGCTCTCCTCAAGCTACCATTCCTGTGAGCCTCGGCATCTGGCATTCCTGGCACCTTCCATCTTGCACCCCTACTTCCATCAGTGCTCTTTACCTCTCAGGGACCCGGTGTGGTTATGTGCATTCATGTTCCTGGTTTATCCAAATAAACTATTTTATTCATTCATCGTTTGTTGACTTTGGATCCTCCTTTGGTAATCATAAGTGTCAGTTGCCATGCGCTGTTAATTATTGTTGTGTATTTGTATAATAGATAGATCATGGGCTAATCTTCAAATCTCTACATTTATTGCATTAATAAAAAAAAAAAAAAAAGATGAGCAAACATGTAAAAATGTTAAAGTCACTTCACTGATCATTTTAAGGTAAACATTGTAGAAATCAATCAAACCATGTGCATTGTGTGCCATGGTTCCATTCAGTAGTATTACTTTTAGTTGAAAATGCGTTTGAATGATGATGATCTTATAATTTATATATGTTTGAATTCATTACAAAATAGTTTCCCTTTCTTTTAGATTTTTTTTAACTTTGGGCACAGTAGGGAATGATTAGGATCCTCATCAGTTTTTTTTTTTTAATCTCTGTGTCCTGTCAGGGAGATTTCCCTTCACTTCCTTTCCTAGAGGCATATCAGAAAGTAAGAGGAGATCTCTCCAAAGTGAGGACAGTTATCACCAGAACAGGATTATTTTTAAAGATTTCCCCTCATCTCTTGTTTCTGTGAAAACTAAAGAATTTTTGGATTTCCCATTACTTTCTGTGCCCATGACAATGGTCACCATGACAATACAAAGGGTAAAACACAAACACCAATCAAAAGAAAAACCAGCTCTAATACTTCTACATTCTGTCCAAAACTGAAAAAAGTATTGGCTCTAAATGCACCTTAATTTAAGTTTTGTACTAGTTCTTATAATGACACTCTATAATTTCAGTAAAAACATTTACAGGTTAGGGCTCATCAACACCAGATGCCGTATTATGCATTTTTCTGAATTTTCCAGAGCATTCAAAATGCATGGAAAACACAACCATGAGAAAATTAGTTCAAGCCAGTGAATTGTGTTACATTCCACTGGAAAAACATAGTAGGTGCTTTTTTGTACTTTTTTTTTTGCCTGTAATTTATCCATTTATGTCAACTGAATAGGGTCCTTCAAAATAGCAATTAGCTGTAAACAAGTCCTCCCATATATCAAGCTGTGAGTTGGGACTTGCTAACATACAGGTAAAAAGCAATTGTAATAATAAATATGGCTGAATATAAACTGTAATACAAACCTCTAAGTGTCCATCTCTATACTGCGTCCATAGTGTCCATATATATATATATATATATATATATATATATATATATATATATATATTTTTTAAATCCCTAAAGTATTTTTTTGTTACCTGACTCCACTATTACCATTCCCTTGCCTCTTACACTAGTAGAGATCGATGATCCAATGCTGCAGTCTGGGCCCACTGCTGCATTGTTACTTCCCTTCTTTGTGATGTTTTCACACTGCTGCTGTAATCTTTAAGACCTGTCAGGATTCCACCGATGGATAGCTGTTAACAAGTATCCATGTAATCCTAATGTTTTCATAATGTAAAATGTATCTGCATGTCTGGAAAGCCTTTTTAGTAATTTATATAATTTTGCCATGTTGCATAGTTAGGTAGATTACATGTGCCACTCAAGGTCACCTCCCCATCTCCAGTCTGCTCATTGGACACTGTATCAGAATAATTTGCCCCATTTAGGGAATAGTGAGTTGATTCAGAAAGCTCCAGTAGGAGATGCTAAGGTCTTTCTGGCAATAAATATGGCAGAGGTCCGTGAAGTCACAAGTAACTGACCTGAACTGCAACTAATTTTTCAGGTAAACTAGTATAGATTTGGTGCAGTGACAGGAATTCTTCAGATGGCACCTTTCGATGCACACAAGAAGGTTTAGTCCAATCAAGCTCGGTGTCAGAATATTGTTTAAAACAGGTTTATTTTACTGTAGGAACCATAAGGAGTAATTTTACATCTTCCCTATGCTCCCTGTCATTGGGTGGCCAGAAGCAGCAAATGCAGACTTGTTGTTGTCCATATTTGCACCATGTTGCCCTGGGCACACCTAAATTTTGTACATCTTTGCCCCTTTAATTATTTGTTGATAGAGTTTGCTATTAAATGCAGAACGTGGTCTGTTTAAATTTCAAAATGACTCTTCAATCACACATTCTACCATGCAAGGGAAAGCGGGGCTGATTTCATGTTTGTAGCCTTCTGAACCATCTTACCACTCCCTGCACACTCTTCTCCTTACATGACTCTTGCTGAATTTAGCCACAAATGGCCAGAGGTGGCAAACAAAAGAAGGTGAAAAATATCACAATTTGTGCATTTTGAGGCTTGAGACGGCCTCTTTGTTCTACAAGCCTACAAGTGCCATTATTGTGAACACAGCCCTGAATCTACTTAGAATTTACATAGTACCTGTGTGTGGCAGAAACATAGAGTACATGCTCCTTAGGCACCCTTCAGTAAAGTGTAAAAAACAAGAAGGGGGGGGGGAGGAGGCATCAACTAAGTGTAGTATTAAAGTAAGCTATTTATTGATGCAAGGTAAAAAACACTTACAAGATGAAGGATTAAAAGGTGCTCATAAACAGGTAGGTACTCTGCCTGGGGTATAGACTCGTCCTGCAGGCCCTGCCAGATGGTTCCTGGTGTGGACGAGATACCTATCTAGAAGCACCTTTTAATCCCTCATCTTGTAAGTGTTTTTGCCTTGCATCAATAAATATCTTACTTTAATACTACACTTAGTTTGTGCCCCTCCCCCTTCTTGTTTTGTATGTCTTCTCAGAGTTGGACACACTCTTAGGATGGCTGCCACTGCCATGGTTAGGATTCTTCAATGATTCCTTTATTGGGACTTTTTTTAGTTATGAACTTTTGGACTGATTTTCTCATCCCTTTCTAATGTAATTCATTAAAAACTACCTTTGTATTGGGACATACACCCTCTGTGCACCAGAACTTTACACTATTCTCTTCAGTAAAATGAACTTCTTACTTTAAAGTGATTGTAAAGTCTGTTTTTTTTATGTAAAAATACCAAACATGTTATACTTACCTGCTCTGTGCAGTAGTTTTGCCCAGAGAAGCCCGGATCCTCATCTTCTCAGGTCCCTATTCAGCTCTCCTGGCCTCTCCCTCCTGTCGAGTGGCCCCACAGCAAGATGATCGCTATGGGGGCACCAGAACTGAGCCACAGCTCCGTGTGTCCATTCAGACACAGATCTGCGGCCCGGTCCCGTCTCTCCTGGTTGGCTAACTGACTATGATTGACAGCAGCAGGAGCCAATGACTGTGTCTTAACGAGTCAGGAAGGAGAGTCCCGGGTGGCCGAGGCAGTCGTGCACATTGCTGGATAGAGATGGGGCTCAAGTAAGTTTAAGGGGGGCCGAGGGGGAATGCTGCACACAGAAAGTTTTTTTATCTTAATGCATAGAATGCAATAATATAAAAAAACTTCTGACTTTACAACCACTTTAACATCAATGTGCAAATAATGTAGTTATGAAGTAGTAGGAATACATTTTGCCATTATTAGGAAAAGTTTAGGTAATCCTAACACTAAACTTCTGTTATTTGTGGTCTTCTGCTTGATATCTGCTTGATAAGTGAAAATAAATATCTTTTGATCCTGCCAGAAATCTGCTCCGTCCTATGTTATGTACACTCTGCAATGTCATCCCAAGCCATCTAATCAACCCCAGTAAACTTTAGAGATGAGGAGAAGGGATATGTTCTGTAAACACTGGCGAGGTGCAAGGGTCGCATGGGTCACAATGGCGACCCTGCCCATGCTCCAGAAGGCCCAATTCGGCCTCCCTGTCACATTAGGTTTTGAGCGAGGGTGTGTGTGCAATTATAGGATGGCTCAACCTGCAGCAGCTGAAAGCCATTGCCACCTCCTGCTGCTTTCAATGCACAGAGAGTTCCTTTTGTCCTCTGTCTGTAACACATTTCTGTCCTAGGGCAGTGGTTCTCAACTCCGGTCCTCGGGACCCACCAACAGGCCAGGTTTGCAAGATAACTAAATTACATCACAGGTGATCTCATTTGCTGCTCAGTGATTGCAGTATTCTAGTCTGCATCCCCCAAGGTAATACTTAAAATCTGGCCTGTTAGTGGGTCCCGAGGACCGGAATTGAGAACCACTGCCCTAGGGTAACACTTATAGGATTACCAAGTGAAAATAAAGTAGAAGAAAAAAGAAAACCAATGTAACTATTACATCCAAGCACTAACAAGCTGCAATATATTATGCATTTGTTCTTGAGTTTTATTCACTTTAATTTATTTATGTCAATAATTGCAAACTAAAGTCTGTACCATAGTCTTAATAGGACCATAGGTCATGATCGTAGATGCTTTGCTTCTAGTTCTAGGGCACACTTTGCTCAACCATGGATGACTATATGGTGCAGCAAACAGGTTGGCACGCCACACTGTATATCAACAAAGAGTAATCCATTCATGACAGCTGCTGTGCCCTGTCTTAGTGTCATTAAATTTTAATCATATCATATTGCTGCTTATCTTTTATGCTTAAAAACAGTGTTTTCTTTTCACATTCGTTTTACTGAAGACTTAACTACAGAACATTAAACGACCCAAGGGGTTTCAAGGCTGAGGCTGACTAAAGTTTCAGAATACCAGATAATTAGGAATTGTGGATCATGTGTACTTTTGTGTTGAGTGAACTGCATATTTACTCATTTCTTATAATTATTTCAGGAAGCCTTCATAGTATTATTCATAATGAGCATATATCTATTGAGAGGTCATCTGGGAAGTGGCTACTTTTTCTCTGAAATAGAATCACTGGGTGTTAAAGGCAATAGTGCAGCTGTTATGTAGCAGAGCTAGCTGCTTTAAGTAAATGGAAAACTTTGTGCAATTAACTGCCAAAAACCGCAGGCTGGTGATCTAATACACATGATCTGTGTGTGTAAATATGCACATAACAATGTGTCAGCCTTTTCTTGTTTCATGGAGAATTAGGGAGCTAGTGTTGGAAAGGCACACTAATAATTACAAGAAAAAACACTGTGTGTAAGCCGTTTAAGTTTTATTTACCATGACTCTAAACAGAGGTATTGATTCATAAATATAAAACAATCGAATACATTTGGCACAACTCCTTTTTCATAAATGAAGTCACTTAAAAAAATGAAAACGTTGTTGGTATTGAAAGGTACTGAAAGATAATAGAAGTGCCATCGTTTACTAATTATTGACTTATTTTTTAAGTGTGTTCTCCAGGGCTGTCACCCAGGTCCTACTTCTACATCCTTCTAAGTCATAAGATGGTGGGGGGGGGGGGGGAGAACTTACTAAAACTGGAGCATGCAAAATCTGGTGCACCACGGCAAAGGTTTATTTAGGGGGGCTCAAATGGGGACTCTGATGTAAAAGTGGCTCTGATTAGCATTTTTTGGGCTTGCAAATATGTGTAAACTATACTATGTGGCCCTAGTACTGAAACGTTTTAAGCCCTTTTCTCTATAGCAAGAGCTGTGTACACCTGTATACAAATATATAAAACTGTCTAATACACTCCTAATTTGTGCATCATTAAAGGTATTTTGTAATATTGTTTATAACCTATGGATTCATCAGATGAAGGAAATCTATATATGCTAGTGTTTTATATAGTATATCCTATTCCTGTGTCTAGTGTTTGATTGCATATATTCAGTGGCGTCACTAGGGTTGGTGTCACCCGGTGCGGAAAAAATATTGTGTCACTCCCCTCCACCAACTATAGTCCCCCCCTCAGTACAGACCCCCCTACCTCAGTACAGACCCCCCTCCACTAAGTGCAGACCCCCATCCATCAGTATCAACCCCTCTCTATCAGAACAGACCCCCCTCCCCTCAGTGCAGACCCCCCTCCATGAGTGCAGACCCCCCTCCCTCAGTATAGACCCCCGACTAAGTACAAACCCCCCTCCCTCAGTATAGATCCCCCTCCCTCATTACTGACCCCTCTCCCTCAGTGCAGACTCCCCTCAGTACAGACCCACCTCCATCAGTACAGACCCCCCCTCCATCAGTGCAGATCCCCTCTCCATTAGTATAGACCCTCTTCCCCTCAGTGCAGACCCCCCACCATCAGTATAGACCCTTCATCAGTGCAGACCCCCCTCCATCAGTGCAGACTCCCCTCAGTATAGACTCCCCCTTCCATCAGTACAGACCCCTCACTATCAGTACAGATCCCCCTCCCCTCAGTACAGACCCCCCTCAGTACATACCTCCTTCCATCAGTGCAGACCTTACCCCCTCAGTGCAGACCTCCTCCATCAGTGAAGACCCCCCCCTCCATCAGTGCAGACCCCCTCAGTATAGACCCCTTTTCATCACTTCATCACTACAGACCCCCCTCCTCTCAGTGCAGGCCCTCCTCCATCAGTACAGTTCCCCCTCCTTCAGTGCAGACCCCTCTCCATCAGTGCAGACCCCCCCCCTCAGTACAGACCCCCCTTCATCAGTGCAGACGCTGCCCTTCAATCAGTATACACCCTTCTCCATTAGTACAGACCCCTCTCCATCAGTGCCGACCCTTCTTCATCAGTACAGACCCCCCTTCATCAGTGCAGACCCCCCCTCCGTACAGACCCCCCTCCACCAGTTTAGAACCCGCCCTCATGTATAGACCCCCCCTCCATCTGTATAGACCCCTCTCCTTCAAAACAGACCCCCTCCCCTAAGTGCAAACCCGTTTTAGCAGTTAAGGCCCCCTCAGTGCAGACCCCCCTCTTCACTTGTGCTAGTAGAGAGGTGAGGGTTTGGATATGAGCTGAAGGGGTGCTATGGGGGGGGCTTGTGCTCTTTTGGAGGGTTGGATTTCTAGCATAGGACCTTCCTCTCCCCTCCGATAGTGCCCCCGAGCACATGTCCCCCTAACTTCCCCCCCCCCCCTCCCCAATTACCCCCCATCTTTTTTTTTTTTACTTGCCCCCCTTCCTGGTCACTGCTCCCCCCCCCCCTGTGCTTCTACATTACAATGTACATACTTCAGATCAGCGCGGAACATGCACAGCTGTGTCCCTCCTCCTGTGTAGATGTAAAACCGCTAGGAGGGGGAGGTGGTTTTGGTCCGCTCCACTGTAGGAGACAGGGATACAGCCGACGAGAGACGCTGATCAGTGTAGGGGTGTGGTGCCGCTGCCCACAGGTGGCTCCCCTCTGGCGAGTGTCATCCGGGTGCAGTCCTCACCTCCCGCACCCCCCTAGCGATGTCACTACATATATTCACATTGAGAAGCTTTACTGGCTCATCCCATGCTGTGTTTTGTGCATAATTACCTAACATAATTATTGTCTAATTTTACACAGTCAAGTTTGTTCTGTCATTTATTTTATGACTGTGTAGATTTAACAAGGATGCAGGCTACACAATTTGAAATGTACATGAAAGTTTTTTATGTAAAATTTAACATACCTCTTAAACTAGCCATGCACCAGTTTAGTCCACCATTGAGGACTAATTTAGTAAAGTAGTTTAAAGGGCAATAATGATGCGCAAATTGCAATTAGCAATGTCTGTCAATCAGGTTTTAGATTGCTAATGGCAGGTCAGGAAAAGTATGCTGTTTAGCTGCTTTGTGTTACTACGCTTCACGGATTGCTACTCACCTTACTAATTAAACTTAGAATGGAACTTCATTTTTACCAGCATTTTGTATTGTCAATGAACAGGCCAGGATCCAGTATTCCTTATGATGCTAAACATGATTATATAACAGATTTTTACATTATTAATTTATCACAGGCATTTATATAGCGCTCACAATTTATTCAGAACTTTACAGATTGTACATTCAGATCAGTCTCTGCCCTCAAAGGGATTATAATCCAAGGTCCCTGCTTATCATACATGCAAACATATACTAGGGCCAAGTAAGACAGCAGCCAGCATGTATGTTGAGTGTGGAAGGAAACCAAAGTACCTGCAGGAAATTCACGCAAGCAAAGAAAGAACATGCAAACTCCCTGCAGATTGTATCTCGACTAGTAAATGGCTTGATGGAAATAAAGTTCTCAGTTCCACTCTATATTGCAAAATTTGGCATCTATCCCAAAAATTGGATATGGAGAGAGTAAATCCCTAACGGGATTAGCAATCGGGGAAAGGGACGTTGCGATACCAAAGAAATATAATAGGAATTGTTGATGCAAAAATGTATAAAAATTATCTTTTATTAGTTAAAAGTAAAAAATTGTATTTTAATGGCGTGATGGACTTATCAATCACTATTTTCAATCAGTAATTGTTTGTGCCTACATCTAGTATGTAATAAATTAAAGAAAAAGTAGGGCCAAAGCTCTTTTGGCCATACTTCTCCTGTTAGTCACAGGAGTGCACTTAGTTCTGCACTCCGGTGACCCAGATTCAGCCAACAGACTAAAGCCCGCTGTCGGCTGACATCACTCTGCCGGTCCAGGCTCAGGAGGGATCCCGTCTTTATTGTTGGGATGCCTGAGTGGCAGCTGGCTGAGCCTCTCAGCATGCCGCTAAGAGCCTGAGCCAGCTGCCCCTTCCTCCTCCAGATCTCAAAACTCCACTGAGTGCTGAAGAGGCAGAGCACAGAGCTGGTGACTGACAGTCATTGCCTCTCTGCTCACCAAAGACAGAGAACTGAGTTATCTGCCTATGTGAGTATGTAGTGTATGTTAGTTATTTTGAAATTCCACACTACTCTTTTAAGTAAATGAGTTACTGTTCAAAGATAACTTTTTTTTAACTATTTTAGCTTAGCTCCACGAGAAAGATGTCTGTATCAATATAGCAATTGGTTTTGTTTATGAAATTATCAGTTTCTGTTCTGTATTGTCATTGTGTATGCACAGAAGGCATTTTGTGTGTTGCACGTATTTTATTACTGGTTTCTTTCTTTTAGTCCCTAGTGCTCCACGACGTGTTACTTTATTAAGCATTGACTCTACAAGTGTCACATTGCAGTGGAATAGACCCGACCAGACAAATGGTTATTTAAAGAACTACAAAATCACAGTTCAGCTTCTTTCCACTGAATGTTATGACTGGACCTTTGGTGAATGTGTTGAGACAAGCAAGTACTTCTACTCGTATGGAGACAATATTGTTGAGAAGACAATATATGGCCTAAAAAAATACAGATGGTATAGATTTAAAGTTAGTGCTAGCACTAATGCCGGATATGGTACATCCTCACCGTGGATAAATGTGCAAACATTATCTGGTCGTAAGTGTACACACCTTCTTCATAAACACTAACTAACTAACTAAGTAACTAACTAAGTAACTAACTAACTAACTAACTAACTAACTAACTAACCAACTATTTTTGAAGTAAAATAATAATAATAACAATTACAATATATTAAAATTGATATCAACATTATGAAGCAGGAATAATACTTATAGCACTGGTTAACAAATGTGGACTGCACAGTTTGTAAATCTTAGAAGTCTAATTCTAATACATTTTAAATACACATGAAAGGTATGTTAAAAAAAAAAAAAAAAAAAAAAAAAAAAATTTTGTCTGTTTAGGAATTATATTTTGCATTGCAATAGGCAAACACTACTTTATCTTTACATTGTAGAATCTAGCCCTCACTTTCACAGGATAGTTAACACACTCTGATGGGTAATTAGTGGTTTCAAAGTAAGCAACAGTTATGTGGTAGCAACTTGACTGTTCCCACAAAGATGTTGGGTGGGTGGGGGGCACATAGGATGCATACGACTCCCTGTAGAAAAAACTCTTTCTGGGGTACCAAAAGTGTAAAAGAGCTTTGTGGAATGTGTCATTAGGTTTGTACCTTTACCAGGGCTCACATGAACAATCATCTAGAACATGTACAATCCTCTAGAACATGTAGGCATATAAGCTGTTATTAGCATGGCCCTGTGATCTTCCACAATCCGTTTAGCACTTTCTTATTGGTAATTAGCAGTTTCAAAGGAAAGAACAGTGAGAGAGATGATAGCAACTAAGCTGTTTCCACAGGGGTATCAGGGGGTAGGTGTATCAGAAAGGTTGCCCATGCTGTATACTCTCCCTGAAGGTGTGTAACGGTCTCCTGGTGGATGTCATCAGACTAATACTTGGGGAGGGGCCAACTCATGAACAATTTTCTAACAGTTTTGGCCATAACTATTCAGAGGGGTTTAAAGCTCTTCACTGGTGGAGATAATCAGCCCCTATGTCTAATGTGCTTGGTGGCTATGCCAGGGTGGTATGTCTTGGGTGGAGGAGCTATTTCTTCCTTTATTCTGGAAAAAAAAAGAAAGTCCAATATATAAAAGCAACTGCTTCTGTAAGGATTCATGAGTAGTGTCAAATCCCGTAGGTTGTGTTTTGGCACATACATCTACCATGTCCCAGCAATTTTGAAAAATTAGGTTAACTAAAGTATCTGTGTGTATAATAAATATAAATGATAAAATCTCTATAACTGTTCTCATTGTATGTAGGGTTGACAGGTACTAAAAAGAGTAGTATTTATATTGACATGATTTTATGCTTTGATGTTTGTACCTGGAATTAAAAGATGAACTCCAGGCTCAAAAGCTTTCATTTAAATGTTACCTCAAAAGCCACATAGCATATACATCCACTTCATCAGCACCTAATGCCTTTGCAAACTCTGGTATCACCTTGTAAAAGTAGAACTGTGCTGTTCATATCCTATGATGAAAGCAGAGCCGTGGGAGAGGTGCAGCAGCTCCACCCAGTACAGACTGCCTGCAGAAATATACAGGAGGAGCCAGACACAAGACTAGGAACCCTGCACAAGCAGCCATCAGTTGTCTTTACTACACTTCTGCACAGAGGTTGTTTCATACTGGATTACACCCATTTTCCCATTTTTAGAGAAGATTATGTTCCAGCATCTGCAGCCTCTCCCCCTGCACCCCCCGATCTTCTTCCCACACTCGTTGTCAAAATTTGAAAACTGCACAATTCCTGTGAATTTAAGAGGTCACTATCTTAGCACGGGCAACATTTAGGAACATTCATTTTGTCATTGAATGCAAAGGGTTTTTTCGGATTGGTTGCAGTGGAGAGACAGAGTGGTGATGTCACACTCTCCACCTCCTCTAATGAGAGAAGGCTTTGCATTATTTGGTAGCTTGCAAAGAGTTCTTTGAGTGCCACCCCCTGTGTTCATTAGGAAGGGCAGCCACTGAGCCTATAATTTGGAAGCCAGTGGAGATCATTGTAGTAGATGAGATCGTTACAGTGATTTCCAGCTTCTGGAGGGATCTGTCGAGGTATGACACATGCATACTTACATGGGTCCAAGCTGGACCAAAGTAACTATGCAAAAAAGGTATACCTGATATTTAACTTTAACAATAAAAACAGATATTGCTAGATCCACTTATAGCACTAACATGAAACCTGAAATATGAAATAATAAATTAAATGTTGCTGTTTTTGTCAGCATCAGGCTGTGGTTCAGCTAATTGTGGAGTTTTAGTATGTCCCTCAGCATGTTCATAAATATACTGGTGTCCATGTGCCCTTTTACATGGATATGTGTGACAGCATAATATGATCATGGTTAAATGGGGGTGGTGGTGCGCCCCAAAGGTGAAATAAATGAACATAAATTAAAGTGCTTACATGTGTTTGTTTCCCAGTTATTATTTGGGCTTGATTAAACTCTATTACGGTGATTAGATAAATCTCATAAACTTAAATACAGTTGTGCATAAATACATAAATAACATTAAAATTCGTGATATTAAAAAATACTGTTTAAAGTGCTCAGTGCTTACAGTGATATCAACATAGATAAATGTCCAATTTCATAAAGATTTCAATAAATTATCTTCAATCAAAATAAAAGACGATTCAACGGTGCACTGTTGTGAATAAATGATGTGACTTATTTCCTCCACCTTGTGCCACTTCTAGGTGTGCTAAATTCTCACCTAAAAAAAGAGGATAAAACGCCTGTGTTACATATGCCTTGTAACACTTGTGGTGCAGTATTAAAAACTCTTTTTATTATAAATAAAGTAGTGCACTTACAGTTTTAATTCTTGTTTCCAGCATAAAACATGTGCAAACAGTGCTATGGGGACTCCATCCCGTCCGACACGTCACTTCCGGGTTTTTGGGTACCTCCTACGCGTTGCGTCACGATACTGCACCATGATGGCCTTATCTATTTAATGAGCCCCTGAGGTGGAGATACTAAGCAAGGAGCCCGCATTATAGGAGTCCCATGTAAGGAGTCCCAGATATAAATCACAGACTGGTAATATACATAGGATCCCTTAGGAAGGACCCGGGAGCCACAAGACACCACGCTGGAGAAAAGGCATATGTAACACAGGCGTTTTATCCTCTTTTTTGAGGTGAGAATTTAGCACACCTAGAAGTGGCACAAGGTGGAGGAAATAAGTCACATCATTTATTCACAATAGTGCACCGTTGAATCGTCTTTTATTTTGATTGAAGATCATTTATTGAAATCTTTATGAAATTGGACATATATCTATGTTGATTTGAATGATCACATATTTTTTTGCATTTTTTTGTATTTTGTTCATTCTAAGGAGATATGTCACCGTAAGCACTGAGCACTTTAAACAGTATTTTTTAATATCACGAATTTTAATGTTACAGTAAACCCCCCTCCATTGCGGGGGTTACGTTCCGGACCCAGCCGTGAAAAGTGAAATTCCGCGAAATAGAAAAACCCTATTAAAATGCATTGTAGGCATGTTTATTTTACTGTCATTGTACGTGTAGAAGCATTTTAAGGTCTTTAAACACACTTTTAAAACAATAGAAACTCATTTAAACACATAAAAGATACTGAGAGACATAGCAAGAGCTATGGAAAACACAAAAATATTCAATTTTTAATGATTTATATAGTAAAATAACATTACAAAAAAAAACGCAAATTACCGGGACCGCAAAAACTGAACCGCGATGGAGCGGGGGATTACTGTATTTATGTATTTATGCACAACTGTATTTAAGTTTATGACATTTATCTAATCACTGTAATAGAGTTTAATCAAGCCCAAAATAATAACTGGGAAACAAACACATGTAAGCACTTTAATTTATGTTCATTTATTTCACCTTTGAGGTGCACCACCACCCCCATTTAACCAATATTTGTGCTGTTTTGTAGTATCAGTAATTGTGGTGCAGCATCAAGGAAAAAGTATTATCCAGGATAGCGCGGGAACCATATTATATACATATAATATGATCATGCATTCCAGTGTTGGCTACTATATGATAATAGGGAATATAAACCATAAAAGCCTTCTAACCAGATGGAGACGTAAAGACTCTTGGACACGATTTGGTTAATACGAGTGACCTCTATATCTATTTTTTGTCGCATTTTTATTTCTATAGCCTATGTCTCCACTTCATTTCCTTAGCATGGATCTTGTCATCTCAATTTTGCTCTTGAAGAAACAGATTAATGCTCTTAGTGTTTAAATTTAAGTAAGGTTACAATAAACCATAAAGATACATGCAATGTTTTTGAAGTCAGCTTGGCTTAGCTGTGAAATAATGATATAACATCATATTATGCGCTGGTATTAGGAGCTGTACTCAGTCTGACTTCCTGTGTTTTTTTTCCAAGCTCAAAGCCCAAATGATTGGTTCTCCAGATCCTTTACACAGCGAGCACACTTTACAGCTACCCTAGTATCAGGACACAGATGAATTGCAAAGATGACCCTGACCTCTATAAGACCTACATTCCTGTACCGCGATGGAAGCATGTTAATCAGGAAATGATGCTTGTTAGTTACAGTAAATGCATTATTGTAGTAACCAGGACAAAAGCTCTCATGAGCGGAAGTGATTGGATTATGATAGGAAAGATGTTTTATCCAAAGTTGGTGAATTGTCATGATTTATACGAGTTATGTTAATGTCTAACAGTTCTAGCACTGGACAAAAAAGAAGTAAATCTTTTTTTTTTTTTTTTTAACAAAGCATAGTTCAATACTTCATAAGGCAGAAGTATTGGCTGTGTCCGTAGCCCAAGATCTCAACATGCATGCACAAAACCTTTGCGTCAAAAACTATATAATGATATTAATAGCTTAAAAAAAATTAAAATGAAAAAATATTTCAGTTTCAGTTGTATTATATGTGATATTTAGTAGCTGAAGTTTGACAAGTTTGGTTGTTATTTTCTTTTCTTTGTCAAGTTGAAAGTATTTATAACTTAGCTGAGATACGTTTATTGTCTTATCACACAGTTTTGCACATTATAGTGCTGATTCTCAGTGATAAATATTCACACTAAAATTATTTACAAGCTTCAGTAAAATAATATAGTCAACATTTATATCACAATCTTAACTTTTAGTACCAGATAACTTCTTTGCTTGTATACATATTCAGAGAAATATATATATATCTGCTGCACAGTTTGGCCTTTATTACTTTATGAATCCTGTCAGGTTATTGTAGTTTCTTATGTTGCAGGTTACTTAGATCTCTAAAGGAATTTTATTGCTATTGCTCACATGAATATAATTTATTTCTTTGAAATATATTGATGACACCAACTGCTGTTGAGAACACACCTTTTTCTCTATTGTGCAAGGATTTCTTGACATTCGATGTTAACATACTAACACTGAAATGTGTCTAAATGCATGCGGCAACAATTATTTAAATGTTATGTATATTATTATGGTTATGTTTTAATTTTGCCTACATTGAATATTAAATACAAACCTTAATCCAATGTGGGTAAAACTTTCATGTTTAGGTTGGCAAGCTATCTTCTGGCACCTAACAGCTCCTTGTCCCACTTAAAAAGTGGGCAGAGGCAACCTTCATAGAGTACTCTGAAGATCAGTTGGCCTGGGGATTGTCAGACATTCAGGCATGTCTATAGGCCTCCTAAAACTGAAATACTTCTTGCACTGTCAGACCTCTATTTGGAATTCTCAATTTTTTTAAACAAGCATCACTTTACTGTCTGTCAGTCTATTAGGAGGCCAAAATATGGCCACGTGGAGTAACAAATACTCTGGTGTCATATTTCAGTAAAACTAAAAAGTCACCCGGTGTAAGAGGTCATTTTGAGTAAAAAATACCCTGGTGTCAGAGGTCAGTGGGAGTAAAAAATACCCCAGTGTCAGAGGTCATTGAGAATAATAATCATCATGTGTCAGTGGGAGTAAAAAAGCCCCTTTGGTAGTGGAAAAATTCTCAGGTCAGTAGGTGTCAATGGGATTAGAAAAGCACCCAGGATTGGTGTTCATTGATTACTTATGTACTTACCCTTGAATATGCCCTGCTCTGCTGCTGACTGGATGATATCATGGTTGAATTTATGCTAGCATGCAGGAAATTATTTGGCTCTCAATGTGTTATGCACTACAGTGCTTAGCTCCCACTGCCACTGTGCATGAGAGAAAGCCCTGTACTTGGAGATTCAAGATGTTTCCTCATGTACTCTGGTACAAATCTGATCACGTAGATGTGCTTTTTCCAACAATCATAACAAATTATGACCATTATTACATAAAGTGATTTTGGAAACGCGATTTTTAACAGATAACCAATAGTTAATTTTTCTCTGTAAAAAAGCAGCAGGGCTTTTACAAACCACGTGAGGCCCATCAATCTGTTGGCTTGGCTGGCAAAAATATCGGGTGTGTCCCTGTAGTGTAGAAGGACAGGTAGATGTCTCACCAGCTTTTCAACTTGTTGAGGTATTACCCTGTCTATGGCCAGTTATTCTACCACCCCATTCCATCACCATTACCATAAAGCCAAAACAAAAATTTCCAATTTACAATATGCTGCTGTTGCTACAATTATTACAGCACTGTCTGTTTCCAAGTGTGCACTATAGCAAAGTTACATGCAAACCAAAATTAATATTATTCTTTTTACCATTTACTATAGCTGCAGAAGGACCTCCACAAAACATAAATGCTGTTGCTACCTCCCCAAAAAGTATTAATATCAGCTGGAGTGGGCCAGCCATCATAACTGGACCAACGTCTTATCTAATCAACATATCCATGGTAAGGAAAGAATGATTATCATTGTTGCTTTTGTGTGTTATTGAACATATATGTAACATTGGAAAGCAATCTTGTAGTATTGTAAGGATGTAGCCCTCAGTTTCGGAGAAAGTATAGATCTGTTTCATATTGAGGTACTTCTCCAGATATGATGGCTATTTCTCCTTTTTTGTCTACACGAAAGATAAAGGATTCTTCATTTTACTAGAATTGTTTCATTGCTTACATGGCCTGGAGTAGCATAAAATTGATTGGGAACGGGCATTTGAAAAAAAATATGAATCTACAACCTGAGGTTGCTAGAATTATGCATTTTTACCTCTAGAACCTCTAGAACAGAAATTTCAAACAATGATAGGCTGTAAGGTGTATATGCAGGCTAGCCTCTCCTCTGCCTGAGATCAGAGCTGATAACTGGTATTCTATCCTGGCTTCTGGAGGAAGCAGATACAAACAATCAAGTAAGAAGGATACAGTTGGGTTGTATTAAAATTCAAGAGTATACATTGAGGTTTTTTACAAATGTTAATTAGTAACAATCTTTCTTATTATGATTTTCTTATTTTTCTTGCTCCTGTACCAAAAAATGTAGTTCAGAGTTCATTATTCATTGCAAATCTTCAAAATGTAATGGCAGGATCCAGCACTGGGTGAGCCAGTAGAGTCCAAACATTTTAATATGCCCCAACATGCACAGTGCTTCCATTTTCATTCACCTATTGCACAAGGCAGTCATGCAGCTGAAACATCCTTAAATGTAAACTTGCTCCTTAATATTAATTAACAAATTTAGACTCAAATGTGCATATGAACAACGCTGCTCCTAAATGACACAATCATCAAAAATAATGTGCAGAAAAAGGTAAAACATGTGAAAACAATCTCATATATCAATTAATTAGGTTGTAAGTAAACAAACGTGAGAACAGTCCATATATCATCCATTTACATAGAAAGTACCCAAAAAAAAAAAAAAAAAACTTGAAAATAATCATATAAGTGTTCATAAAAATAAAAAAGTAAAGAACACCACCACAGTTAATGTGCCACAAGTAAAGGTAAGTCTTCCGGAAATTTTCCAGTATGGACTGCTACCAAAAAGTATCAATCACTTGCCCAATTGGGTGTCTCTTCACGAGATGCGATTGACCCTTTTAAATAATCAAGGTAGTCAAAAGCTCTTTAATCACATAAGCAACATGTCAGCAGCACCCAGGCCACACCTCCATATTCCGCAGCTCTTGCATAAAAAGACTTAAAGAGATATATACAAAGAAGATTTGATAGTGTAGTATTTCCAATGACTTAAGAATAAAAAGGAGTAACCCTCACAATGCACAGAGACACATGCAAGTGTCTATTCACAGCTTGCATATACACAGTGTAGATCTGTCAGCTCAACAAGATGGCGTCTAGGTCCCACCTGTCTCACGCGTATCCCCCCTCTGGGTTTTCTCAAAGGTGCTGAAATATCCTACTACCGGTAACTTGGTGTCCAAGTGGCAAAGGCTCCTGGGCCTTGTGAATGTGCAGACCAGCAAGTCTTACAGTACCCTGACCTTTTGTATTCTGAGTGGCATTCCGTTAGATGGTTGGCCTATATTGTTTTTTTTGTCCTTTTAATTGTATTATGGTATACTTTTTGTTGTACTGTGGTTTCTGTTGTTACTGATTATAATATTTGTGATGTAAATTTCAGACTGCTGAACCATTTAGTGAGTAACATACTTTTCTATTGTTAATTCTGAAGCTTTGAAAAGGGTCATTGTTCCAAAATATTCACTGTTTTTTCAGCATGTTAAAGCATCCTGAAATAGAAACAAAAGCTTGGTATACACATAGAGTATTTTTTTCATTCAGCCAGGGGGTTGAACAAAAACATCACAGATCCATGCAAGGATCTCTCCCACTGCACTGTTATATTCTGACAGTGGTGACTCCCCTGTCAGAACACACAGATCCACACTGCAGCCATTGTCTGCAACGACTGATCAAATGCTGGTTTTCAAGCAGGACTGTTCAAAAGAAGCTGGTCTAAGCTATTTTGATGAGCAGAAAGGGGAACACACATATTGAAATTTGTCTGGTTCCTTTAGAACTGGCAGAATTTCGATATGTGTAAACCCTTCTTTAATGCTACATGGTGATGTAGTTCTATTAGTTGTAGCCCTCCCGTGTATTCCAAGAAATAGCCATTGCCTGAAAAATGTATTTTCTGCACCTAAAGCAAAAGTGCTGAAGTGTTTCCATCATGTTCTGTTTTACTGTACCTATGCACTTCCTTCCTGATCTTTTTATTAACCATGAATCAGTATCCTATATTTTTAAGTTACAAATTTCAATCAGAAATTGCCCAAAATGAATTAAATATATTTCATTAGACATTTGTTTCCTGATCTCTTCACATACTGTATAACCTAAAGGCCGCTGCACATTCTCCATATATAATCTATTAATGTGTACATTCATAAACAGAAGCTAAGTCTGGACAACCTTTAAACACAATCTATATACTATATTCCCAAACTTTTAGCTATCAATTACTGTGCCTGCCTTTAGTGATATCTTTTTGAAGTCCACTTTGCTCTAAGGCCATATTCACACTTGAGCAGCACTACCACATTGCATTTTTGGCATATTTTCCTGTGCTTTTTTTTTTACAGTGTTTTTGAAGTGGCACCATTCATTTGAATGGGCCTCCCTCTGCTCCAAAAATGTACTAAAAAGCTCTTGTATGAAAATGTGGCACTGAGCCAAGTGCGTTTTTCCAGAGTTTTGTCACATGAAAAATGCTCAGCAAAATGCATGACTATTACCTGCATTTGGGGTGCCATTAGGAAATAATGGTACCACAAGCATGTTGCCTGTTTTAGAACATTTTTTTGCATGTTTGCAAAAATGCGGGCAGAAACACTTGTTTTTGTCCACATTTCTGCTACACCCAGATGTGAATGTGGCCTCAGGCCTTAGGTGTGGCAAAACAAGCATTGAGTGTGGCTAAATGGATATAGTTTAGGGTGACAGTAGAAATTTAAAAGAAAAAATAAAGCTGTTAGTAGTACAGGCAGGGGCTGACTGGCAACTTTTGGCCCAGGGGGCAAGTACAAACCAGAGGCCCATGGTGCAGAAAACTCAGCCCCCCTCCAAATCTACCTCTTCCCGGCCTCCTCCTGACCCCATTCCAGGCTGAAGTTCAGCACCAGGTACTTTCTACTCTGGGTACCCAACCTGGCCAGCAGGGGGCAGTTGAGGGAAGCTGGGACAGCTCGGTTGGGGCTGGCCAGGGGAGAAGAGTCTCCGATGCAGCCTTTTTACAGGACATATGAGTGGCCCAGGGGGCAATTGGCCCCCTGGACCAGTCCTCCCCTGAGAACAGGCACCTGAACATGCCTACCTGCCCTCTTCCACACTATATTATTGATTAGTGAGGCACCTCATGATAGTGAATAAGAGGAGGGTGGAGCCACTAATTTAAGCAAAGCGTTGTCACTGTAATTGCAAATTACACCTTTTGTATTGTTCCTTTCAGTACCTATTCCATATTGTTTTAGTATACACCCTATTCCTTTTTGTAATTTAATATATGCAACTTTCTTAAAAAATAATGGCTGTTCTTGTTTGCATAGACATGATTCTTTATGGCAGTTCCCTGTGTTAACTGTGGTAAACGAGCCACACTGTTAGCTCTAAATTTAGGTAGAATGAAATGAAGGCTGCAGTGGCTCTAAATAGGCAACGCAACAAAGAATACTACCAGTGTAGATATGCACTCTTAGGGGATTAATACTGCTAAAGTTACAGAACTGACATCTGTGAGAGGATTGTTCCTTAACAATGTATGGAAGGAACCGCAATTCCAAATTGTGTTAAAGCCATAGAACACCTATACTGTAGATATTTACCAGAACACAACTATACCTCACTTGTGTTGGCAACAGTAGATTTGCTGCCTATGTATAATTACAATTATAGTTCCAAATTTTTTCATAAGTTGTATAATAAGTACATGGTATTCATAATTGTAGCTGCAGAATTCTTGGAAATCAGGTGTGAATTTTTAGTTCACAAATAGTTGTAGGGTACTAGAATTCTAGCTGGAGTGCAAGCTCCAATACCTCATTAGCAACTAGTTTCAATCATTACATTTTGACAAATTGTAAGTCCCAACAGCAGGATCCCAGTAACATTCTTAGTGATGGCAAGGTCATTCCCTCCTCAGCACATTTGTGCCAAAAATGGTCCTGCAAGTAAGTAACAGTAAGTAACAGCATGCAGAATCTGCAGTCTGAAACTGGTCCTTTTTAGGACCTTGGCTCTCTACTGTCGGTATACATGCAGCAAATCATCCACCATGTCCTCAAATGACTTGGAAGCAATTAGAACAATGTACAGTGCTGTGCAAGAGGAAAGGAGAGAGAAGCAGATCGTGAGAGGATCAGTGTGGATGTTGGTTAAGTTAAACCAATACTAGTACATACAGATACCTGAAGGGATGCTGGAAAGTAGTGAATTATCACAAAGACTATATCTGTGAAATAGTAGAAAACCTTTGGGACAACATGATGCTTGGGGAGACAGAGAGAGCGAGGTGCAAAATATTGGGTAACATAAAAATCTGCAGACTTGATTGGTCTTTAGTGGATGATGTGGCTAGTAAGCAAGGTTTTTTGACTGTTACTTTGTTTATGCCAACACAGCCATACATTGTTATGCCTAATACTCTATAAACACGATTTTTTGATACTATTTATTTGATCTCTCTGCTTATTAGGATCCTGCCAATAACCTTTCTTTTTTTTTCTCTTCACCTCATGGAGAGAAACATTTTTTGCTAGTAAGCAAGGTGACCGGTAAAAAAATAAATAAATAAATAATAGATATGCACAGGCGCCTCCTCTGCAAGCAACACCACTACATTCTAAACACTGCTGTGATCAATTGCAGGTGATATTCAGTGGATATATTCAGAACTGTTCAGCAGATTAAGCAGCTACATTTTTTCTTTTTGTTAATCGCTTTCTGGGGAATACAGCTCTGATTGCCCTTCCCAGCTTATGTGCCTAAGGCCACCACCTCATTTGCCAGTATATCTGCCCTGTGTATAGCACAGATTAAGATAACCGTAAGATGACATTCTACCCAAAATCAGGGTCGGCCTTAGGTGTTCAGGTGCCCTGTGTGAGCTAATCTTGTGGCGCCCCCACCGCGTGCGCGCGGGAACCCCCCCCCCCCCCCGCACAATTTCTTGCACTTTTTTGCACTTTATTTGACTTTTCTTTTTTATGATCACTAAATACATCAGAGCCCCCCTTACATAAGAGAGCCCCCCTCACATCAGAGACCCCCCAAACACAGAGCCCCCCTTACATCAGAGCCCCCCCACACAGAGACCCCCTTACATCAGAGAGCCCCCCTTACATCAGAGCCCCCCACAGAGACCCCCTTACATCAGAGACCCCCCCACACAGAGCCCCCCTTACATCAGAGACCCCCCACACAGAGCCCTCCTTACATCAGAGACCCCCACACAGAGCCCCCCTTACATCAGAGACCCCCCACACAGAGCCCCCCTTACATCAGAGACCCCCCTACACAGAGACCGCCCTTACTTCAGAGACCCCCACACAGAGACCCCCCTTACATCAGAGACCCCCCCTACACAGGGACCCCCCTTACATCAGAGACCCCCACACAGAGCCCCCCTTACATCAGAGACCCCCACACAGAGCCCCCCTAACATCAGAGACCCCCCACACAGAGCCCCCCTTACATCAGAGACCCCCCTACACAGAGGCCCCCCTTACATCAGAGACCCCCACACAGAGACCCCCTTACATTTGTTCCAGGAGAGAGCTTACTTACCTCAGGATGTAGATTCACGCTGTCTGCAGCTTTTCTTTTTTTCTTTAAACTTCCCACCCACACATCCCCGGGGAGTGTGGGTGGGGCAGACCAAGGAGGAGAAGGGGCAGGAGGAGGAGGAGCTGACGATCTCTCCTCTGGCATCCCTGCAGAGAGGAGGGGAGGAGGGATCTGTCAGCGGCGGTGGATCAGAGGCTGATCTGTGTGAGATACACAGCTCAGCCCTGCAGCTATAGAAGACACAGGCACTGCCGCACAGCCAGAAGTAAGCGGCGGCCGTGGCCTGTGTTAACCCTCTTCATGCCGCGGTCGCCGCTTACTTCCTGCTGTGTGGCCTGATCATCTGCGAGCTGTGATGGCCGCAGGGCGCCCATGTTGCCCATGGCGCCCTGTACGGCCGCACAGCTCGCACACCCCTAAGGCCGGCCCTGCCCAAAATAACTTTTAGCAACCTAGTGATTCTGAATGCATATAGAATAATTAGACTCATATAAAAGTAAACAAGTATACTTTGCGCACAGTTCTGTTCAGTTGCAGTCTCTGTCTACTTATGGTATCCTTAGCAGTTTACTGATCAGTTTCACCCATTGCCCAGAGTTTTTCTTCAGTCATGCTTCGCACACTATGATACTTTAGTTTCCAGAGTGCTCTGAAGATAACAGGAAATGTATGAAAATACTATAAGAAAGAAATGAACTACCCAACTGGTGCCATCATCCAAATAAATTGACAGAAGAAAGGGGGAATGTTAGTTGAGGAACAACCAATCATACCAAAAAGAAGTTGGACTTTCAAAGGCACATAAGGAGATGAATTTGCACAACTCAAAGTCTATGAAAAATATAACCTTTATTGATTACAAAGTTAAAATTAGTGGGAGGTAAAAACAACCCCCACTATAAGAAACACAATATAAGAAAAAAAAACTACTAAAAACAAAGCCATAAGCATATAACAATGGTAAATCACAGTTGGTGTGTGTTAAACAACTGGTTATACATTTCAGGTCTATACTTGACTGTTTGAAGAGTGTACTTGATTAACAGGTCTACGCGTTTCGCGATGTGCTTCGTCAGGACATTTTTTAATCAGAACAGTTCTTAAAGCAAAAAGGCAAAAATTAGCAACCAACATATTACTTGTTGTGAAAACAGCCAATTATAAGTGATTTAATATTTATAATAAATATGCACATGTATTGGACAAATGAACCAACCTTCTCTAACAGAGGCTCCCGGGCGGGTACAGGGGATCAACAGGGGGGTTGCCCTGGGTGGGCAGTAGATCTCGTATGGTATATCCTATATTCCAAGCATATATATGTAATAAAAATTCAACTAGTAATGTCCAGCAGACCGCTGGTCTTCTTAAGTATTTGGGCAAATCCTTCTTAAAGAAGTACATGTAAGAAGGTAATCTACAATACAAAAGAGGGAAGAGAAAAGAAAGGGACCAGAGACCCCCGGTATTGTAGATTACCTTCTTACATGTACTTCTTTAAGAAGGATTTGCCCTAATACTTAAGAAGACCAGCGGTCTGCTGGCCATTACTAGTTGAATTTTTATTACATCAGAATCTCCATCTTCGATACCATACCATATGGATCTTATTCCCTAAATGACATTCTATATATGCTTGGAATATAGGATATACCCTACGAGATCTACTGCCCATCCAGGGCACCCCCCCCCTGTTGATCCCCTGTGCCCGCCCGGGAGCCTCTGTTCGCCACACGTTTATTAGAGAAGGTTGGTTCATTTGTCCAATACATGTGCATATTTATTATAAATATTAAGTCACTTATAATTGGCTGTTTTCACAACAAGTAATATGTTGGTTGCTAATTTTTGCCTTTTTGCTTTAAGAACTGTTCTGATTAAAAAAAGGTCCTGACGAAGCACATCACGAAACGCATAGACCTGTTAATCAAGTACACTCTTCAAACAGTCAAGTATAGACCTGAAATGTATAACCAGTTATTTAACATACACCAACTGTGATTTACCATTGTTATATGCTTATGGCTTTGTTTTTAGTCGTTTATTTTTTCTTATATTGTGTTTCTTATAGTGGGGGTTGTTTTTACCTCCCACTAATTTTAACTTTGTAATCAATAAAGGTTATATTTTTTCATATACTTCAAATTCGTCTCATTATGTGCCTTTGAAAGTCCAACTTCTTCTTGGTATGATTGGTTGTTCCTCAACTAACATTCCCCCTTTCTTCTATATGAAATTACTAACTTTTATTTTAGCTCATGTACACATACAAAATACTGTAGCTATGCTAGCTGAAATGGCAAAAGTTTCAAAGAACACCTGTCTAGCAATAATGGAGCAGTGAGTGGGCAATATAGGTGGAAATTGAAGCAAGACTTAAAGATGAATCTAGGAAGAAGTGCAGATATGTTGGAGGTAAACAAATGACCACATAGCAGTCAATGATATTGCTCAGGGTACAACCTGGTAAAGTGTGCACCTATGAGGGAAAACTATTATTCTGTACATGGGCCCTTTGCGGTCTACCACAACATTATGCAGTGCAGGAAGAATAGTTATTCTTTGGAAAGACGTTCAGTCTAGCGTCCTGCAAAGGTCATCATATTGCATCTTTGGCACTGGCCTGATAAGCCATACAATTTTCCTGGGTAAATTGCCTAATAAAGAAAGTGTTGATTTAGTAGATAACTCAGTTAACTATGCATTATCTACTATTTCTTTTAATTGGTTACCATGTGATTAATATGACTACTAAAACATCTCTGACAGACAAAGGGATACCGTAAAAATTTTAGGCTGCTGAAGAGTCTTAAGATAAGAGCAGATTCTAATTAAAACTAAACAGTTGGAGATGAAGCAGATAAAGCAGCAGACATGTGAAATCTGAGAGCTGGAACTACTAAAATGAAATTACAACTACATTTTACAAACTTTCATCTGAGAGAGGAAGGATTGGGCTCTCCAATATTAACAGGGAGACTTTACCACACACCCCCCCCCTTTTTTTAAAGGAACAGTATACATTTTTAAAATAATGGTTTTGCGTAGGGTTCTCATAAAAATTTAAAGCAGACCTTATCCAGGCATGCAGCCTGGGTGGCCAGGAAAGGGGAGTCTTCAAATGTGTGGCCCTGGCTTCTTAAACCATACCAGCACACATGCTTGTCAACATTGGGAGGTACCTTGCAAAGGAGGGCAGTAAAGTCCCCCTCCCCCTTGCAGGGCACTTTGTCCCCATGGTGAGGGGATAAAAACGGATAATTCTAGGAATATTGAAGCCCTCTCTATAATAAGGGAGATCCCAGATATCCATCAGAGCAGGGGTCCCCAAACTTTCTAAGCAAAGGGCCCGTTTACTGTCTTTCAAACTTTAAGGAGGCCAGACTGTGGCCATTGGAAGTAGAAAATGTCCCGGCATTAGTGAGTTACACCCAATGTTTGGTGTCAGTTAGAGGAATTGTGCCCCATTGTTGATGTCACTGGGTGGGAAGAATCATGCCCCATAGTTTGTGACACTGGGAGCAACAGTGCCCCATCTTTGGTGTCATTGGGAGGAACTGTTCCCCCATCGCTGGGGTCATTGGGAGGAACTGTGCCCCTTCATTGGTGTCAATGGGAGGGGGGGGATTATATCCCATTGTTTGTGTGGCCAGATAAAAGCAAGCAAAGGGCCACACTAGGCCCTGAGCAGCAGTTTGGAGACCACTGCCCTAGAGGAATTAGTGCATGGGTACATAATTACCCCTGGACCATTCCAACAAAAAGTTAAATGTAAAAAAAAAAAACATATAATGTGACTTTATAATAAAATAAAACAAAAAACAATTTAAGCAATGTCTCTGATATAAATTCATCATCAATCATGTTGTCCAGCAATGAAAATTCAGTGCTAATCACAACGACCCACCACACAATGATGTTTTAATATTGGAACAATGGCCCACCACCTCACAATGTTAACCATCACTTGTCTGGGGGCTTCCAGATTCCTTTAAATGGTTTTAAAGCTCTGATACGAAATATAAACAATGTACTTTTCTCTATCAAAAGCACTGAGCGTGATTTCTTTTTGCTGCCTTGTTCCTCTGTTATCTGCTTGAGTCACTTCTGACAGCTTTTCCCAACTCCAAGAGATAATTGTTGAGGGAGTGGAGATCTCCACCACACAACCTGTGATTGACAGCCATAGCTGTGCATGTTCCGCATGTACTGTGCAGAAGGAAATGAGTCACTTTCCTTAAACCAGGGTTCAGAGCTCTCCTCACTGAGCTCTTCAGTGTGTGACTTTACATTCCTGCCCCCTTCATTTCAGAGCTAAGTGCTATCTAAAATGTGTGTTTTGGAAATATGTAAAAGAGGTACAACTTTTGTAGGATGGTTTGTTTAATCTCTGTGTATCATCTGAGGCTGGTCATGTCACAGGGTATATGTAAAGGCTTTCAAACATTTTAAGTCTTCCTACCCACAAACCCCTTCATCCTATTTGGGTATAGATGTGAGGAAGAGTCCCTTGCCTCCCTACATTGGCACAAGATGCCTTGCAATGGGGGAAGAGAGGAGGGCTTTTCCCAGACTCAGGCAGTCTGCATGGGAAAGAAAAGACCCAGGCAAGCCACAGCATGTAATCTCTAGCTGCGCACAGATAAGAGATAATGCTAGAGAGTAGGGCAGGCCATAGATCCTAAGTGCTCAACCTGTGGCCCTCCAGCTGTTGCCGAAGTTTAATTCCCATTATGCCTCTGCCTTTGGGAGTCATGCTTGTAACTATTAGCTTTGCAATGCCTCATGGGACTTGTAGTGTGACAGCTGGAGGGCCACCGGATGAGCACCCATGCCATAGATGGTGCAAATTTCTTTCCTGCAACCATAGGTTGTAGTAAAGGAATTCACACGATTCCCCCATAAACACAGACAGTGCTGACAAGGGAATTCATACTTCTGTGCAATTGTCTTCTCCCAGGGGGGGTGGGTGGGGGAAGTCGTCCCCACCGGGAGAAGACAGTGATTATTGCTAGCGGCTATAGTAGCAAGTCAATCCGGCAGACTTGTTGTACCCAAGTTGATCAATCAATCAACTTGGTACATTCAGCCTGTCCATTAATGGTTTGAATCTCGGTCGGTTCAGCAGGAACTGGCAAAGATTCAAACCGCCTATGGCTGGACTTAGAGTTAGCTGCTTACAGATAAAAGAGAATGTGGATTCAACTGCTTAAAAATTTTAAGCTTAATTTTATAAGAGCTTCCAGCCTCGGCCCAGAGATTTTTCTCTGCAGTTATGGTTCAGGTGAACTGGGAAATGCTGCAAGAGAGCTAGCTGCTTACAGATAGAAGAGAATGGGGATTGCTGGGACCTGCAGTCATCCCTGAGGAAACCATTTCTAGGGATCTGCCGCTCTGGGCTCTGCTTTGTATGGGCTCTTGCCTGTGCGGGTATGCTGGGGCAGCCACAATCCTGAGTTGGGGATTTGTTTACAGAAAATACTGTGCACTTTATTTTGGAACTGTTATGCTGAGAATTTCTAGCAATGCTTTTGAAACTTTGTCCTTGCCTGGTCTGAAGGTACTCTGAAGTTACTCAAGGGGTGTAATGCAAGTAACCAGCACACACGGTGTACAGTGTGGCTCAGCTCAGCACATTGGGGTATAAAGACATCAGTGTAAGAATTAATAGGGATGATCGAACGGTTTGGGTCGACCATCGGTTCGACCCGAACATTGACTGTTCGAAATTTGGCCGAATTCGGCAACCAGAACCGACCAAAATGCAATGGTACAGGAACTGGGCTTTAAAAGCCCGTGATTGGACCAGAACCATCAGAAAAAAAGCCAATTGAGGGGGCAGGAGAATGCTAGGAATGTGATTGGAGTGACTAGGGGGTCCAGAGGCCAATCATTAGTGAATACGCCCCCAGTATATAAGATAGCCCCGCCAAATCTCTAGCATTTTAATACAGGGATGTGGAAGAGACGTGGAAGCAGTTCTGTTACTTCTGCTCTCAAAGTGTCATTTAGCAATTATTAGTGTGAGGAAAAGGATATCTAGTGTAGTTAGGGTACTATTTTCCACTATAGTTAGATTTAATAATCTAGTTTCTGTAGGGAAAGTGTTAAGTGCCAGGGTGACCGTAGTGTAGTGTAGGGTTAACTGACTCTGACTGCTATGGCAGGGTGACCAAACCCTTCCATGTCAGGGTGACCGCTATAGAGAAAAGATTGTTTCTCTTAGAACACTTACAAACCAGGATGGTGGCTTCGCCCCTGTCAGCCGGCTTTTTGTTGCAGGCGTTTATAGGGCTTTTTTGAGGACATGTTTGGAGTCAGGCATGACATCTGAACTTCCATGTAGGGGTATATATACACACACACATGTATGTATATATACACATACACATATATAGGTGTGAAAGTAGCAGAAACCTATGCTTGCGCTAATGCAATAATTAACAAGCATATGTCTCCACTCCTATCACACCTATATATGTGTATGTGTATAAATACATATACGTGTGTGTGTGTATATACCCCTATACAGAATTTCAGATGTTTTGCCTGCCTCCAAAGACCCCCCAAAAATGCCCCAAAAAAAACGCCTGCTGCAAAAACACACCTGGGCGTTTTTGTAGCAGGCGTTTTTTTTTGCATTTTTTGGGCGTCTTTGGATGCAGGCATAACATCAGAACTTCTGTGTAGGGGTATATATACACACACACATGTATGTATATATACACATACACATATATAGGTGTGAAAGTAGCAGAAACCTATGCTTGCGCTAATGAAATAATAAACAGGCATATGGCTTCTCTCCTATGTCACCTACATATGTGCATGTGTATATATACATACATGTGTGTGTGTATATATACCCCTACACAGAAGTTCTGATGTTATGCCTGCCTCCAAAGACGCCCAAAAAATGCCCAAAAAAAAAACGCCTGCTACAAAAACGCCCAGGTGTGTTTTTGCAGCAGGCGTTTTTTTGGGGCATTTTTTGGGGGTCTTTGGAGGCAGGCAAAACATCTGAAATTCTGTATAGGGGTATATATACACACACACTTATATGTATTTATACACATACACATATATAGGTGTGATAGGAGCGGAGACATATGCCTGTTAATTATTTCATTAGCGCAAGCATAGGTTTCTGCTACTTTCACACCTATATATGTGTATGTGTATTTATACCCCTACACAGAAGTTCTGATGTTATGCCTGCTTTCAAAGACGCCCAAAAAATGCCCAAAAAAACACTTGCTACAAAACCGGCCAGGTGTGAAAATAGCGGAGCCACTATCCTGTTCTATTGCAATTCTAATACAAACTATCTTTTTTGTTCTGGTTCTGGACATGCTACAGAGCTGAAACTTCACAGGTACACTTTTTAGCCCCCCCAGACACTAAATCCAAAGAAATCAATTTTTTTTTTCAATATTTTTTTCAATAATTGGCTCTCTATCAAAAATGACAATTTTTAAGAACTTTTTTGTGTGATTAATAGTCCCTGGGGCATGACCCAGAACCCTAGGCACTTTTTAGGGGCATTTATTGGGTTTTAGGGCTTCAAAATTGTGTTTTTTGATTACTGAAGTTCGGGTCCCATTGATTTCAATGGGGTTCTGAAATCTGGGCCAAACTTTTGGGAAGTTCGGGTGTTCTGGTCGAACCGAATTTTGAAAAGTCTGTCGCAAGTGTGTACATCTGATAAGTGGGATAGTTTCTTGCAGGAGAAATTGTTGTCAGCACTCTCTTTGTGAGCAGGTCTGTCTCTCACAGCAACGGGAGAAGATTAGCACAGCCTGTGCACAAGTACAGAAGAGCAAGAGTTTAAGTGCATGCATTTAGTCCAGTTTAATTGTTCAAGTAAAGGTACCCCATGCGCAGGGCTCGTGACCCAGTCTACAGTGCCTAGCATAGCCACCTACACGCCCTTACACAGCACAATAGAAAGGGCAGGCAGCAGCCTATATTCATAGACTGTTCACCCTTTCACAAATTTTCCCTCAAAGAAAAAAACAACCAGAGATAGTCTGCATCGGTCACAGACTGGGCGTTATGTATGTTTTCTTTGTAGCTGTTATATAAAAATATTTTGCACATGTTATTATTTACTTTTTTGGGTGGGGTTCGCCACTAAAATCCACACCAGATCTAAAGTGCTTGGTAAAAATTGGGGAGGGCTCACATCCTTTTATCTATCTCAAACTTAATTTCTTACATGGCCAGGGATGCTGGGAAGTGTTGGGGTGTTGGTAGTAAGAAGTAGTGTTTTTTGGAGAGGCTTCAGGGGTGACATTTTACCTCTCCTAAATAGGACTAGGCAGTGCAAAAAAACACTTTGCAGCATTTCCTAATTCACCTGAACTAGCTGCAGAGGAAAACCTATGGCCACAGGATGGAAGCCCCTTTAAAACAGAGCTTTGCTTTTGACAGTTGTTGCATGTCACAGCATACCGTTGTGCACCAGATGTGTGCCCCAAAGCAATATTATGAACCTTATTGCCATATCTGACATTCAATTTGGGAAACCCCTTTTATTAAAAAAAAGTTACAGCAGGCCTAAAATGAAATTTTCAGATTTAACTATTATTGATTTATTTTTCATTGTAAGGCTATCCCTGTCCTGTTAAAGAAAACACAGGAAGGGGGTGAAAATACAATCTGAGTACTACCTTTATTAAGGAAAATAAAGTCCTAGTCTTAAACACCGCCTTGTCCCTATGCAAAAATAAAAAAATGAGCTTCTTGCAAAAAAAGGTCGCCAGCTCAGACATTGGTCTAGCAGAGGTGATGATGGCTACAAAGAGTTCTCTTGTGGCACTTTTCCACTGCAAGTACCGGCTAGTACCAGCTCGGCTCTACTCGGCCCTGCTTGGCCCGGTTTGCTTTTCCACTGCTGGTACCGCATGGTATAGTGTCGGAACGGTTCGGTACGGTATGGTATAGGTTTGCTTTTCCACTAAAGTAGTACTAAAGTTAAATGGGTGGGATAACAACGGGGTGGGTGGGATTCTCTGACCAATCAGTGGCTAGTAGTGACTGCATGCAAAGGATTGTGGGATATGGTACCAGTTTGGTACCTGTTGGAACCACAATCGAGTAGGTACTGTTTTTTCAGAGCCGTACCGTTCGGTTCCATGCAGTGGAAAAGCAAACCTATACCGTACCGTACCGAACCATTCCGACCCTATACCATGCGGTACCAGCAGTGGAAAAGCACAAAAGCGTGCCGAACGGTTACGGTTCCATGCAGTGGAAAAGCGCCATTGGTGTTATCTACACATGCTTCTCTCATGTAAAACAGCTTTCTAATTTGGCCTCAACCGCATCCCTGACTCTTCTGAAATTGTGGAGGGTATTGAAAATAGAAAAACAGACACTGATGTTTCAAAATCTCACTCGCTCACTCACACTTCGTGAAATTGAAGATTTTACCTAAGGCAGCAGTCAGTAGCACAGGGGACACATGGCATTGATTGTAAGTATTGTTCCTTGCCCTGATTTTAAAAACATTTTAACTAGACTTAAAGGGGAAGTATGACCAAAGCTCTTTTGCTCTACTTCTCCTGTAGGTCAAAAGAGTGCACTTCGTTCTGCATTTCTGTTACCCAGATTCAGCCGACAGCGGGCTAACGTCTGCTGTCAGATGACATTACCCAGCTGGTCCAGGCCTTAGAGGGATCTCAAATTTAATGCCAGACCAAACCTGTCCACTCCACAGCCCAGCTCTCCAATGAGCGCTCGAGGAGCAGAGTAGAGAGCTAGTGACTGACAGTTACTCACTGAAGGCCGAGACCCAAACTGGATTGCGGGAGACTGATGCACCACCATCAGCGTCTACCTAGGAGAGTATGTAGGTTTGTTTTTTTGCAAAACCCATACATCTCTTTCAGTCTAGGTTAATCAATGTGGTTGCAGTTGTTGCGGTTTGCATGCATGTTTTGCGGTGCATTTTGTGTTTTTAACCCCACATTTTTGATGCATTTTTGCATTCAGTTTTCATGCATTTTGCATTTTTTTTCTCTTTAAACACACTGTATATAGCTGGTTGCTAAGGAACAGGCCAGGAAAAAACAGAAAAAAAAAAAATCTCCGCTCACAACGAAATCTTCCGCAGTCTGCCTTTTCTGCTGTGTGACTTTTCTTAAATAGCTAAGGGGCACCGCCACCCTGTGACATCAGCAGCCCAGCATGCACCGGTTGATGACGTCACAGAGGGCGGTGCAACAAGTGGCCCCACCCCATAGCTATTTAAGGAGTGTCATACTCATTCTCATAGGGGGGGTCCCGATCTGGGGCCACCTTGTTAAAGGGGGCTTCCAGATTTTGATAAGCCCCGTGTCAGCAGACCCCTACAACCACAGCCCAGGGTTGTGGGGAAGAGACCCTTGTTCCCATCAACATGGGGACAAGGTGCTTTGGGGCGGTGGCCTGGTAAGGTTCAGGGGGGGGCGCTTGCTAGACCCCTCCCTTTCCTGACGTGCCAGGCTGCATGCTCGGATAAGTGTCTGGTATGGATTTTGAGGGGCCTCATGCCATTTTTTAAAAAAAACTTTTGGCATGGGGTTCCCCTCCAAATCTATACCAGACCCGAAGGGGACCCCATGCCATTTTTTTCTCAATATTTTTTTTTTTTTTATTGCCAGCAATTCTTTTTTTCACATTCAGCTGTCAGCGGAGAGCCCCACTGACACCTGATGACTTATCGGTTGTTAAGGATCCAGTGGCTGGCTTACCGACCTCTTCCCGGCTCCTTAGAAACCAGCTATACACAGTGTGTTAAAGTGAAAAAAAACCCTGCAAAACGTATCAAAATTGCAACACTTGTGTTTCTGGTGCGGCCTCTTTGAAGTCTATTACACCCAAAATGCAATCGGCTGCGGGAAAAAAAAAGTCCCAGATTTTTTCCAAAAATACACTGGCTGAAAAATGCATAGATAGATGAAACCATGCTAAATGGACTGTAGTGCGTTTCTGCAAAACGCACTAAAAACACATAGGTGTGAATGTGGGGTTAAGCAGCCCATATACAAGTAGTTTTTTCTTTTCATTCCCACCAGTGGGTTAAATGAAAAATAGTTAATCAATTTCCCCATCCACAGTAGGGAAACTTTTCCACCATCAGAATACACTGATCAGTGCAGCCGGCTAAAGCTTGCTGCTCTCGTGCACATCACTGAATGGAGCTGGGGGGGGGGGGGGCAGCACACTAAAGTGCACATAAGAAAAGTACCAGAGTTGCAAATCAAAGAAATCAAGCATAGTTTGTGAAAGAAAATGTAATCCCAACCACGAAAATGTCATATAAGCTTGATCCAACAGGTGCTCCAAATGGAAATTTTGGTACTGAAACGTAAAATTAAGGATGCACTGGGCTGAAAGCCAAAACCGAAACTGAAAATTTTTTTTGTCAATTTTGTTTTTTAAAAATACTTATATTTTTATATAAAATTGTATTACAGTATATTCGACTTTTTAATTAATATGAATTTAAATGAATATGAAATTATTGTTGGCCATTATTGGCAACTTTAGTGCAAGAAAAGCTCAAGAAAAAAGTATCCCTTTTAAATTCTATGTATGTCTTCACACTGGTCTATTGTGCTTCCATGGTGGTGAAAATCCTGCTTGCTGAATTTTTGATCTGTTAAAAAAAACTGCACCAAAAACACACCTCCTTGTTGAAATGCATTACAAATGCAGCAAGAATGCATCAATAATGCACCCGTGTTACATTTTTGATGCGGTTTTGAGTCACATGACCAATAACACACAAACCATTTAGGCACAGTAAAATCATGGTAAAATCGTAGTACAATCGCGACAAAATCAATGCCATCATCTGCACACAAAGTTTAAAATCATTCTCTTTATTGATATATACAGTATAATCACACATAGTTATTTGTTTTTTCTATTATTGAAACCAATGATATATACGTAACACTAATCACCAGCAATATTCATCATCACGCCTGTAATAGGCCAAACCAAAAGTCACCATACATACAATATTAAGAGTCCATTTGGTAAATGCAGCCTCAACTTGACATGTTTCTTGCGTTGCTTCCTCAGGGGTAGTGATGACAATTTTTGCTGTTAAAAAATCAATTAGTGGTGCTAAGACTCCATATATCGGTATAGGCTGTAAGAGGCCCCCAAGATCTCTAAGGAGCATCAGTGAGGGAGGCGAAGAAGACAAATCATGAAAGTAAAGATACAATCACCATATAGATGAATTATCACAGACTCGGATGGATAGAAGTCTCCTTTGTATAAATACAAACCTGCCATCTCAACTGTGCCCCACAAGAAAGATTTTAATCCCATGACGTTATCAGGTGGAATATTAATAGTGGGTATATCAGTATTCTCAAACCTCGATGCCCGGTTGGAAGTTTGCATTTATACAAAGGGGACTCCTATCCATCCAAGTATGTGAAAATTCATCTGTATGGGGATTGTATCTCCACTTTTAAGGTTCGCTTTCTGCGCCTCCCTCACTGAGGCCCCTTAGAGATGGGAGGGTAGGGAGGGCACAGCTCACCTATGTTGATATATGGAGTCTTAGCACCACCAATTCGTTTTTTAACAGCAAAATATTTTGTCACCCTATTCCTGAGGAAACGACACACGTACCATATCGAATGAGGCGGCATTTACCAAATGGCCAGTAGTACAACACCAATAATTTTAGATTAATGAATAATGTATCTATGGTGACTTTAGTAAACTGCCTTTTGGTTGGGCTTTCTACAGGGTGTGATGATTATTGCTGATTGCCACTATATATCATATGTTTCAAAAAAAGAAATAAATAGAGAATGATTTCAAGTGATACTAAAATCTAAATTTATTTATTTTTGCTTAAAAAACACAAGTACTGTATGTCAAAATGACCTCCTCTGTACAGTTGGTTTTGCACAGAGCAGTCCAGATCCTTCTCTTCTTGGGTCCCTCTTCAGTGCTTCTGGGCCCTCCCTCCTGTTGAGTGCCCCCCCCCCCCCCCCCAACAAGCAGCTTGCTATGAGGCACCCAAGCTGAGCTGCAGCTCTGTGTGTTCATTCAGGCCCCACCCCCTCTCTTCCCTCATTGGCATACTGGCTTTGATGCCAATGGCGTCCTCTGCTCAGCCAATCAGGAGGGAGAGTTCTGGGCAGACGATTCTCTCCTGCAACATTGCTGGATAGAGATGAGTTCAGGTAAGTATTAGGGGGTTTAGGGGGGCTGCTGCACACAGAAGGCTTTTTATCTTAATGCATGGAATGCATTAAGATAAAAAACCTTCTGCCTTTACAATCACTTTAACTTAAACTCCGTATGTAACTTGTAGAGGGGCCACACTTAAAAAGTCCTTTTATATGTTTTGTTTTTTGGTCTGTTAATTTTGGGTTGTGGTGTGATTTCTTTGATCCCCAGGCAGACCCTTCTTGTAGATAATAGGGAGACACTGCATGTAAAGGTGGCTTCATAGGACGCTACAAGAGAAAGGCGCCACCCTGAAACAAGAAACTCGGGGTAGCGTCATGACACCAGCCTAAACTGAAATATAGTCAAGAATTAAAAAATAAAAAAGCTGCATATTCAGCAACTGATTTTATAGTTCTTAAAAAACTGTTGGTCTACAGTCAAGAATTAAAATATTCAGCAACTGATTTTATAGTGCTTAAAAAACTGTTGATTTAATATCACTTTAATGATTATGGCTATATACAGTAAACACAATGAGGCTGATTTACTAAAGAATTTTCACACAGTAAATTGTGCGAATATTCAGTTCAAATATGCAGTTAAAGTAGGTATAACGGGATTTTCTTTTCACATGATTGGATAAATCTTCACACATTTTACTGTGTGAGCATTCTCAAGTCCTTTGGTAAATCAACTTGGTTGTGATGTAGAACATGATGAGGGCAGTGTATCTGGCTGCAGAAAAGAAGCAGCGTGTCTCCAGGGGTACTCTGGGGAGCAATGCACCTTTTAAGATCCCGGATTCCATACTCATTCTGCACAATACACCATTACATACTTATTAGCACCTACATTCTCAGGTCAACAGCTTTAGGGATTTGTTTAGTATTTTACAGGAAACCATAAATCAGGATTAGAGCTTGGTTTTAACACAAACTGTTTTTCATTTAATAAGTAGACCACAGGCAGTTTTATTTTTATTTTTTTATCATAGAAGATAATTATTTAAGATTGATCTCCTGCAGGACCTGACTGCGAATATTACAAACATAACATTTTGGTTGTAATTATAATAAGAAGGTTGACACTACAAGACATCAGATTAAAGGCAGTGTCTGTTTAGTACATCAAAAAGCACAGAAAAGACTGGATGGGACTTGGGATAATACAGCACATCTGTCAAGGAAGAACAAACTTAATACCTTAGCAGCTGCACTTAATACACACTTTCCCCCCAGAGGAAAACTACTGTACAACCACCTAATCTACTTATAAAAATACACATTGAAACAATATTGTAAAAACAGAGACCTACAGGGGAATATGGGATGTGTTTACAGCAGTTAGAGTGATTTCTATTTTACCATTCTGACATACCTCCCACATACATAAATGCAAGACGGCCTTGACTGCATTACCCTATTTGGGTGGTATAGCCATCCTTAATGCAGCACAGTCTATTACTATATATGCTGTTATCTTAAAAATATTCTACATACAGGTATTTTTTCAGAAAGAATTTAAAGCAGTTATATTAGATCATAGCATATATTTACCTCAGTTTTATCAATATAGATATAAATGATTTTTTATTTGGTGAAAACGTGTACATGGCTGCCTAGCAAACCAGCAATACCTGAAAAGGGAAAACATATGAAAGAGATCAACTTAATGTAAATCTGTTTAATCTTTTGAAGAGCATGGCCCACTTACGTGATTTGGTAACCAGTCATTGGCCACAATGAAATGAAGTGATTTAGTATTTCAATTGTTTTATTTTGAATAGCTCTGCTCTATGGGACCTCTGATTCGATCTGGCTATATGGAGGGAAATTAATCCGCTTCAGTTTTTTTTTCCGGGTTGGATCAAATTTAAGGCAGGAGGGTGTTAACGGACACAAGTCCGTTTACATTTGCCGCTCTATAGAAGATAATGGAGGTTCCGCCTGAAAAAAGGACAGGCAGACCCAATCGGACTGATTGTATGAAAGGGGCCTACAGCCTAGTACACACTATTGGATTTTTTTTTTTTTTGTTCAACCCAGCATGGCTGAACAAAAAAAAAAAAACTGACAGCTTCAGAGGAACCCGCTGTACTAACTATGCAATGATAGTACATCCCCTTGGCTGAGAGAGCTGATATGCAGTTGATTGACAAACCTTGTTCAGTCATGACCCATCAACAGAACCTGGCAGAATGGTTGACTTCTTTACAATCAGCTGCAGTACACACGGGCCGAATGTCAGCTGGTTCAATCGGTTCCAGATCAGTGATCTCAGCCAATGGCTGAGAGCGCTGACCAGAGTGTTCTAGCCGGGGGGCCATCCCCCGTCAGAACACAATAGCACAGCAGGGGAGATCGCTGTACTGACAACGCATGGTTAGTACAGCGTCTCCTCTGAAGCTGTCAGTTTTTTTTTTTTTTCATCCCTGCTAGTTTGAATGAAAATAAAAAAATGTGTGTGTTCTAGGCTTGTAGGCCCCTTTCACATGTCCATTTTTGAGGCAAACTTGATCAGACCCTCCATTCACCTCTATGGAGCAACAGACTTGTGTCTGTTTACACCCGCCTGCCTCCATTCTGATTCGACCTGGAAAAAAAAATGGGTCCACCTTTCCATTTTTCAGATGGACCTGATCAGACCCTCCGTTCACCTCTATTTGGCCCATGTGTACTAGGCTTTAGGTTGCTTCCACACTAATGTGCTGCAGTTTACTGCGAGTTAGCTACCCTTTGCCATACACTTCTATTATATCTTGCAGGTGTGGTGCAGTTTCTGAAAATGCACCAAAACCCCTGCATTCAGGATATAATATAAGTCTATGATACAGCGCAGCTAACCTGCTGGTGCACTATGCTGCACCTGCGAATCAGTGTAAATGCTGCCAAATAAACATTTCAAAATGATTGTTCCTATATGCCCAAACTCTGCAAAACTCTGATATTATATCCTTTGTTATGATGCCCAAATTGTGATTTTCATAAACTGACCTTCCATCTGCAGAAATCGCTGGCTGTAGAAAATGTTGCCATCCCAGGTGGAATGCTTTTGGTATCACTCCATCTGGAACAGGAGCAGGCACTTTAGAGAAAGCATCAGCTTATATGGCTCTGCTCCCTCCACAGCCGCTTGATTCTTCTAGCAGTCCATCCACAACACTGATGCTCTGGAATGGAGCGTCGGCAACCCGCGATCTGGGCTTGCTGAACCTGCATCCCAGAGCAGTAGGTTGTCACCGGTTGGGCGCCCCTGATTTACCAAACCATGTTTTTCTGTGAAATTTACAATTATGTATCTATGTGGTAGCAGCCACATCTGTCCATCTAATGCAGTGCTTCTGGCTTAGTATCTCTTCTGGTCATGCCTCATGCCAAAACTGCAACCTGGTGAATAAATTAACCTCACTGACAGCACTTGGGATGAATTTTAGTGTCTTTGCTTTCCATTAGGAGAAAACAGCACATCACATTTTGTTCGCTTGGCATCAAGTTGCCCTTATGAGAAGCAGGCCAACTTTATTTTAGGGTCAAATCTGCTTGCAACACTGGCTCAGTTTGAATGGTTTGTGGGTTGATATGAACGTAATGAAGAGTCAGCATATGTTAGTTGTAGAGTGGAGGTGGGGGTTGGGCTTATTAACAGAAGAGTTTCATATACCATGTATATTGACACATTTTGCAAATTTCCCTATTGTTCCACATTATGAGTGCATACAAAAAGCTTCTCCATTCCATGCACTGATTATATGTTATGTACTGTACCACAAGTAACAAAAACGTATTTGATTACAGGTCAGTGGTGCAGACTATAGCAAAGAGTTTGTACGGTGGAGTAATGAAAGTAAAAGCATTGAGGTGACAGGTTTGAAGCCATTTACAAGCTACTCTATAATAGTTACAGCCTTTACTGGAGATCTAGAATCAGCTTTCATGGATGGGAAATCCAGTGATGCGGTGATTGCTACCACTCTTGAGGCAGGTATGTCTTCTCTTTCCCTTTATGAGGACAGCTTCCACAACACCTTTGATAATTGCATACTTCTGATGTACTTGGTTTATTCTTTATTATTACATATATTTCAGATGGATAATAGTTAAAGTAGAACTATAGGCACATTTTTTTTTTCATTTTGGATAGAGTATGGGAGGGTTATAACCCCTGTCAGATTTTTTTTTCACCATCTGTGTACCATTGCAGAGATTTCACTTAAATTCCTGTCCCATAGCCAAACAGGAAGTGAAAGGAAATCCTTGCAAATTAAAGGAATTCCTTGGGACCCCCAGGTTACCAGAACTAGTGTCCCTATTGGAAGATTTCCCCTCTATTACTTTTCTGGGGACAACCCAAAATCTGTGATTTTCTTTTACTCTTAATGGGGGCACAGACAGTAATAAAAACTGACAGGGGTTTTAATTCCTTTCCACTCTATCCAACACTAAAAAAAAAAAAGTTTTGCCTTTAGTTATACTTTAAGCCATATCTCTTTTGCATTGACCATTCACCCTTATGTACCCAAAAAATATGGCTTTTATATATATATATATATAAATATATATATATATTCATATGAGTGCTCTTTCATAACAAAAAAAACCTATAAAAGCAGAAACCTCTGGAACCATTGTCTTCAAGCTGCTATACTCATTTCATCTTCACATCTTTTGAGACAAAACCCACTCTTTTTGGAAAAAAAATCACAATATTTTTTCCCAGGAACAACAACTACCCTCCAAGTATCCTATCCCTATGTCAGCACACCTTGGATTCAAAGTTTTCTTGTAATAATAAGGATGTTCCAAGTACTCATGGTGAACTCTCCATAACAAAATAGATATGTTTAATAGTTTTGAATGGTAGAGAATAATTAACTCCATGTCAAGTTTTTATTTTTGATATCTTATGTCACTTTCTATTCTAGAGACCCAACAAGCTATTTGAGGAAACTTCTTCAAAGCAAGGGTCCTTTCACACAGGCGGTCCGTATGTCCGCTTTTCATCCCATCCGATTGCGGATGAAAAAAGGACATAATGCATGTCAATGGGATTGCAGATGTCAGCAGATGACGATCTGCTGACATCCAATTTGCGTCCTTTCCGATCAGTTCCATTTTTTGGAACGGAAGAGAACCCTATTTTTCTTCCGTTTAAAAAAACGTAACGGATGCAAAAACGGATGTCAGCGGTGTCATCCGCTGATATCCGCAATCCCATTGACATACATTATCTCCGTTTATCATCCGCAAATGGATGGGATGAAAAACGTACATACGGAACGGACACTCCAGAGCGTCATCCGTGTCCGTGTAAAGAAAAAAGTGCCTGAGCGGAGGAAAATACGGTCCACCCAGTGTAAAAGGACCCTACAGAGAAATCCCCTCTCAGACAGTTGTCACTGCAGCAGGTGTCCAATTTGAGGGATTTTCTATACTCTTCAACATTTTAGATTCCTGGTCATTGGTCCCACTGAGGAGTTAAGTTCTGTTGAGAGGGTGAACATTCCCAGTGGGAAAACAAACAGCTGTTATAACCTTACAAGGTTTTTAACACACCTACATCCTATTCAAAACAAAAAGATATACTGATAAAAATTAGCAAAAGTTTTCAGAGCATGAGTAATGTTAAAAAAAGGTTTTATCTGTAGCATAATTCACCATCACAGCCTATAGAATATATTCACACAATAGGCTTGATTAACAAAGATGGATGGGCTTTTGTAAACACTGCTACTTATTTTATCTTCTAAAAGTGTTTAATTCTCAAAAATAAATGTCACTAGGATGTGTCAATTGTATTTTGTCATGTAAAGTAAATATTAAACTGTTGAAAAGCCTATCTCTACACTCAATGCTGAAGTGTTACCATCTCTATTGCCAATAATGTATTAGCAGTTCAAATAGACTTAAAAACTCACACAAAATCATTTGGATGTAAATGAAAGCTAACATTCGAGAAATAGATCAAAATGGGAAAATAGGAGGATGATTCTGTGTAAAGAAACAGGGAATATAATGCCTGGACACTGCCCCCCAGAATTAACGTAATGAAAAGTGAAGAACTCCCCCCTTAACCCCCAATGAGGAGGCAAGGTCGGGAGAAAATATGGGGGGTTCATTTGTGTAAGGCATGAATACCACAGATGTCTAAAATTGACAAGATAACTTTTATTAATACAGCAGAATTAAAAAAAAAAAAAAAAAAATAGACACAATAGGGGGGATTTACCAAAACTAGAGAGTGCAAAATCTAGTGCAGCTCTGCAAGAAACCAATCAGCTTCCAGGTTTTATTGTCAAAGCTTAATTGAACAGGCTGAAGTTAGAAGCTGATTGGCTATCATGCAGAGCTGCACCAGATTCCGAATGCTCCAGTTGTAGTAAATCTTACCCAATGTAACAATATACATTATTAAAAAAAAAAAAGGTAATTTCCAAAAATAAAACACTCTTTTTTATATAAATAATGTATATTGTGACATTGTGTCTATTCTTTTAAAAATTCTGCTGTACTAACTACCGGTATTTTCTACCGACCTTTCCTCCTCATTGGGGGTTAAAGGGGGAGTTATTCACTTTTCATTAGAGAAACAGAATACTGCATATACATCAGCGTTATATGTCACAGTGATTGTCCTCCACTGTACACATAAAGTAGGAATGGTAATCTGCTTCAATCACTGTTTATCCTCAGGTATGCAGTCCTCTTTAGACTGGGTAAAGCTCCATAGAGAACAATAAGAAACAAAAAAAGAAAGCTAAACCTTGTGCATTACCTTTAAAAGAGTTTATTGGATAATATAAATGCCAACACATACCCACAAGAGCCAAAAAGGCTAAAGACCTCAAGAGGTACAAAGACTCCAAATCTGGCATCAGAAACAAGATGCAAGTGGTCTTTGTGCACTGGACCTCACTCCCTAGCAGGCAAATGATCTGGTGTGTTTCAAGGGTGAGATCCTCTTCCCCAGAGCTTGAATCAATGTGCTAACTTGTTTTCATGTCATTAAAGTGATTGTAAAGTCTCGTTTAAAAAAAGAAAAAAAAAAAAAAAAACATATTACACTTCCCTCCTCTGTGCAGTTGGTTTTGCACAGGGCAGCCTGGATCCCTCTCTTCTCGGGTCCCTCTTTGCTGCTCCTGGCCCCTCTCTCCTGTCGAATGCCCCCACAGCAAGCAGCTTGCTATGGGGGCACCCAAGCCGAGCTGCAGCTCCGTGTGTCCATTCAGACATGTAGCTGTGGTTCGGCCCCACCCCTCTCTCTCCTGATTGGCTAACTGAATTTGATTGATAGCCAACGACACCGCAGCTGTGTCTCAGTCAGTTAGGAGGGAGAGTGTCATACGGCCGAGGGACTAATGGACATCGCTGGATAGAGATGGGCTTAGGTAAGTATTAGGGGTTAGGGGCTGGGGCGGCTGCTACACACAAAAGGCTTTTTATCTTAATGCATATGCATTAAGATAAAAAATCTTCTGACTTTACAACCCTTTTAAGTTTTTGGCATTTATATATTCTAATAAATTCTTTTAAAGGTAATGCACAAGGTTTTGTGCCCTTTTTTTTTTTTTTTTTTTTTTTTTATTGAGTGCCAACATTATGCTGTGCATCATAAAAATGGATATGTGTTATATTTGTTTTAGTAGTTAAATATTATAGTACAGTGATGACTGTGTTACTATTCTGTTTTAGTGCCAAACGATTCTCCTAAGAACATAACAATTGAAAAGATACCAAATGAAGTGACCAAAGTTCAGATGACCTTCATTCCACCAGCAGAGCCTAATGGAAAAATTCAAATGTTTCAAGCACTTGTATACAAAGAAGATGATCCAACAAAGACCCAAATACGCAATCTAAGTATCGTTAGACGAGATGACGCATCTGTAACTGCTGTTATTGAAGGACTTAAAGGCGGCTATACATATAATATAAGTGTAAGGACTTATTGATAATAGTACAGTAATCATTATAGGGAACTGTGTTTCTGACACATCCTTCTGAAAATGCTGCTTGGCTTTCAAGCAGACCCCCTTACTTTAATAGTTCCAGAGCTACTGACCCAGAACAAGCATGCTGATGAGGAATTTTGACTTTCCAATCTGCACACTTGTTTCTGGTCAAGAACCTAGTAAGTATGAAAGCTAGAAATCAGCCAGCCAGGCAGCTAGCATTTTCAGAGATTAGCATTAGTGACCTCTGTACTTCTCTCAGAGCATTTTTACTTTAAACTTTTAATAAAAATACATTTTATGCGGACTGTCTAAATAATATAGTGATGTTCACATTTCACATTTATAAATGTTATTAGAAGTTTGGCCTCAGAGTGGATATACAGTATGCTTGTAAAATAATTCAGGCAATACTTATAAAATAGCGAATGTGACATTCACCAAACTTTCACAGGCTGTTAATATCCAGAAAGATTCACCTATGATGAATATTTGTCACATTCACTGCTTTTTAAATATGCCTAATAGTCTGGTTAATGTGTTGTAACACAATCCAGGTCATTGCTCTACTGCACCTAACTTGAAATGTACACCCCCATCTTGACTTCTCTGTTAATATATGTAGCACTGCCCCCTAGAGGACTGCTGGATATTAGACTTTAGGGATTCCCCTGGGTTACCCGTAGCAACTGTTTGCAGAAAACTTAACACTTTAAGTTCTTGGCTCAGTCAAAGATCAGTCCAGGGGTTGTTGTTTTTGTGGTTTTATTTAAATTGGGATGGGAGAAGGGAAGAGTGGGATACTCCAACTGTTAACTATTCACAATGCTGAGGACTTTTAACTTGAGAATGTGGCAAGGCCGCTACTTCATCCTGCCACTTGAATAAAGATGAGGTAAGTGTTCCTATAATATTTCTCTTCAGGGCACTCCCCTAGTACCCCCTTTCTCTCTGGGGTAGCTGACACCTGTCCACTGACTCTACACTCCGGAGTGGTCCCCTTCCTGGGCAGACCCCTGGGCAAGTTCCTCTGTACTCACGACACTGTTTTTACAGATTCTCCATTGCCCCAATGGGTTCAGCCTCACACCCTTGGTACACTAGGCTGACTGCCTATGACCACCACCAACTGCTGCAGAAGAGAAGGCTGCCGCCACCCTCCTTCTGGGACCTGGCTTCCCGCCCAAAGACCTCTACCTCATGTGCCCGTGGCTTTTTATACCCTGTCCCATAATGCACCACTGTCTGTGCCAACCCCCTGGGACAGTACCAAAAGCCTGTGTGTCATTGGTCAGGTTTCCTCCATCATCCAATGTGCCTCCCCCATGGATCAGCTGGGGACACTCCCTGAGACCAGATGAATCACACACAGGGCACACTAAGTAGACCTAGCTACCAATCCTGCTCCCTGATAAGCAGAGTGCACAAATATTTTGCCTGCTGCTCTTCTGGTAAGCAGAGAGAGCCAAAACTACACTCTCTTACCTAGCACCTGAGTAGGAGGGTGCTACATATTGATTTTTGACAAGCACTTTTTGTATTATATGAAAATCATGTGGATAGTGCATTTTGAATTTATGTTTACAGACTTGAATATTTTAAATTATTTTCATGTTTACATTTTAGATATATGCAGTCAATGGTGCTGGAGCAGGACCGAAAATCCAAATGAGAATTACTACGGATGTAAAAGGTACCATTAACCGTTTCACTGTTTGATTAGTGATCACATATTTCAGATGAAGCACGAATATGTAATCATTCCCAAAAGCTAAAATGCTAAAATGTGATATCACTTTAATTTTTAGGAAAAATATTTTTAGGCAAGGGATCAACTGACTAAAGGGCAGCTAATTCTAAAGCTGAACCTTTTTTAGGTATTTTAAAATATATATATTAAATGTATATAAAAATATTTTGCAGATTAATACATTTATTTTAGTAACATTATTAATTTCTGCAAGCTCTGTAACAATTATAGAAACCAGTCCTCACAGTTTCCCCCAGTTTGAATTTACAGGCTGGATTGTTATGGCTTACAAGTAATGGAGGCTTTAGCAATGTATGGGAATAGTTATGGGGGATTAATGTGAAATTGGTGAGGTTTTTAAATTGGGCAGGGGAGGCTTTCAGTGCAGTTGCAAAGTATGTAATCATGGCACAAATTAATAGTTGATATGTTCTTATTTTGAGCCTGTCACTCAACAGACTCTCCCATTTTGGAGAAAAACTAATCTCTTGGCTAGCAAAATTCAACCCAGCTGACAGATATTTTCTGCTGACATCTCAGTGTTAGCTAAGGTCTGAAGGTACCTGCACACATCACATTTGAGACCAAACTTGGTAGGATTGGGCAGTGACCATTTAGAGGGAAATAAGTGCAGTAACAGCCCCCCATCAGTTTGTAATATAAATTTCTTACTAAGAAATGAATAATGATTTTCTGTGGGATTGGTAACTCTCAAATTTTTTTCAGTAATTAATTTCTCTATTGCCCTAACTCAGCAAGATTCAGCAGTGTTTTGTATCAGTGGCAAAACCACTCTTAATGCATCTCTATGGAATGTCGCATGAATTGCTGCTTTAGCACTGTTGCCAGCAACTGTTGTATTTAAATTGTTAGCAGCATTACTGACACTAGTGATTTGTAGATCTCTAATACAACACTGCCCATCTGACTTTTGATTTTTTTTTTTTTTTTTTGACTGGTGAAACCAGATGTCTTTTTTCAACCTGGCTAACTATGTACTGTTACTATGTGACAGTAGCCTAAGTATATTATTAGCTAATTTTCCCTGTTTCCCCTGATAGATTCCCTATATTGTCTATGAGCCTCTTAAGACACAGTCAACATTGTTTATCCAGCTCTTCTAAATAAAAATCAATCAGAATCAAACTTATATTCCACAATAAGTGTTTTTTCCAGAGCAGATTTGAATTAGAGAATTCTTATCTAGCAAATGTTGAATAAATAAGGCAGAGGGCTCCAATATGCAGAGCCAGACCTGTTTTTTTCTTTTTTTTTGAGGACATTGATCTGTAAAAATAAAATGACTAAAGCTGGACATATGTGGATCGTTCAGCAGGGACAAGACGAATTTCAATCCATGTTCAGCTGCTGTGGTTGAACTGATTGACTTCTGTTCATCTGCCCTCACTGTTCTGTGTATTTTGATGGCAGGATAGTCTCTCCACTGTCAAAATACAATGACACAGTGGGGAGGATTCCCCCATCAACCCCGGATGTCTAGTTGGGGAAATTGGTTAACTTTATCTCGTTTAACCCGCTGATTGCACACACAAAAAAAAAAAAAGAACTCATCTATAGCCATCCTAAGTGCCAACTCAGATATTTCTGCTGCATTGGAGTACATCACTTATGTGCTGTGGGGTAAAGCTGCCCATTTTTTGAGCAAGCTGCCAACACACCACCATGCAGGCTTTGATTGATCTGCATAATTTTTTTTACTGCAGCCAATCACAACACACAGATAGTTCATGTCTGAATGTTGTGGTGCATAGAAATTAATGTGTGTTGTAGTCCAAATCAAGATTCGTTACAATGCCATTCATAAGCAGTTTTGTGTGTTGTGGTAAAGTGAATAGAGCTTTAGTAAAGTCATATATACTTAGATATACCGTACATTATGACAGCACCATATGCAAATATTAAAGCTATAGTATGTTAACAATCTGGCTGTAGATAAAGAAAAAAATAACAGAAGGGCAGAAATACTTACCTTTATTGGAAATAAATGATGATCCAACCTCCTTCCAGTCCTTTTTTACTTTTGCCACATACAAGAGAATTATCTAAGCACCATTGTAAGGGGGCTTGTGCTCATTTTTGCTCTATTTTAAGTGTAGAAGCAGGTATTTTGCTTGCACCACTCTTTGTTAATTTCCCCTAGCTTCCTCACAGAAATGGATAATCAGACAGTCTGAACTGTGAGCCAATTCCATTACAGATAAAAAGCACATATATTTAGATATTGGATCAAGTAGCTCAAAGAGACAGCACTTTTTACTCTTGATCCATCCAACCCTGCCAGCAAAACTGTCAAAGTGTATGCAAACCCTAATAACCTCTTTACTTTTTCAGTTTCAGTTTGTGAAATATACCATTGGAAGCCTTTTGTTATATCTGTCTGACAACTGCAAAAAAAAAAAAAAAACTGTTCTCCCTGCCAAGCTTTCATTTCCTTTTCACGTTAGAGAATTATCAGCCCTGCTCAGGTGACCCCTGGGAAATACTGCCCCCCCCCTTCCATGTTGTGGAGATGAAGTGAGGAGGAGGTATTCTGTAGTTCAAACATACTCCCTGTCATAGAGTGACAATGTTATTCCTCAATAGATATAGTAAAATTAGTAAAGAAGGAAATGCACAAGGAGTTTTTTCTTTTGTTAAAACACTGGGTGGAATGAAAGAAAAAAAAACACACAGATCCCTGCATCCACATAAGTCATGTGAATGCACAGATCCCTCCCTCTGCACTATTGTATTCATATAGGGGGAACTCCTCCTCTGTCAGAATGCACAGATCAGTGCTGCAACCATTGGCTGCAAGCACTGATTAAATGCTGTTTTCCCAGCAGGACCGTTTAACAGTTGAACAGACAGTGGTATACACAGAGTGAGTTCCTGTTTAACCGGACACTTCTCAGCCTTAAATGCTGTCAACCTGAGACAGGGAGTATTACTGATTACCATAGAAAAATAAAGGGTAAAGAGCCAAAAAAATAAAGTAATACAGCCACCACATCTAAAGATTGGTAGGTTGCAGTATATTACATTATTGTTTTTGGGTTTGGATATACAGTACTTTCACATTTGGATTCATGGTCAATTTTACAAGTGTAAAAAGATTTTAAAACATTACAGCCAGATGTATGCTTCCTTCAAAAATTGCACATTGTATTTATTATTTTAAAGTAGATCATTGCTTTTTTTTTTTTTTTTTTTACTGACAGAACCTCCTCATCCCATAATGAAACCTGTGCCCATTTATGACTCAAGCGGGAGTGTTGTGGCTACATCAACTACCATTACTGTTAAAATGCCAATATGCTACTTCAGTGATGTTAACGGGCCAATTAAAAAAATTCAAATTCTTGTTTCAGAAAGTGGAGGTAAGAAACTGTTTCCTCACTTTACTCTATTTACACATTTCTGACTACAAAAAAAAAAAATAATACAGCTAGACTAAATGCTTGCATGTAATAAGCTATGCTGCTTTGTGGTTGAAGTTTTCAAGGTCCCGTAATTATAGTTTTTGGAACTTTGGCCGATGACTGATATTTGGAACTCACAAGCTCCAGATGTTTCCAGCTGCTAGCTAACTGTGTCTCATGAAAATAGGTTAAAAAGGCAGAAGTGAATAGAGGCGTCCAGTGCGCCAAGCTTAAAAATGTTTTGCTAAACACAGCAGAAGCAAACTTTTTACTAAAATAAAGATAAGTCAATATAGTTAGTCAGCAGTCATAAGCTCGAGAAGGAAATAAAGAAGCTCAATACATATTTGCTATTATGGCTACACTGCTGCTATAAAGCCAATAGAATGCTTCCAAAATAGGAACTGAGAATGAAATTAGGAAAACACTCTTATTGAAAAGTGATTCAAACTGCAGTTTAGCTGCCTTTCCCATATGTATTCAGGGGTCAAATGTGTATGTTCCAAGTCAAATCCATAAATGTGCAAATCATATTTTGCTAGACAAATTGCCTATCCCTGTACTAAAATAAGGGGATTGCCTGTAACAGTTTATAGTGATAGTGATAAAATGAGACATATTCAATAAGGCATGGTAAAAACCATCAATAATTGGCAAAGGTTATTTACCCAAACCTTATTATGATGCTTTTTAGTCAGAAAAGTACCTAAACTCTTTGGGGCTCTTATCCAATATGAAACAATAAGCTATGATCTTTCTTAATTATTAATAATTAAGTTATCAGTCAATTAACTCACATATTTATCATTTCTGATGCTTCCAATAATATACTTTAGGCCCCAGGGCTAGTGTTTGCATATGCTTAATAAGAAATCCATCCCTAATTGTAAGGTGATTTAGTCTTCTCTGGGATTCATTGGAGCCTTGACTTTGGGTTTGTATTAGGTTTCTGTCCAGTTTGACAATCATCTTTTAATTTTGAATTGAAGGGATCTATCTGTTTCCAAAGTCCCATGACCTCGCATTAGCTGACATCCAGCTATATTGCCCTGGTACTAAAATAATATTGAGATAGTGACCTAGAAGGTGAAAAAGTGAAGCAAAATAAATATGATGCCTTTGGGTCAGTAAATTCTCTACTTTAAATGTTTGTGTTCATGTTAAGTGATTATATTTTCAATCTGAACAAAGAAAGCAAAACCAGAACTGGTAATACATTGCATGAACTTTGCAACTGATCTAAGCTTTACTTGCAATAACCTGGTATTACAAGAGCTGCTAGATGAACAATACAAGCATTTGCATGCCACAGTAGTACTTGTAATTGGTGAAAGAGATATTCCACTATATCTCTAATCGGTTAAAGGTCAGTTCTCCCCTAAAATACAATTGGAGCCTTCAAAATTTATATGCTTATAAAATAAATCCTACTAGTCCGAAGAAAAAAGTCCAAATTAGTTGGGGTGATTAGGGTCCAGTGCTGTAAATGTCTTCGGTACTTGTTGGGAGCAGGGTAAGGAAGAGGCCCAAAGCCTAACTTTTTTCTTATTTTATTTCCCTCTTCTGTCTCTTCTGGACATTTGTAACTAAATTCAGCAATGCAAATGCATTCAAGCTGTTACATAAAAATTCACTCTCTTGAAATTCTAAGCTTATCACTTGGGAGCCTGTAAATCATTCTGAAATATCAGAATCCCTTAGCAATTAAGAAAAACAAGCAAAAATGTGTTAATCTCTAAAAACTTAAACTTGCCCTCTGTTTTACCATTGAGGAATACAGGTCATGGTTTTGTGATAAATTGTAACTGAGAACTCAACTCCCTACTGATTTTTATCCAAATGACCACGGATTTGAGAAATGTGTTGGGCTATCACAAAATATGCAGTTAATATGCTATATACCTTTGTTATTGATTGGCCATAGTAACTTTATTGGAACTTCTGTCTCTCTTATACCGTGCAGTGCATTCAAACAAAACCCCCTTTGCTTAAAATATGTTTAAAATGCCTCCTACTGCTACTATATCACATAAAGAAATGCAATTATTTATTTATTTATTTATTTATTTATTTCAGGTACCTTTATAGGGCTGCAATTTATGCAGCGCTTTACCTATATATTGTACATTCACATCAGTCACTGCCCTCAAGGAGCTTGCAATCTAAGGTCCCAAACTCACTTGAATACATACACATAATAGGGCCAATTTCTATTCATGAGCAAATAACCTACCAGCATGTCTTTGGAGTAGGAATGCAGATATAGCCTAAATAATAATTTGGAAGTCTTAATATTGTTTCTTACTATCAGAAGCTCACATGTACTGGTATCTTTGCCTCTATCTTTACCGAAAATAACAGTACCTGTCCATAAGTGCTATGTACATACTGTATCTAGGTTAACTTTGCTTGGGTAAGTGGAGGTGTCCTGGCGTATTTTCCAGCATTTAATAAATGGCAAGAGCAGTATTTCTGATTTAAATATGCCTCTGTGTTTTATATGAGAACGTAAGCTAATACTCTGTAGACAGTGTATTCTAGAAGTCTGATGCTTGGTATTTGCCAGTTCTATGTTACAATCAGGGACTTGCTAATATGTCATTGTTATTATTATTATTATTATTTTTATTACTACAGGGATTTATATAGCACTGACAATTTACCCACCACTTTAACATGTATGTATTGTACGTTCACATGAGTCCATGCCCTCAGGGAGCCAACAATCTAAGATCCCTAACTCACATTTATACATACAAAGGCCAATTCAGACAGGAGCCAATTAATCTACCAGTATGTCTTTGGAGTGTGGGAAGAAACCCACGCAGGCAGAACATGCAAACTCCATGTAGGTAGTGCCATGCTTGGAATTTGAACCAACAGCCCTAGTGTCAGGGTTGTCAACCATCCTTACATTTATGAACAGTTTGTAAATATCGCCTGATTTTTACACTGTCCATAAATGCCCAATACAGACGGCAGCTGCCCATTAAAAATTTGACTGCAGGCTGGTTTTTGAACTGTGTATGAGCAGTTCTGAAGCTAGACAGATTTGGGCAGGCTTGGGAAAGGCTCAGGAGGGCCTGGGCAGGGCTGGGGTGGGTGCCTGCTCAATGACGTTATTTTGTCATTTGGCGCCTTGTTACTAATTGTAGGAGGTGGAGCTGGGAGCATTGAAATAGGGGAGGAGTGAAGACCAGAATGGAGGATCAATAAGCAGAGGAGGACCCAGACTGTGGTCTGACTGAGCCTGTCGTCAGTGGCAGGAGCAGGAGCTCCGGGATGGGGGAGGAGTCCAGATTGAGGATCAAGAAGCAGAGGAGGGCTGTGGTCTATCTGAGCCTGCCTTCAGTGCCCTCCCCCTAGCAGTCTTATGGAGGAGGCAGTTCAGTGACAGCTCCAGCCAGGCCACACAAAGTTTGTGGGGGTTGTTACTGATGTAAGGGAGCTGGAGTGAAAACACTAAAAGAAGGGAGACACTGATAAAAAAGTTCCCCCTCATATTAGTAACCCCCTACCTCTGTGTGTTCACTCTGTGGAGGGTAGTCTGTGGTCACCAGAGCCCCCCCCCCCCACACCAGAGTTCCCAGCAGCATCCCCCCTTAAATCAGTGTCCTCAGAGTTCCCCTTCACATCAGAGTTTGCAGCACTCTCCTTTACATCATAGTCTGCAGCATTCGCCTTTACATCTGATTTCCCCTTTATATCAGGGTTCGAAGAGTCGTTATATTAACCTGACCTTCATGTAAAAAGAGAAGTATGTTATTTTGCCTTTTCTTATACCTTAAGTGCTTTGCTATTTGCACTAGCTACACACTTGTAGCTTAAATATTGATATTTGCACTGAAAACTGTGATTTTGGCTAACTTTTCGAACTGTGTAAAATTTTGGCTCTGTCAGTAATTTGTTTGTGTCCTGTCGCTATCACAATTAACTCTTTTTCTGGAAAAAAAAACAAAACAAAACAATTAGGTCTCTCAGTCACTTTTTTGTGTCATGTCAGTAAATTTCACTTAAAGAGTTTAGCAACCCTGCCTGGTGCTGCCAGGTAGAAGCGATTTTCACCAAATAGCCTACTGTTTCCCCTGGCCAATGTACAGTACATATAAGCAGTAGTGTCATTGGTGACAGAACTTTTCACCTGTTTGGCAGCTGATGTCTGAATGTAATATCATATTCCTGGTTTACACACTGCAAGAATTTGTTTACTTTCAGATTTAATAGAACACTACACTGCCATTGCATTGCGTACATAACTCCCAGAACAGGACTAAGCTTTGTAATATCTATCTAGTGGCACTCTATTTCTGTTGTGTTTGTATGCAGTCATGTCCTGCTCTTAGTATTGGTTTCAAAAAGCAAAATCTTTGCACATTAGTGCATTATTAAAATTATCAAAATGTAAAACTCACTCCAGACCCAGCCTTTTTATTTGGATAAGGTTTAGAACAGTCAATTTTTATTACTGCCTAATAGACCTATGGGGAGATTTACCTGCACACCCTGTCCTAATGGGTGTTATGTGGGCAAGAAGTGATGAAAAATCTCTTCAATGTAGACTATTACTGCAAAAAAATGCTTTTATGCTATTAGGTTTTTTCATGTTTACATCTTGCAGTCAAAGTGAAATAAGTTCACCCCCAATACTCTTTTTGGTGTCACGAGAATAGGAAAAAGGACTGAAACACAATAAGGTCATAAACAGAAGCACAAAGCTGACAAAAGTTGTAATTTTTACATTTTCTATCAATTAGGGCTGTAAATAAATATCTAGTACTACATGTGAAATCTATGTGTATAACATACACTTATATATATTAAAAAAACAGAGATTCACGTGTTATGATGTGCATTTCTACAGTGTAATTGCTGTGATTTTTATCATTGGAAGTTGGCCAGCTATATAACATTAAGACCACCAGGGTGGTTTTCCACTGTAGAGCGAAATCCCTATAATGTTTTAGCACGTGTCACATAGTTCTTTGCGATTAAAATATTCTCTTGGTGCATTCAGTTATTTGTTTTATGAACTCATCTGACATTCCTGTGTGCTTTACATTACAGCTCAACATGATGGGAATATCACCAAGTGGCATGAAGCCTATTTCCAAAAACCAAGACCATATTTTACAAATGAAGGCTTTCCAAATCCACCATGTCCTGATGGGGCAAACCGTTTCTTCAGCAAGCAGGAAGTATATGTCATTGGAGCTGACAATACCTGCTTGCTACAGGAGTTTTGTAATGGACCCCTAAAGCCAAGAAAACAATATATGTATGTTTATATAGTAATGATATACCAACATATTATTTTTTGACAATAATTCTATTGAGCTGTCTTGCAATTTATTTGTTTGATTTAAAGGTATCCAACCATTTTTTTTTTTTTTTTATGGTTGCTTACGTTAATAAATTATTCAATGCAGAATGTTTGCCTTATAAGAAACATATAGATGATTTAGGAATTGTATTAAATTAGGAGGACAGTATACAGTACTGTATATATTTGTTAAATGTAATTTTTGGAAGGACTTTTAGGAGCAGCGAAAATCCAGCCTGCAGAAGCTAATTGACTCATTCATTAAAAAGCAGCTGCTTTGGTAAATAAAGACAGTCTTTAAAAGTAGCTTCACCGCATGTGAATTAGTGAAGGATTGATAACTTAACACCTCTTCAGTGAAACATCCCTGGGGAACTTCCCCATCCCATTGTGTTCCAATTATTAGCTTCCTATCTAGCCACATCAGCACGGCTGCTCACCCACAACAATTGGGTTGGATGTGATAGATAGTTCCGCGCCATTATGCATTCTATATAGTCACACTGATGAATATATAAAGCCTATTTCAGGGCAGTGGTACCAAAATTCTTTCATCTAATAGATTTCAATAACTACAACATTTCACATATAGTTCACAACCTTTTGCATGGGATAGAATATTTCAGTGTTTCCCTGAATTAAGGCCAGCAGCAAAATGTCTACTGATATGTCGCATATTCGGCCAACGGCAGTCAGATATTCCCATGGTAATGTTGTATATTTCACTAGTTACATGTATGCCCTGTTGTCTGTTTATTCACAAATGATCAGAAGCCCTTAAATGTGGTTTCCCTGAACAATCAAGAGAGATAACACTGCTCAGGCTAGTCAAAGTCCTTGATTCAAGGTGGGTGCTGAACCTCGGCTCGCCACCAGGAGAAGCATGAAAGAAGAAAATGATCACACACCACCACGGAATCCAATGAAGAAAAGTTCTTACCCTACCCTGCTGTACCTTGTACCACTTATGTGAATAAAGAACTTTTCTTCTTTGGATTCCATGGTGGTGTGCGACCATTTTCTTCTTTCATGAGGTTTCCCTGACTGTACAGTCCAACAATCGTACATCTGCTCAGCTATTGCTACCAGCCTTATACTGTACATACAGACCCAACTCAGGCTCAAGCTTAAGTATTCTGTTCTTTAACATATCTATCATACAGACACAACTAATGTTGGCCAGTCTAGATAGTCAACATCCATAGTGATATAAAGCAACATAATATGCATCAATGCCATCTTTATTGAGCTGTATTTTATTTCTTGGGCCTAAGATTTCTGCTGCCGCCAAAAATTGTAACATCCCATACAGGTCTGCTAACAAATGAATGTTTTTCCTAAAGATGGTTCATACTATGTTAGAATAGACTGAAAAGGTGAAACATTATTTACTGAGAAAAAAAAGAACAAAAATTCCCTGGTCCTAACAGTGTTAAAAAAGGCCAGCAGAAATATTTTATATTGGTTTGGTATCAATTCTGCTAATTCAGTGCTGGGTGGAATGCCGTTCCACTAGTCTATATATTTATGGATCATTTGTTACCACTCTTATTAACATTCTGCTTTTTCCTCCCATAGATTTAAATTTAGAGCTACAAATTTTAAAGGACAGTATACAGACTCTAATTATTCTATTCCTATAAAAACATTAGGTAAGAATACTATATATGACATAGCTTATGTTTGTTCCAGCTTGGAAAATATGAAAAAGTATAGATTGTGTCTAGCAAACGTAAATCTTTTATAGAGTTCTGGAATAAATTGTTGTTTAAAGCAGTATTAAACCCAACAGTAATAAAGTAATATATTGCAGCTTACCAATTCTTAAATGTGATGGTTGCATTCGTTTTCTTTTTTAGGCTTTCTTTCTTCTATTTTCATTTGGTGTTCCAGCCAGTAAGTCTGTTGTCTTTTTCAAAAGAACAAACTCTCTCCCAGTTGCATCAGTTTACAGTCAGTTGCATCCGTTTACAATGATTAGACCAACCCTTTAACACTGGCACCAGTCTTTACAATGATCAGCTTTTATTTACTGACATAAAACCTTTATTCCAAAAAAACTAACTATAAAGTGTGAGCTGGAGCTTGGCTTCATTTTGTTAGTGTATATAAAACTGCTAGTACATTACCCCCCCCCCCGACTAACAATACTGCTGTCTGCAGTACCCCCTGTGCTGAGTGGGGGCACATGATACAGGAGGTGTGTTACTGGCCAGATCACTAGGTGAAAACACAGAGGAAAAAGGTTAAAAAAAGAAAACTAATGCAGCCACCACATCTGATGATTGGTAACCTGCAATATATAACATTTTTGGTTTTGGGCTTAATACCGCTTTATTGTCAGAGAAACATTCTCTTAATGCAAATGGTCATGGGTTATCTTATTTAGCAATTCCTTTATGCTGCAATTTAGGGGCACTTTGCATAGGATGCAGAAATAGTTGTCCAGCTAAATTACCTTCTCTCTGTGCTAAAACCCCACTACTTTCAACACACAGATGTAACAGAAACAAATATTCAATTTTCGGCAAACGTCTGCAAAGTTAGAAGCTGGCACCTCAAACTCCACAAATTGTTCATCTGCCCCGAATGCATGTGGAATAGATTCTGAAATGTATTTTAAATAATGCCTGTAAACATAGGCATTTGTTCACATCAGAACTTATTTGCCCCCCATACATGTCTATGGAAATGCACAATCATTTCAAATTAGCTTCATACAGCTTAGAAGAAGGTCAGCTGAGGGTCAATATACCTGCAGGGAAATCTGCAATCAGTCTTTCTTAAGCTGGCCATAGATGGTGGGATTTTCTTTCTTGCAACCACAGGTTGTTCTCCCAGCCGGGGGGGGGGGGGGGAGCTGTCCCTGCTAGGGGAACACACAGTGATTATTGCTAAGGACTATTACCACTGGCAATAATTGCATGAAGAATCCAACATCCGGATAGTTTTACTCAAGTCGATTGATGGATCGACCTGGGTAAAATTAGCCTGCCCATAGATGGTTCGAATCTCGGCTGGTCCCTGCTGAACTGGCCGAAATGTGAACCATATATGGCTGGCTTGAGTCACAACTGTAAAGCAGAGATAAGATATCAGCCACTGAAAGGGGCTGATTTACTAAAGACAAATAGGTTGTTCAATTTGCAATGGAATTTTCCCCAGGGCTTAGTGAATGTAGTGAAATTTCATTTTGCAAAGAATACCCAATCATCTGCATGAAAAAAACAGCATTTTTACTTCTTTATGGATGGATTGCATTATGGAGGTCAATAGATCGACTTGGGTGCAATTAGCCTGCCCATACATGGTTCACATCCCAGCCGGTCCCAGCTGAACTGGCCAAGATGTGAACCATCTATGGCTGGCTTGAGTCACAACTGTACAGCAGAGATAAGATATCAGACACTCAAAGGGTTTGATTTACTAAAGGAAAATAGGTTGTTCACTTTGCAATGGAATTTTCCCCAGGGAATGTAGTTCATTTTGTAAAGAATACCCAATCATGTGCATGAAAAATAAAAAAAACAGCGTTTTTACTTCTTTATGGATAAATTGCATTATGGAATTTAATTGATTTTCATCTAATTTACTCAACTCTGGGGCAAATTCCCTTGCAAAGTTCAATTTCCCTTGCAAAGTGAACAGCTTATTTGCCTTTAGTAAATCAACCGCATAGAGTGCACTGCTTCTAATGGGTCAGCCAACTCACAAACTTTTTTTGTGAGAAATAGCAGTAAAGCACATCTACTGTGTAGCAATTCAAAGCAGTCAGCAGAGGTTCTGCCCATTTACTAAGCTCTGGAGCAAAGTGCACAGTCTATTTGCCTTTAGTAAATCAACCCCATTTGTGTTCAGGAATGGTGTTTTTGGCCACATACAGACTGGACACAGGTATTTGTCCAGTGTGTTTGCAGCCATAGCAAAGAGTGCTGCTGTGTCCAGATGTGGCAATTAGCTGAAATCTGAAATCCAGCCAACTCTAGCTGACTCGAGCTGTAGCCTCACATGCTTATAAAAAAAATAAAAGATTGAAAATGATAAATGTTTCCTATTATTCCAAAAGTCTCAATATATAAAAGCACTCACTGAAGCCTCAGCTTTGTGCCTGAGCATGGTGATGAGAAATTCAGCTGTAGCTTTTGTGGGGACTGACACCCCAGTCTAATGTTTATGTGACTCCTCAATGGAGTTCTCAGAGGAGCTACCAAATGAGTGTGAATGATAAAAATAAATACATAAGTAAGTACTGCACATAATTAGCACATGATACTTCAGGGGAAAGAAAAACATATTGAGTCATTAAAGACACATGTATTCATTGTGACACACAATGACACAGTTTGCTGTGTAGTTTTACTCTGTGTTAATGCCGCTAGAGAGCTACTGCGTAGTTCAAGCATATTTTACAGAGGCTTTAAATACATCAAAGACATTTTAGTGGTTATGTAACAAGATTTTAAATCTCATTGCCGGTAAAGGAATGAGTGCCAATGTTGTATTCATTAGATGCTTTACAACCATTTTACTAATAAATCAGAAAGGACTTCTGGGTAAAGGTCATGTTTGCATGGCAGTCCTTTAAGTGATAATCTGGTTCATTCAGTTTTTAAAGCAGTACACTAAATACTGCCCATGGGTCAGTTTTCTTGATATGAAAAGGCCAAGTGATAAAAATCCTCTGGATGGAGTAGTCCCTCAAGTACCTTCATTGCAAAAATATTTTCTAGTTTTCAAAGGGCAAGAGGTAATTTTTTCTTGGAGAGAGGCTCATTTCTCAGGGTGAATTGCCTGAGCTTCTCTCTACTTGTACCCAGTAACACTTGTTTAGTGTACTTTTTATCCAGTAAAATGATTGCTTAATGAGATTAACTTTAGTAGATGCTAAGTACCAAACAGATATATTGGTTGAATTTTTAACTTATTTCTTAACACCTATTATTTATCAGCCTAATACTTTATCTTATTTATCTGATATTAAAATATGCTTTTTATTAATGTGCTATGGAGTTCTTGGGAATTTGTTCATTTAGTAAACATTTAACCTGGTACAATGTATGTACAAACTTAGGTTTATCCTTATTATGTATATCACTTTGTAAATTTCTATGGTCCTTTGTACACAGACATGCATCATTGCTAATGCATGTAAATGCCAGTTCAACTACTGGGTAAAGATGCAGGTTGGCACTTGCACAAAGTCTGCATTACTTTTTAAACCAAAGCTGAGATCTTTACACATAATAAAGATGTTTATTGGCTTAAGTAGAGATATAAATGCACAAATTAGGACTATGCACAGAGAAACATGGAAATGTGCAATATAAAAATGCAACATTTGTTTCAATGATTTCATTTCCTGAATTCAATTTTTTTTTTCTAATGTTCTGCTACTTCAGTGTGCACATGAATCTTAATGAAGCCAATTAGCAATGCTAGCAGCTACATTTTAATTACGTCAATTAGCAGTGAACAAAATCCATGTCTGGATGTTCAAACCCATAGACATCATATAATCTGTGTTCATTCCTGGTGACAGCAGGCAAGTTGTGACAGCAAAAGGGTGCCATCAAACCTAACAGACACACATTACAGGGGGAGGCTACTGATTTGCTTGTATTTTTGAGTAAAAATAATTTTGCATCCCCAAAACCAAACAGTATAAGTTAGGCACATGCTACAAACCTTACTAGACGAAAAATTGACTACAAATTTGACTGTACACCATGTAAGAGTGTACTCTGACCCACCTAGTATAATATGGGCAATATTGCAAGAAAAAGGTATCTCTAGCTATCTGCAACACAGGGTACGCCTAGATAAACATTTGTTTTCATTTAGTGAAAAAATGGTAATGATAGTGCGCTATCCTAGTTCTTGTGGTCAATACTAAAAGACGTCACCCCCTGGTAAGGACAGTCGGTGTGGTGTGCCTGAACCGACGTAAGGGGGGTAGCCTGTAAATAAAGAGGGCACCCCCAAGGGAAAGAGGTAGAGAAAAAAGGGTGAAGGAGGGTGGGGTGACGATCCGAGGCAGCAGGCCGGTCAAGGGGAGGGGCGGCGCTATAAAGCCCGCTAGCTCCTCCCACAAATACCGGCCTGCGGCCGCACACTTGTGGTCAATACTAAAAGACGTCACCCCCTGGTAAGGACAGTCGGTGTGGTGTGCCTGAACCGACGTAAGGGGGGTAGCCTGTAAATAAAGAGGGCAAAAGAGTAAGCAAAACAACACACTTTATTCAAAATATCTAGGACACAAGCTTGCGAAAAGCCAATCTCAATTCCTTCTCTGGGTGCGGTATATACACTTGGAAGGCGTCCGACTCCCACCTACCAAGCCTTTTAATGATATGGCCTGGCGTATTATTCCCTGAAGCAGCCGTAGCCGCTCCTATCCGGAAGGAATGGCCAGAGTGCGCTGCCGGGTCCCACCCCAGTCTGATGCAAAGAGAGCGTATGTAAAAAATGAATTTGGACGTAGTGAGGGGAACGTCCAGGAGCGCAAAGAGCGGTGCATGGCTGGGACTGCTCAGGGTCTGAGCCACGAAAATATCCAACACTCTGACCGGGCACCAAAGATTCCCAGACGGGTAAAACGGGATGGTAACGGGGTGGCCCACCTGCCTGGTCTTGGTGCTCTGCAGAGTCAAAACATAATGATCCCCCCATTTGACGAGATCTCGCTTGAGGAGACACAAACGCCCCTCAGCTGCGGAAGCTACCGAAAACTCCCCGGGTCTGAGAAAACCGTAGAAAGCCAGATACATTGCCGCTTTGACCACAGCATTCGTGTATGGCTCAAAGGGCGACGTGTCCAGTAAGTTGGAGAGGGTCCTGAATTTCTCTCCATCTATCGGCAGCCGCCTGATGGGGGAATGGTGATCCAACCTGCCAATGCCCTTCAGGAGGCTCTTCAGAGGATACGCCCGGAGGAAAGGCAAGGAGTTTGGATGGTGCGTCAGAATGTGGTGTTGAACACCCGCCAGATATGGTTTAATAGTACTGACAGATAGCTTGAGTTGGAGGTGGCAAAAAGCAGCGAAGGCGACCATGGTCTGCACTGACTGGTCATCCAACCCAAATTCCACTAAAAACCTTTGGAAGACGGCCAAGGCTCGGTCATAAGCCTTCCTGGTGTTGGATGACAGAGCCATACGGGCCAACTCCCGTCCATGCGCCATGATGCGGGCTAGTCCAGGAGCAGATCCTTGAACTCCGGGGTCCGCGTGGGACATCTGTCGGCCGTCGGGTGGAGAGTGAAGAAAACCTGCAATTTGGAGCGGGAAAGAGCGTCAGCGGCTAAGTTGGTATGACCCGGAATGTGCTCACAGAAAAGAAAAAACTGGTAAGTGGCAGCTACCAAGGTCAGCCTGCGGATCAGCCTCATAATAGTCAGGGACGATGAACGGCCTTTGTTGATGATATCACAAGCAGCCATGTTATCACTGAAACATTTGACTGCCTTCCCTGACCAGTACCTACCCCAGGTGACAGCAGCTGCCACAATAGGGTATAATTCGAACAGCGCTGAGGTCTCCCGGAAAGCAGGTAAGGCTAGAGACTCAGCCGGCCAACTATCCCTGAACCATGAGTCCCCGAAGATGGCTGCGAACCCGGTACTGGCGGCCGCATCCGTCCAAAACACAGGGGACTGGGCAGAGATGGGCGGGATGAACATGGAGATACCGTTCCAGCTTTCCAGGAACTCAACCCACATACCCAGGTCCGCCCTGGCAGGGGGATCCAGGTGGGAGATGACACCCTCCGGAAGACCTGGCAACAGCCGCAGCAACCGAGAGATAAAGGACCTGCCCTGGGGGATGATACGCATGGCAAAATTTAATGACCCGATCAAGGACTGCAACTCCTTCCTGGAGAAAGTCCCTAGTTCCAGGAACCTGCCTACCACCCCACGAATACGTTCAAGTTTGTCCACAGGGAGGCTGGACTGCATGGAGACAGAATCCAGGGTAATCCCCAAGAAATCCAGCCTGGTGACCGGGCCGACCGTTTTGCCTGGTGACAGGGGAACCCCTAAGGTGGAAAATAAGGCCAAGGTACTATTTAGACTGACCGGCGTGCAGTTGCTATCCTCGACCAACAAAAAATCATCAAGGTAGTGCAACACCGAGGGGCACCTGGAGACATTCAGAAGGAGCCAGCAGAGCGTCTCAGCAAAGGTATCAAAAATCTTGGGGCTGCTTTTAGACCCAAAAGTCAGCCTGGAAGCGAAATAATATTTCTCCCTCCACTTAACACCGTGGATGTGCCATAAGGAGGGGTGAATAGGCAGCAGCTTGAAGGCATTGGCAATATCCGTTTTACTGAGCCAGGCAGCCCTGCCAGCCCCTAAAATGGCCTGGATGGCATTGTCCACGGTAGCATAGTGGAGTGAGAACTCGGCCGAAGGAATAAGGGAATTAAGGCTGGGGTTGGTGGAAGAATGAGGAGCCGACATGTCGATAATCAAGCGTTTTTTATTGGTGAATTTGCTTGTGGCAATACCGATCGGGTTGGTACGCCAAGAGGAGAAGGGGGGGGCCGGGAAGGGGCCTAACATGAACCCCTCCTGCACTTCCTTCTCAAGTAGAAGATCTACCGACTCCGGGTCCTCCGTGGCCGACAGTAAATTGGGACATTCCAGAGTCCCCGTGGGAAGAGACACCAGCCCCGTGTGGAACCCACCCAAGAACCCCTGAATCAGATACTCCACCAGGTGTGGAGACGGATGAGCCTGCAGGTAAAACTCCAGCACCTCGACCTTGACCCCGGTTAGTCATTGCTTAGGGTACATCTTGGATGGACACATGGATTTCGTGTGAGCCCTGAAACAGATGGAGCAGACATGGAGCAGCCTGCAAGCACTGAAGCTGCACGCCCCCCCATTGAAATTATTGCAAACCTGGGCTTTACCTAAGAACACTATGGGACGACCCAGCTTATCCCTAAGGCCACGCTGCTCTGACCTGCCAGCACCCCCCCCTGGGACCCCGGCCGGGGAGGATACAGCCTCCATGGGGCAAAGGCTGGCAGAATGTGAAGTGGAGGAGCATGTGGCACAGGAGGGAGGTGCCAAGCCTGCGAAGTGCCTGCAGAAGAGCTCGGTATCCAGTAGACTCCAATCCACACGAACATTGAATTGAGCCAAGGCTGCCGCCGCCTTGGCCGAGACCGACTTATGAAAGTCGAAGAAGGTAAAGCCCCCGTATTTGTGCCCTAAATCCACTATCTTATGCAAGTAAAGATCTAACTCTTCCCGTCGCTGCGGGTAAACGGAACACAAAACGTCCCTGTAGATGCCGAAGGCCAGGACAAACTCGGGGATAGTGAGCTTCTTATTAAGCCTGGGGTCCCTGGCCTTCATGACTACGGACAAATCACCGTAATTGTAGACCTTACTTTCGACCATGTCCTGGGAGGCAATGAGGAGAGCCACTAGGTTGACATCCTTCCCCTCCAAGATATCCTTGCGGAGAGCCGCGGGGACCAAGTGGGCCGGGGTGATAATAGGAGAAACCGTGGAAGAAGGCAAGATGGGAACTGGGGGCCTACCCTGATCACTAGCGGGAACTGGGGTCGGGACCGGCAAGGAAGGAGGGGGACCCCCTTGAGCCGGACTGGCGTCCTCCAACTTAGTCAGTCTATTGCCGATGGACTGTAGGGAAGATAGGATGGAGTCCAGGGTTCCTTGTATGGCAGACGAACAGCCCTGAGAGCTGGTGCCCAGTCCCGGATCTTCTGGATGTTCCATCATCAATCTGAACAGCTCCGCTTTCCTTGCAGTGGCCGGGAACGAGATACCCTTCTGGCGTAGGACCGCTAAGATCTTCGGAATAGTCCAAGACCCGTAAGAGCCCAGCGGAGAAGGAACCCGACGACCCCTGGGGGTACCGGACCTGACAGGGGTGCCGATCCTGGCTGGCGTGGAGGGGGAGGAAAATCCATCTTCCAGGGTGGCTCCTTGAGGCCCGCTGTAGAAGGAAACAGAAAAAGTAGAACGCCCAAGGCCGATTAACGACCGAAACGTATAGGAGAACCACTGGCTGGCTAGCTAGAGCCCAGAGGCGAAAAACTTAACTACCCCGTGACAGGTGAGGCCCTGCTAGATGCCAAGCGGCCGGAGAGAGGCTCTACCTATGATTTGGGCGAGGGGCGTGAGCCACTGACGTGATGGCGGGAAAGATGGCCTCTCGGTGACAGTAAAAGAATCAAAACGTGTGGCCGTGACAGGTGAGGCCCTAACTATAAACCCCATGAGAAGGGTGGAGCGAGGCGCTAGCTTTGGTTTGGCCCGTGGGGCGAAATAATCTCCGACGAGATTGGGGGGTTGGCCTCGCGGGACCGGCTATGAAGGGGGGGGGGGGACTAGGGCCAGCACCTGAAACCCTAACAGCCAGTAGACTAGCCCTACCAGGGAGGAGGGGGCAAAACATGACAGAACAACACAGCTGGAGAGCCACAACAGAGTAACGAGAAGGACAGACGACATGAAGAGCGGTAAGTGCACAGAGGTGATGAAGCCGTGACGGAGCACAGGAACCCAAAAAAACAACCGCAGGTGAATAACATGAGGAGTATACGGGCCTGAAGTGTACATAAAAGGGGGTGGCCACCGGGCAGCCAGACAAGGTGACTAAGAGTGTGGGGCCAAGTGACAGACCAGGTTTAAGTGACTACGGGCGATGCCTAGAGAAGCGTCTGTGAAAATTAAATAAGCTGAGCCGTGAGGTACATGAAGGGACCTGAACCTGAAGTAGTACCTGGTGCCGGCATTGAAAGACATGGAGAGAACCTGAAGGGAAAAAGGCAAACGGTCAAAAAAGGGGGGGGGTGCGTGACCCCCCACTAGAGATACATACCTGTACCCGGAATGGAAAACCACACATACCCACAATGCAAAGAGACCCCCCCCCACCAACCCTTAGGTACCAAAACCCCCCCCGCCCCCTCCCTCTGAAAAGGCCGGGCGACCCCCCCCCCCAACCAAGGCAGCCATGGACAAGCAGGGACAAGCAGGGGAACAAGGGATGATGTACCCAACCTGACAGAGGCCGATAAGAGCAGGAGAACATAAAACAGGTAGCCGTGGCCTAGAAAGGCAGGCAGTGTGTGCAAGAGCCTGTGTACGGGGGTAGCCGTGGCCTTTCTGGAAGGCAGGCAGTGTGTGCACGAGCCTGTGTACAGGGGTAGCCGTGGCCTTCTGGAAGGCAGGCAGTGTGTGCAGGACTGAGTGTGAAAAAATAGCCGTGGCCCACAGAGGCAGGCAGTGTGTGCAGGAAGATGCCTCCTCCCCCCCTCCCCCCCCCATGATGACAAGTACCTGATCCCCTACTGAACAGCAGGAGACGCAGCGGCGAAGCTGGTAGACACGGCAGAGAGGCTGGGCTGGATGGCAGCGGAGGGTGAGACACAGCACCGTCAGAGGTTGCTCAGGAACAGCCGAGATCCGCGCCACACGCAGCGCTTCCTGGTACAGCACCCGACCGGACGTCCGGTCCACGAGGAGGCGGTATTCGGCCGACGTCAGGTGATCACCCAGAACACCTGACCAAGCCGAGTGACGATCCGAGGCAGCAGGCCGGTCAAGGGGAGGGGCGGCGCTATAAAGCCCGCTAGCTCCTCCCACAAATACCGGCCTGCGGCCGCACACTTATGTGAATACAAAAGATGAGTTCAAAAATGATGAATACATACTGTGTCACAATAAAAACACGTAATCCTTGCAGATACAATTAAATGTGAAACATTTAGATACATATCCTCAGCTGAAACTGTAAAAAGAAACAGTGTTAAAAAAGGAAAATAAAAAATTCAGTCCGGTGTATAAAGAGATTTCACTGCCAGTGAAAAAGAGTGATTCTATCAAGTAAATTGCTTCAGGTGCTCCCGTATCCACACAGACTAAGAAGTAAAGTGATGGCCGCTTACCAGATGGCTGCGGATAAACAGCATGAATAACCAGATATCCCGATACACAGTGTTGAACCCCTTCCGCTCACTCCTCCAGACCAACAGTAAAGTAGGACCCACTATTAGACTCCATAAATGTCATGGAACATAGGCGAAAACAAAAGGGGGGACTAATAGTGCATTAACTTTTTAAAAAACATATTTTATTAAAAATATTGCACTTACATCCAGATCATCAACAGAAAGCAGTAAAACCACGATGATAGCAAGCACGGCTGCCTGCAGTGCGGACCGCGCAGAGCGATGGGAGCTTGCTACTCCTTCCAACGCGTTTCCCCTTCTGGCAGGCGTCAACTGGGAATGGAGTGTGTTGACAGCAAAAGGGTGCCATCAAACCTAACAGACACACATTACAGGGGGAGCCTACTGATTTGCTTGTATTTTTGAGTAAAAATTATTTTGCATCCCCAAAACAAAACAGTATAAGTTAGGCACATGCTACAAACCTTACTAGATGATAACAGGACTACATATTGACTGTACATATCTCACCCACCTAGTATAACCACTTAAGCCCCAGGCCAATTTCTGACACTTTTTGTTTACAAGTTAAAATCAGTATTGTTTCCTAGAAAACTACTTAGAACCCCCAAACATTATATATATTTTTTTAGCAAAGACTCTGGAGAATAAAATGGCGGTCATTGCAATATTTTTTGTCACGCGGTATTTGCGCAGCGGCCTTTAAAACGCCATTTTTTTGGAAAAATTACGAAAAATCACATTTCACTGCATTTAAAAAAAACTAAACAATAAAGTTAGCCCATTTTTTTTTCTATATTGTGAAAGATGATGTCACGCCAAGGAAATAGATACCCAATATGTTATGGTTTAAAATTGCGCACACTCGTGGAATGGCGACAAACTAAGGTCAATAGAAATCTCAATTGGCGACGCTTTAAATTTTTTTAATGGTTACCAGTTTAGAGTTAGAGTGTAGCTCTTTATTTTAAACTATTGCTCACGCTCTGGCAATCACGGCGATACCTCACATGTGTGGTTTGAACGGCGATTTCATTCGCAGCTCGACTTCCGTATACGTTTTCTTTCGTGCGCGAGCTAACGGTGACGGGGGCGGCTACATTTTTTTTTTCCTATTTATTTATTTTTTTTTTTTTTAAACTTTATCACAGGTATTAAAAAAAATAAAAAATCTGATCACTTTTATTGCTGTCACAAGCAATGTAAACATCCCTTGTGACACCAATATGCAGTGACAGGTACTCTTCATGTATTCAAAATGCTGAAAACTGCATTTTTGAATACACTCATTCTTTAAATCTGACGCCTTTTGCAGCAGAGTAACCCGGACGTGACGTCATGGATGCCGCCTCCGGGTTACGTCATCGGAGACCCGATCGAAGCCACTTCCGGCTGTGATCGGCACTCCATCCATCCAGCGGACACGCCGGCTGGGTGCTCGGGTCTCCCGGTGGGACGAGAGACCCGGGCAAAGCCGCGGAAGGCGGCGGGAGGGGGGGACGTCCCCTCCCACTCACCCAGGTAACGCATCGGTCGTTACCGAAGGAAAGCCGACCACCTGCTCTAAACCACAGTACTGGGATGGTGTCTCTAGCTAGAGGCATCACCCCAGTATAACACCGCAAAGTTTGTCGACGTAGCCCTACGTCACTTTGCGGTAAGTGGATAATATGGACATTATTGCAATGAAAATATATCTCTAGCTATCTGGATCTCAGGGTACGCCTAGATAAACATTTGTTTTCATTTACTAATCAACTCAATTCTGTATGTAAAAACTTTAATTGTTTGGTCATAAACCAGATTTCATCTAAAATTACCTTTAATTTTCACCTTTTTTTTTTTTCCAGCCGATGGACTATCAGAAAGAGCTGTCGAAATTATCTTATCTGTTACCCTTTGTGTGCTTTCTGTTATCCTTCTCGTAGCTGCTATCTATGCCTTTGCAAGGTAAGATCTTCTTTTCATTTCACTGTACATTGATTATGTTATCTTCATGTAAATAATTACCAGTTAGAGGTCTTTTTTATTCTGCTATAGTTAGGTAATAAAATATTGTTTTATTAGTTATACACAGAATGAAATAAAGACAGTGTTCTGTTACTCTACCCAGTGTTCATTATAAAACAAAGGTTACAAAGCGATTTCAATAAAACCTAATTTAATAAGCATATCAACAACAAATGTTAAAGTAAAGTAAAACTATAGGCAAAACTTTTTTTGTTCTTTTTTGGATAGAGCAAAGTAGGGTTATAACCCCTGTCAGATCTTTTTTTTGCCATCTGTGTCCCATTGCTGAGATTTCCCTTCACTTCCTGTCCCAAAGCCAAACAGGAAAGGATATATCTCCAAAGTAATGGAAATCCCTGGTGGCCACCTGGGTCACCAGAGGTAGTGTCCCCATTGAAAGGTTTCCCCTCTATTACTATTCTCATGGCAAAGGAAGGGAATTCCTTGGGGACCCCCCATGGTCACCAGAACTAGTGTCCCTATTGGAAAATGTCCCCTCTATTACTTTACTGGGGACAACCCAAAATTTGAGATTTTCTTTTACTTTCACTTTCAATGATAACAGGACAAGATGGTGAATCTCCTTAACCACTTGCCAACTGCCTAACGCCGATCTACGTCGGCAGTCAGCCCCTCACAGGCAAAGTGACGTAGGGCTACGTCACTAGCTTGTGAGGGTCTAGGGAGCGAGCGCGCGCCCCCGGAGGCGCGCTCCCGCTCCCGCGTGGTCACGGACCCCCCCGCGCGTGTGACCAGCGGGGGAGAGGGAGAAAGTCAGGCAGCTTGTGTAAACAAGCCACCTGTCATTCTCTCCGGTGTATGAAGGCTGATCATACGGTTCTACTACGTAGAACCGTCGATCACTTTTCATACATCTGAAGCCACAGCCAATCACAGTAGAAAGCACGCCCCTAGGGACACACACAGCCCCTCCTTCTCTAATAAAGTTAACCCCTTCACTACCAGTGTATTTTTACAGTAACAGTGCATATGTATAGCACTGATTACTGTAGAAATGTCACTGGTAACCCCAAAAGTGTCAAAAATGTCAGTCAAGGGTCCGATCTGTCCGCCGCAATGTCACAGTACCGCAAAAAAAATCGCAGATCGCCGCCATTACGCGTTAAAAAAAAAACAACAAAAATGACAAAAATCTTTCCCTTTGTTAGTAAACGCAATAACTTTTGCGCAAACCAATCAAAATACGCTTATTGTGATTTTTTTTACCAAACATAGGTAGCATAAAACAAATTGGCCGAAAATGTTAAAAAATTTTGATTTTTACATTTTTTTTGGGGGGAATTTCATATAAAAAAATGTGAAAAATATTGCTATTTTTGCAAAATTGACGCTCTTTTTTTGTTTATAGCGCGTGATCAAAAAATCACACAGGTGATCAAATACCACCAAAAGAAAGCTCTGTTTGTGGGAAAAAAAGGACGCCAAATTTGTTTAGGTACAGCGTCGCACGACCGCGCAATTGTCCGTTAAAGTCACGCAGTGCCGAATCGCAAAATACCCCCTGGTCAGGAAGGGGGTAAAATCTTCCGGGGCTTAAGTGGTTAATGGAGGCACAGACAAATTATAAGCATTCTAATCCATCTCCACTCTATGCAAAACTAAAAAAAAGTTTTGTCTTTAGTCATACTATAAGATTTATAAATAATTATATTATTCTAAAAGGTAGTTTGTATAGTTGTAAAATAGAATTATTTGTATGCAAATGTAACAATACTACAATTTATTTGATCAAAGCTCGAGAGATATTTTAATATGTATTTTAAAGAATTTTAAATGTGATCTCAGTGTGAAAGGGTCAAAGTATGACTGTAATGCTGTATGATCAACGTAATGAAGTATTCAGATGGATGTTGCATTAATTCAGTTGTGAAAAGATTGGGTCATGTTTAAATACACTGTATATACTCATGCGATTGTTAGGCAATGTTGAAACATTTTAAGAAATAATTCTACTTTGCTGAATAATTAATGGCATGGCACATAAAGAATAAATGTATAATTAAGGTTGTGACACGTCTGCTTTTAATATTAGGAAATACTTTAACCAGCATACTCGTGTGTTCAAGCCATAGACAACACGCTGTCTCATTAGCAATATATATTTTAGAAAATTTCATATAGGCGTAGAAAACAAACTGTGTATATTTTTTTAGAATTCGACAGAAACAAAAAGAAGGTGGTACATATTCACCACGAGATGCTGAAATAGTTGATACAAAATTCAAGCTTGACCAGTTCATCACAGTGGCAGACTTGGAGCTTAAGGATGAGAGATTAACACGGTAAGCATACTCATTTGACAAAACAGTAGTCCAACAGGTCATCAGCCATGACCCCACCATGACCTTTACTTGTTTGGAAGTGTTTGTCCTCCTCTTATTTATACAGGTCAGTGATATCCTCTTTCAAAGGCTGACCTGTGTCTTTCAGACACTCAGATTTACAATTGAGAGGTATCGTTCTTTTTCCGCAGTCCTTTTGTGACAAATATTGAACTTCCCTTGATCCCCACTGTAAATCTTTTTTGAATAAATGTATTTTAATTTAGTTATAGCAGCCTGCATGGTTTGGTTACAGATTGTTAACTATGCAAATCCACTGACTGCATTAAAAAAGAAGAATACTCTTAACGGGGTATACACTGTGAGAAAATCAGAAGAAAAATTCTGTACAAGGCACAATCATTCGATTTTCATATCGTCGGTACACAACTTTCGACATCCTATTCAAACTTTGCAAATGAAAATTTCCGAAGGGACAAACCCCAAAGTTTTTCTCGTAGGTGAACAGAACAAACAATTTTTGTGTAATGCGTTTCATTTTTGTACGATTTTCATAAGAGAAAAATCAGAAACAAAAGACTGCACGTGATCAAAACAATAAAGAACAAAAAAAAAAAAAAACCTTTGTCGTATGAGATTTTCTTCCTCGGTCCTGATTTTCTGGGAAAAAAACGAGAAAAATCAGACGATTGTTCACCTGATTTTCTCATAGTGTGTACCAGCCTTTAAAAAAAATGTCCATTAATAACCATTCATTTATTTTAAAGGTAATTTTTAGGTTAATGTGGCATCTTAGTGAAAAATTATACTTACATGCTATAAATAGTAATACATGTTAATAAACTCAATCATGCTGTTGTTTGTATTGATTTTGGAGGGTTGTTAGCTGAAGTCAATGGATGAAACACAAAATTTTGACAGGCAGTAGCCATATGTAGTGTGGGTAGATGGCGGAGGAACTCCAGTGTGACACCAGGTAGGTAGTATTTTACACACAGACTGTTCCCTGAACAAATGTAATCATTTGAAACAAAGTCTATGTTGAACACTATGCAGCATTTAATTTTATTAAAGTCACCTCCAATGAATACACATACTACATAGTGCTTTTGAATTTTTCAGTACATGGAGGGACATCTAAGATGATGATAGTAAAGGTTGACTCTGACCAATAAGCTTTAAAAAGTTTTAGGTGACACATTAAATGCTGTTAAAGAACTTTCAACTTTACATATTAGTCCTGCTTCATGACCACCTATTGAAAAGGTCATTTCCAGTGCCCCAAGGTGCTGAATCATTGACTTCTAATAGATCTGACTAAGCGGGGTTAATGTTGAGGAATGACACTGTGTACACTTACAAGAACAAGAACTTGGTGGGCTACTAAGTGTTTTCCAGTACTGTGTGTAAACATAAAAGACCACACTATACATAAAACATGCTGTACATACTTATATGTATGACATTTTTTTTAACAGATTTTCAAAAACAGACTATAAATTCTGTTCACTTAAAATTGTACATTTTCAGAACTGTACTGAAATGCTTAAACATTTGTTTATCAACTTATTAACACTTTAGATGTGTAAAAACACCTTTTCTAAATTTAGGTAGAACTAAGGCCTAATTACTTTTTTTGTATTTTAGACCAATGGATTTTTATCAACCCTGTCAGGTTTTTATAGCCATCTGTGTCCCATTGTGGAGATTTCTCTTCACTTCCCCATAACTGCAACAGGAAGTGAGAGGAAATACCTCCAAAGTAATGGAAAAACCACGGTTGCCACCTGGGTCACCAGAGGTAGTGTCCCTATTGAAGAGTTTTACCTCTATTCTTGTTCTTATAACAACTCTTTTCTTTTACTTTCACCCTCGGTGGCACTGGTCTTAGGACAAATAAATAAATAAATCTGCTAATGAGGACACAGACAGCAAAGAAAACCTACTTAGTTTTCTATATTCTCTAAACTTTATTCAAAACGAAAAAACAAATGTTTAGTTCTACTTTAAAATAAACTTATTGCAGGGTCACACAATACAAAGTAACCCCATAGCTGCATAGCAGCCACCCTCCAGTGTGCTGCTAATCTTTCATTAAAGCTCTCAACATTTCTTTGCAAATAGTTACTTTTCCAAAAGACAATATTTGCATATGCATAGACATGCCTCCCACACCCCTCATGTGGCAGGGTTTGGCAATAGGTCACTCAGCTCTATACATTGAATTGTGAACTGGAAGAGGAAACAATTAGATTTTCTCCATACCTAGAAGTTTTTTTTCTTCATGACATTTGCAGCAGTGTATCTGTCTAACAGACAGGAGAGGAAGTTATGCAGCTGTCAAGTCGTTTTGCACACCAAATCAATACACAAATGTTCTAATTAAGCCTTAATTGCACTTGCCTTGTCTATGCACTGTGCAGACCCATAATCCTACCTTATTTTTTAGAAAATAATGGCAATCGACCAGTAATGTAGTAACCTAGCTGATGGACACCCAAGGATAATTGCCAGGGATGTTTCTGCATCATTATAAACAAACACTGGCATACTTAATGAACCCAACACACACCCGTGACAAAGTCTATATGTAACTTAATAAAACATTAGAAAACCCTTTATTACCCATTTCATTTCAAAGATTACATTTTCAGATGTCTGAATGTTACAGAACTTTCCTTTAGTTTTTTGGTTTTATTGTTTCCTTGATAGGTCTACAGGAAGTAAAGATATGCCTTTTCCCCCAGTATATTTCATTTTCTCAGCTCGCATGGATCATGGATTACTACAGACAATATTTGTAAATCAATGCTTTTTCAGGTTTAAAGGAAAAGTAAAATGTTTAGTCCAAGGACTGGATTTACTTTGAAAGGCAATAAGGTCTGCGCTATTCATTTAAATCCTAGGCCAGTGATGGTGAACCTTGGCACCCCAGATGTTTTGGAACTATTTTTTCCATGAAAAATGGGAAATGTAGTTCCAAAACATATGGGGTGCCAAGGTTCACCATCACTGCCCTAGGATTACACATAAAATGTTTTTTACGCATAAAAATGTTTGTGATACTGAAAAAAGTTCAGAGACATTACTCAATCTAATGGGCACCCTGAATTGGAGTTACATGAAAAATGTTTTTTAATATAGACAAAGGCACTGTTCTGGTCTGTGGCAGGACTAGCATTCAAGGTGAAATTACCAAAGTGTACGCCTCCCCTATCATTTTGTGCAGTTCCTGGCATATTTTTTACCCTATGGACTCCCTTTCTTGACACAACCTTCATATTTACCACCACATAGAGGCATGTATCCCTTCAACCTTCCACTTTTTGCCCTTTCCCGTGTATACCACAGCAAAACAAAACAAATGCAAATCCCTCCCTTGGATATACAAAATCTATTAAAGAAATATGGCAAGAGATTATAACCAAGGGGGGATAGGAGTCACTAGCAGAGTCATTTAGGAAAGGAAAAAAAACATAAAAAACAGTTTAGACTCTACCAATCCCCATGTAGGATGAGGGTCCCAAAAAAAATATATGTATAAACCCTAAACCTAAACCTAAGCCTAAAGTACATTTTTTACTAATAAAGTTTGTTTATAATTGTGCATTGGTTTAGACTATATATATATAATATATATTTTTTTAGGACCCTCGTTCCACATGGGGATTGGTAGAGTCTAAACTTATTTTTATGTTTTTTTCCTTTCCCTTTTCCTGGGAATGCAGTATGATTAGCAGTCTGGCTGGCAGCAGGCGGGCAGAGACTGAACTGCCCTAGCAGAGGTAGAAGTAGGTAGGGAAATAATGCAAACATATCTATTTTATTGTCTTTTTAGCTCAGCTAGCACCCATTGAGGTCTAGGGGTGTCCAAAGAGACAGATTAGGGCCTCAGCAGAAGCTCTTTTGCACATAATGGAAGCTGGCAATGAACAGCGCAATAAAAGCAAGACATGTTCACAGTTTTTTGTATAGCATGTCACTAACAGTCCATTTCTGTACTGCAAGAAAGCAGTCTACTACTGACTAGGAGGCATTTACTTTTGCCTCTTCCATTGAAGCTGGCAAGGTGACCGCCTTTTTGTCTGCACATCAGGCCAGCACTGGTTCTGTTTACAGTTCTACCCGTCTCCGAATTAAAAACATGTAGCCCATTTTTTTTAAAAAATGCAATAATTTAGGCTAGAAAGATGACAAACTTGGTATTCACAAAAATACATGGACATGTAAAAAAATATAAGTAAATGTATTTCACTATAGTTTATTATACTGCCAATTCATTTTATAATTATTAATGAATCTTTACTTCCAGATATTCATCATTTTTCTTTAGACGCAAGGACATATATGTCATTCAGTAAGTCAATATTGGATTGGTTTTTTGCTCTTATGTCCACAGTATCCAAAGGGTCTTGTATTTCCATCTGGCCTCTAAGCTCAGATGGGGACAAAAGACTTTCTTGTTGGTAGTATATGGTTAAAAGGACCACTACCATACATTGTATCATCAAATCACATTGATTAATGAAAAAATGCTTTATCTATGTTTAAATCGGGCTACAAACTACACAATTTTATACAGATGAGCATTAACCATATACTATTTTTTAAACATTTAACTTTTGTGTTACCTTACTTATGTATTAAATGTTCAGTACCCATGGTGTACTTTCAAAACTACTGTATATATCATATGGCCTCTACAGACATGTGCAGGAAGTAGACAAGCCAAGTTGTTACCACCCTACAAATGCTTTGTAAATTGAATATTGTATCTAAAAGCTTTTAATATTTGCATTAATGTCACTATGATTATTTCAATAGATGTAAAAATTTAAGAAATACATACATATGCAATACATAAAAACATTTTGATGCTCTGAGTTAAACAAAATTTTGCAAAATCAGGAATAACAAATCTAATGCCTAGGAATAGGAAAATAGGAGATATAATCTTGTGGTTTTTAAAGGGTCTGTTCACTCATAACTGATATTTAAGTTTTCGATGGATGCTGATGAATTAAAAATACAACAATTTATGATTTCTCTGGAACTCTGGTAAGGTTTCTTTTCCACAGGTCCTGGGTATGCACACAATGAACATTTTGAGGGGTTCAAATCTGTCTGATTCATTTTATTTTTATTATGGAGAATAAAACAGGAGGAAAAAAGCAGGAACACAGGAACAATTGGTGTGTGGACACCCATAAAACTCAGAGGTTGACAGCATTTATAGGATTTTGGTCTTACCATAAAATCAATTTCTCTGGCGTTTATTGATGGACAAAGCTCCTGATCTTCTTAGCCATTGGGTTATACTGCCCCTTACAGGAGTAATGGGCAGTCCCAGGGGGTAAACGCCCACTCTAAGCTATAGGCACTCAGTTTTGTTACAAGCAGTGTTAGAAGAAATCCAACTCCACAGAGGGGTGGGTGCTGTGTCTATCAATGAACATCAGAGAATCCCATTTTTTCTTTCATTGATGGACACAGCTCCTGATCTTCCTAATCATTGGGACATTCCAAAGCAGTGTTAAACATGAGGGGTGGAACAGCATAAAAATAATTGCCCAAAGCTAAACCATAGTCAACCATGTAACATAGAGCTCAGTCAAGAACAACTGGAGCTCACCTGAAAAAAACAATACACCCTCAAAGAGGACCAGGTCCTCTAAACAGCGGCCGGCAAAACCTTGCGGCCAAATGAAGCATCCGCAGATGTCAACGCATCCATCTTATAAAATTTTGTAAAGGTGTGCATAGATGACCAGGTAATCGCCTTGTAAACCTGCATCACTGACACCTGATGACGAAAGGCCCAGGAGGCACTAAGTGCCCTAGTAGAGTGCACTGTAACAGGGAAAAGGAGGGACCTGACCCTTAAATGAATAGGCTTGAAACACCGTCTGTCTGATCCATCTGGAAATGGTCGCAGCAGAAATGGACAACCCCTGAGGTCCGTCCATGAGCACAAATAGGGAGTCTGACTTCCGAAAAGACTCCGTAGCTGCCAGGTACACCCTAATTGCCAAAACCACAACCAAGGAATGCAAGGTAAATTCCTTAGGATGTTTTGGCCTGGGACACAGGGAAGGCAACAGGATTTCTTCATTCAAATGAAAATCAGAGAACGACGGACAGGGACGAAGAACCACTCTGTTTCTGTGAACCACCAAGTAAGGTGAATGACAAGACAATGCTGCCAACTCCGACAACCTGCGTGCAGAAGTGATTTGCCACGAAAAAGGTCACCTTCTGGGTAAACGTAAGCAGGGGAACCTCCCTAAGAATATCAGAAGGAGGTTTCTGGAGGACTGAAAGCCCCAAATTGAGGTCCCAGGGCAGCACTGGAGGAGCCAAGTGTCAAACTTCCTGGATAAAAGTACGCACCAAGGAAAGTGTGGCCAATGGTCATTGAAAGAAGACCGCCAAGGCCAAGACCTGGCCCTTGATAGTACTCAAGTCCAGGCGCTGTTCAACCCCCCCGTTAAAGGAAGGTCAAGGTCCGAGCCAGCGAAAAGGAGCGAGGATGAACCCCAAGAGACTCATACCATGCAATGTATGACTTCCATGTACAATGGTAGATCTTCCTAGAGGTAGATTTTCTAGCTTTTAACAGCGTAGGAATCACGGAATCAGACAAACACTGTAACTTTCAGCACCTCACTTTCAACCGCAAGCCGGTAAAGCCAGTGACTGTAAAGCAGGATAGAAGATTGGCCCTTGGGACAGCAGATCTTCCCTGAGAGGAAGTCTCCAAGAAACATCGGTGACCAGCCATACCAGAGCGACGTACCATGACCGGCGAGGCCAGTCTGAAACCACTAAGATAACTGGAATCCCTTCTGCCTCGATCCTGCACAGAAGACTTGGCAGAAGCTTGAGAGAGGGAAAGGTGTAAATCAGACAATACTGACCCTACGGGGCCACCAGCACATCTGTGGCATCCACCAGAGGGTCCCGAGACCATGCCACACCCCTCTGCACCTTCCTATTGAGATGAGAGGCCAACAGATCCACCTCAGGAGTAACCCACCTGAGGCACAACTGATGAAACACTACTGGATAAGTGACCATTCCCCCTGGTACAACGCCTGTTGACTGAGGCAGTCCGCCTGCCAATTTTCCACCCCCAGAATGTGTACAGCAGAGATAGCTGGATGAAACGTTCTGCCCACCTTAGAATGCCTTGTACTTCCCGAGCCGCAAGGACACTTCTTGTGCCCCCTTGGTGATTGACATAGGCCACAGCCGTGGCATTATCTGATTGAATTTGCACCGGACACCCCTGAAGACTATCCGCCCAATGATCCAGACAGAGCTCCAGTACATTGATTGGCTGTCAGGACTTTTCCAGTGTCCAGACCCCCTGAGCAGAACCTTTTCAGAGGACGCCTCCCCACCTGGGCAGACTGGCATCCCTGGTGACCACCGTCCAGTACAGGTGGAGAACGGATTTGCCCTGGTGAAGTGGCAGAGAATGAAGCCACCAGATCAGGGGCCCTCTCATACCCTGGCTCTGCCGCATGACATTGTCTATAGACTGTGAATTCTTGTCCCATTTGATCAGAATCTCTCTTTGCATAGATCCTGTGTGGAACTGTGCAAATGGAAACCGCCTTGAAGGCAGACACCATAAGGCCCAGCACCTGCGTGCAAGTATGAAGGAATGACTGTCTGCTGGACAACAGAAGTTGAATAGCTTCCTGCAGTTTTCTGGAGTTTTTCCACAGGAAGGAACACTCTGTCTAAGGCCGAGTCCAGAGTCAGCCCCAGATAATCCAGATTGGTGGGCAGAACTTCTGAAGGTTTCAGAATCCAACCAAACTCCCTCGACAGAGTAATCTCCAAGTTGTCTACCAGACTCCGCTCGTAACAGAAGATTGTCCAGGTACCCCAGTACGACAACACTGATGCAACAATGCACCGCGACCGACACTTTTGTGAAGACCCGAGGAGCGGAGGCGAGACCAAAGGGAAACGCCACAAACTGATAATGCTCCTATCCCATGGCACACCTTAGATTGTAAGCTCCTTGAGGGCAGGGACTGATGTGAATGTGCAATGTATTTATAAAGCGCTGCGTAAATTGACAGCGCTATATAAGAACCTGAAATAAATAATAATAAAGCGGAGGAAGCGCTGGGAAATGCCACAAACTGATAATGCTCCTATCCCATGGCAAAGCGGAGGAAGCGATGGTTACCAACACATATTGAAATGTCCAAGAACTGGGACAATCACCCCTTAGCTCAGCAAGTCTTGCACTGCCCCAAAGAGACCCCGTAAGTGCCAGACCGTATGACTTTGTGGACCCAATTGTCCTGTACCATGGAGGTCCATGGGGTCCAGAAATCAGTGAAGACATCCCCCTACCCCACTTACTAGCCTGCGGAAGAAGGGTACACTTCCCCCTGTGAGACCCTTAATGACGTTATCCAGGGAAGCTCCAAACAGGCGATCTCCTAGGAATGGGGGGATCAGATAAGGCTTTCTTAGAAATCTGGTCTGCAGACCAGCATTTAAGCCAAATAACACACCTAATGACCACTGCTGAGACAGACAGCCTTGCAATCAGAGGAGCCACATCCAAAGAGGCATCACAGACAATCTGCAGCCCCTGGACCAATTGGTCCGCCAGGTCAGCAAAGGCAGGGGAAGCCACTTCCCCTCCAGGTCCCTGCGTAAAAGCTTGTCCCACTCGGTGAGAGTTTGGAACACCAGGGCAATAGAAAAAAACTGGCCTAAGTGCCGAACCAGCCACAGTGTACATATGGCGGGCCACAGCCTCTGCTTTTCTGTCAGGCAGGTCCTTAAAGGCTGGGGAATCCTCAACCGGAATCATGGTTGCTTTCTTCACACACACACACACTGTCCACAGGTGGGATAGTCCACTTTTTAACCAGGGAGTCCTCATAAGAGTACCACAAAGCAAAACGCTTAGGGATCACAAGGGGGAGATTCGGAAAACCCCACTGTTTAGCGACAGTTTTTTCAAAGTAAGCGAGAAAAGGAAACAACCTTGCCGCTCTGGAGGGCTTGTGGGTGCCAAAAGGAACCGCCACCTCCGATGCGGCATAAGCCGCATCCTCCATTTTTAAAGTCTCACGCACAGATACAACCAGTGCAACCACCAGCGCCTTTTCATGCGTGGCTACAGTAGCAGAGGAATCATCCTCACTATCTGAGAAATCAGGGTGTGGACACAGACCCAGCAGGGTGACTTGCGTCCGTGGCAGCCGAATCAGATTCATGATCTGATGAGACAGATGAGGCAGGTGAAGGCGGGGGATGCTTTTTGCTAGCCTATTTTCCCAGGACCAAATCTACCTTGGACACTAAAGACTCCAGGACCGCCATCAGTGCAGTAAGGAATTATTGGGACCCAGAGGGCCCGGCAACCTCTGAGAAAGGATCAGGTGGGGAAATGTGCTCCAGGGACTCCATGAGTGAAAAAAGGGGGACCCACTAAAAAGGTGTAAAAACACTGTTAGAGACACACCCACCATGCTGGCAGCACCACAGGTCACCAGGCACAGAGCACCAACCGAGAGAGCAGAGAGGGAGAGGACCCCACTAGACTCACCACCCATTGATCATGCACCACAGCACCAGGCTATCTACACACACACATGCAGGGATAACGAAGAGAAAGATCCAGGAGTCAGCACTAGGGGATAAGGAGAGGCTCCCACAGCTGAAATAACCACCCATGAATGCTTCACAGTCATGCCTGCTGCTATTAGCAATGAGAAACCACTAGAAAATGACTGCCAAGGCTACACAAATATGGCCACCGAATCTACAGCGCACAGGCTACAAGAAAATGGTGGCCCCCGTGCGGCACCATGCCGCTCGCGGGGACCCAGGAGGGGTCCCAAGAGCCCCAAAAATGACACCAGAAGGAAGGGGGCCCTGGCAGGAGCTCCAACCAGGTACAGCCCCCTCCCAAAAGCTGATTGTCCGGTTACCGGTGGCCCGCCCTCCCTCCACCCCCATCACCAACTCAGCACCCCAGACCGACCTGAAAAGGTGGTATGACCCCATTGGGAAGAGGGGGTAGGCACTAGGCAGATGAGGGGCAAAGTGTCTGTAGGGATTACTGAGAGAGGGGGTCACTCCATGAGAAGGAAGAGAACCCGGGGGTCTGACCATCACAGGCAGGGGCCCACAACCAACCCAAAACCCTCTAGGGGGAGAAGGGGGGCAGCTACTTACCATACCAGAAACAGGGTTGGCCCTGCTCCAGACAGAACCTCCTCTCCATCGAAATGGGGTGGCTGTCAGCCAGAAGGAATACTGCGATCAGGTCGAGGCGTTTAACTCGCAGGCCAGCTCCTGTCCAGTGAGGCTTTGTCGCGGCTGACCTAGTGCGGAGCTTAGGCACGTGTGCGCTCGCTGGCCAGGTTGGGGTGACCACTGGATTTTAAAAAATATCCAGCCCGTTGCCCAGTCCAGCAGTTGATTGTAGATTCTCACAGGAAAAATAACAAAATCCATTAAAAAGGAAAAAATTGCAAGGACCGCACTTCCCAGCAAGGAACTAAGCCCTTACTCCTGACTAGGCTCAGAGTGGGAATGTACCCTTGGGACTGCCCATAGCCGTAGTCAAGCTTTTTTCTGCCTAGTGTCCTACTCCTGTAAGGGGCATTATAACCCAATGGTTAAGAAGATCAGGAGCTATGTCCGTCAATGAATGATAGAGAAAGAGTAATTTTGGCAAAGAGCTCTTACTGTTGGATTATCCAAGACATACAAGAAATTACTGGCTGACTCAGTTAACCAGGACCTGCCTATTTCTAAAACATAACTTTTTTTTTTTATTCGACCCTTTAAAGTAAAGGCATGTAAAGGCATTTGTTTGGAATAGAATAGGGAAAGGTTAGACCCTTTGTCAAGCTTTTATTGTTATCTGTGTCCCCACTGTGAAGATTCATCACTCTATTTGTCCTGGTGACCACTGTTACCTGAGACTGAAAGTGAGGGGAACGCCAAAAATGTTGGGTTGTTATCAGAACAAGAGGTGAGAGAAGAATCCGTCAATGGGGTCACCTGTTGCTATGGCAAAAGTCTAAGATGGTAATTCCAGTTACTAAGATTTCCTGTTGCATGGAAAATCTCCCAGCAGGACACAGGCAGCAAAAAGTTACCCCCTAGGGGTTTTAACCTTTTTCTACTTTAGGGATATTATTTTTATTACTCATAGTAATAGCCTAAATGTCTTTCTGAACACGATTATGAAATAGCTTTATTGATAAGATATTATAGTTGTAACTGTCTTTAAACTATGTCATTGCTTTTAACATCATCAATTCATATAGATATCAGACTCAAATTTCCTCACATATCAGTATGTAAGACATCTGTGTCAGATATATGTTTGGTAGGGCTCAAAGATCCGTAGAGACTATGGCCTCATTATCATAACCACAGCTAGGAGACATCTTTCATCAGATGGTGTTTATTAAAACATCCCACTTTCAGGATGTACAGGCCATTCTATCATTTCACCACTGTTTGAAAATAAGGAAATGGATATCTAGCTAACAAGGTGATTGTTTGTCATTAGAAAATTGTACTTACGCCTCTTATGTACTGTTGTTCTGAAATACTTGTTTGAAATCCTTAGCCCTTTTAACATAGGCAGTCTGCGCACACACCCACATACTGTATATTCACATAATTTTTCTGATGTCTAATGGCAGCAAAATTTTCAACTTTAATATAGTAAAATACTGATGTTTTTCAGTATCTGTAATTTATTAGATTGTACAAATGTATCCATACTACAGTGTAGTATTGAAATAATATTAGAATATTGCTGCAAATTGTGAAGCATGTTCATCGCTAAGCAAATTGAGGCCAAGTAGTGTAAATGCCTGTTTTCTATTAAAGTAACATTTGTTCTTTAGCTGTCAAATTATAGTGGTTGTTGAAGACCCATTTACCTTATATGAGTCAGTGCAAAGAAACCTAGAACGTTTACATAAGACCTTGCTGCTGCAATGTCAGAAAGATCAAAAGAACCAATGCATAGTTATTTTACTGAATCCATACAAAATACAATATTAGTTTTAGGTGGATATGGATGTGGTGTAACAGTATTGCTGCTGATGAGTGATCACATTGGGCCATATCCCAATTGCGGTATATACTACATTTTCAATGCTTTCAGTGTAATTCTGACAGCTCATTCATGTTTTTAGTTCTCCTGCCATATTAACATTTCAATGATGCAAACTAGGTAGCGTACATATGTTGGGATGGGTAGGGTATAATAATGAAGCTTTGGAATCTATCTGTAGCTTTAGTCACTGTCTGCAGTGTATGGTAAAACAACCAGCCGTTTGGGAATTACATGCATTGGAGTAGAATTTCAATGATACTTGGTTAGCAGCAAAAAGCTCACACTCCTGCTCTCCCTCCTGCTTTTCCCTCATTTTCCACCACTCCTTAATTTCATAAGATTCCACATCTACATGTATGTACTGCAATATCTGTGGCCTCAAGTAAAAGGGAGGGAAGTCTCAGAAGGCTTTCAGAGGTTTTCCTTGCTAGACATCCAGTGGGGAAGAGGGTCAGCATGAAGCCACACAGGTTATGGTCAAGCATACATTTGAACCTCACTATAAGTCTCCTAATACCATTCTGCAGTCTCTGAAAGCATCTTTGATCAGGCAGTTGTCTCATCCACAGCTGCTGGAGAAGAAGAAAACAATGTCCCCTACTCACCCCCATAAACAGCATCTCAATGCCAGCTTGGTTCAATTGCTGGCCTTGCAGCTACTTCTATTTGAGCTGGCGCAGTTGCCCCCCTTCTGTGTGTGTATGACCTGAGCTGCACCACATTGGCAGGTATCAAGTCACCATTGTTTTGCCCAGAAGGCCACCCCTGCCTTCTCTCATCAAGTGAAAGGTAAAATATCCATGTTACTGGATCACACTGTCAGTGGCAGGGTCCACATGACCACAGACACGTGGTCCAACAAGCATGGGCAGGGGCATCAAAATTTGTTGGGGGCTAGGGAAGATACAGCAAGGGGCACACCACCAAAGCTAGTGGTGCCACCCTCATGTCTTGCACACTGGTGTAGGTTACAGTGCAGTCATCTCTACCTCCTCCTGCTAAATGGCTTCAACCTCTCACTCTGTAGAACAAGTCTTCCCCCAAAGCACCCCAGACCCCAGACAGAAGCACAGTCAAAATGCTGCTATGCTTTTTTACCACACCTGGTAAGAAATTCTGGCAGATATTTAGGGCAGGCTAAAAGGTGGATGACCCCATGCCATTGTATGCCAGGCAAATAAAAAAATACAATAGAAATTGAACTTTATAGGTGCCTAACAATTTACATGTAATAATATACAGTACTTTTAAAATTATAAAAAATATATTCAAAAAGTTTAAAAGTATATTAGTGCCATGCTTGGTACTTTTCACCATTAGTAGCTCCTGCCGCCACTTCCAGCCTGCCAACACTATCAGCCCCTGTCACCTTTGCTTCCCTGTTAGCATTACTAGCTACTGATTGTGTTACCAGCACCTGTCACTTCTGCTGGCCTGTCCCTTTTACTAGCTCCTGCCACCTTTCCTGCTACTGCCACCTTTTGCAGCTCCTGCAACCTCTGCTGCCCTAACAATACGACAAGTTCCTGTCACCTTTGTCGGACTTCCACCATTACTATCTCTTGACACCTCTGCTGCCACCCTTCCCAACTCCTGACATTTATGCTGGACTGACACCATTTCCAGGCCCTGACATCTACGCTGAACTACCAACATTACCAGATCCTATACTCTCCTTTATACTTTGTTTTTTAAATAAAGGACTTGTCAAAAACTGGCTTTTGTGTTTATTATTTTTGTACACTTTTTTGGTGAATGGGTAGCAGTACGATGTACCTGATATCCATTTACATAGGGAGGGGGCCAGAATCTGGTATGGTTCAGAAGGGGGATCGCTCGCTCGTCCCCCCCCCCCCCCATCCTGGCCAGCTGGTATGGATTTTGGTATGGATTTTGTAGGGGGACTCCACAGCATTTTTTTTTTAACTTTGGCCTGGAGTTCCCCTTAAAATCTATACCAGACCCAAAGGGCCTGGTATAGATTTTGGGGGGGACCCCATGCCATTTTTTTAATTAATTCTGTCATAGGGTTCCCCTTAACCACCTAAATACAGGGTACTTTCACCTCTTTCCTGCCTAGACCAATTTCCAGCTTTCAGTGCTCATTGATGTCTATTGGAAATCTTGGTCAGCTTGACATGGCACTGCTCCCTATCTATAACAGTGGCGTCTATGGGAAATCTCAGGCAGCTTGACATGGCACTGCTTCCTGTCTAACATTGGCATCCATGGGAAATCTCAGTCAGCTTGTGGCTCATCGGTGGGCGAACTTCCCGCAGAGCACCTCATTTGTTTGTGTGTTCAGCGAAAACACGAACAGCTGATGTTCGAGTCAAACTTACGTTCGACTCGAACATCAAGCCCATCCCTACTGCTGAGATATTATGAAAGCCCAGGTTGCTTTGATGGCAGCCTTCAGCTCATCTGCATTGTTGGGTCTGGTGTCTCCCATCTTCCTCTTGACAATACCTCACAAATTCCCTATGGGGTTTAGGTCAGGCAAGTTTTCTGGCCAATCAAGCAAAGTGATACCATGATCATTAAACCAGGTATTGGTACTTTGGGCAGTGTGAGCAGGTGCCAAATCCTGCTGGAAAATGAAATCAGAATCTCCCAAAGCTGGTCAGCAGAGGGAAGCATGAAGTGCTTTAGAATTTCCTGGTAGATGGCTGAGCTGACTTTGGACTTGATAAAACACAGTGGACCTACACCAGCAGATGACATGGCTCCCCAAATCATCACAGACTGTGGAAAATTTTGCATTTCGTTTGGAAATTATTTCATTTGCAGATCTCAGAGCCTGGAGGAAGTGTGGAGAGGCACAGAGTCCAAGTTGCATGAGGTCCAGTGTGAATTTTCCACAGTCAGTGGTGATAAATTTACTTTTTGATGATATTCTAATTTTATGAGATGCACCTGTAAGTGTAAACTGTTTTACCACTGGACAGCTGTTGAAGGCTCTAGCTTTATTTTTTTTAAGAGAATGCCTTCCTATTGCTTAAAGATTTGTTTTGGCTCCTAGTTCCCTTGTTTAATTCAGGCTTCACAAATAAAACTATTTAAAAAAGTATAAAAAGCAGTGGTTGTAGTTCCTCCTCAGGCAGAAGCGCAAATGAAGTGCTTTGTCTATGTGGCCCGCATTGAAGTCCCCGTTACCTCTATATTCTGCTGCCCTCCATGTAATATTGCAGCCTTGTTTGTGCCTCCTCTGCTACCTTACTTGTATATAAAACACAAACTTGATTAAGCTCAGAACCACTTGACAGCCACCTGCTATTTCAAATGAGATCAGCTATCAAGTTGTTGGCATGATTTCTTGAATGACAGTGGCTACAGAGGAGCACAGTAATTTACAAAAACACAAGCCAGATACTTAACTAGTGGTAGGGAATGTGTGTTGATGAGTTTGTCTTTTTGTGAATGGCACACTCTGCTCTGCCTCTGCCTCTGCCTCTGCCTCTGTCATTTACAAGAAAACAAGCTGAAAGCTTGATTTTTGATTCCTTCCAGAATGGCAGGAGAGTCTGGGCTTGATCAAGCTAGTGTTTATGTACATGTAGGGAAGCAAAGGAGTCATAGAACTGCATGATTAGAAGGTGAGCTGACAGCTTGCAGAGGAGGGGTTAATGGGGCTATGTGGGCTCTGTGTGCACACTCCATCATGCTCCCTCTTCTCATAACCTTTTGGGGATATAATGAACATTTTATACTTTTGCCATTGAACTTATAGTGTAGCTAAAGGCATTTTTATTATTTTGTTGTTCTTTTAGAGTGGAGAGGGATTAAAACACCTGTCAGTTTTTATTGCTATCTATGCCCCTGTCCATTTTTCCTGTTTACTGTTATCATCAAAAAGTGAAAGTAAAAGAAAATCCCAAATTTTGGGTTGACACCAGAAGAGTAATAGAGGTGAAATCTTCCAATGGGAGCTATAGTTCTTATCGGCATCTAGTGCTGAGGGGCGGTGTGGTTCACATGCATCCAACAGCAGGTGTGCCCCCGGTGTCCTGGGATGGAGGTCGGAAGATCCGGAGGTGCCGAGGGGGATCTCAACACACCTCTTCCAGAGACGTCAGCGGCGCACAGCTGTGAGCCGGATGCAGCGTCACAAGACACTGCCGGTTCCTCCAAGGAAGCTGGCAGGAGACAACTGAGGCTGTGGAGAGGGTGGGCCGCAACGGCGTTTCAGAGGATCCACCTCCTTTGTCAGGCAGGCCCGCCCCTCCACTGGGGAAGCTTATATCAAGCCTATTCTAAAAGTGACAGGAGTGGATAATGTCGCTAATGAAAAACCACTAAAAAGACTACTGGAAAAAGGGAAGGGGGAAAAAAGAGCCTTAAAATGACATGGGCAAAGATCATACAAAGGGACATTTAGCGGTATGTGGATTTAAAATGTATACATCATGAGGTATACCCACAAATGTAGTTATGTAAAATAGTATGTGCACCTACATACATAGAATAAATAACATATCACAATAAAAAGGAAGAATTAAAAAACACTAAAAGGCCAGTAAGGGGGGGGGAGGGAGAAGGAGGAAAGGCCCATCCTCCAATCCATCTCTACAAAGATAAATACAATATGCACATGTTGCAAAACTCCAAACTGTGAGAAGGGAGGGGGGGGGATGGGGATGGGGCAACAAAGGTGACATTATAGAATCGTATTAATTTCCAACTCTTTGTTGAGTCCCCCAGGAGACAAGGAATTCAAGGTGAATATCCAAAAGGTTTCCCTGCGACATAGGGTCTGAAAACATTCAGCAACCGAGTCGCAGGGAGGAATGGTCTCAATGACCCCAACACGCAAACCCTCGGTGGACTTGTTGTGGTGTAAGAGAAAGTGTCTGGGAACACTGTGTTCGTCGGAAACCCTTCTCTATGAGTCTCCTGTAGTCCCCAAAAGGGGCCCGCACTGTGCAAATAGTGCAGCCTACGTAGAGGAGACCACAGGGGCACATCAGGCAATACACCACAAATTCAGTGGAGCAACTGTAAAATTGTTTAAGAGTGTATTTCTTCCCCAAAGAGTCCAGGAACCATTTTTGTCTGTGCGTGACAAATGGGTACATTTTGCACAATATCTTTTTTTATTGGAACATGCCCACTAATGGCGCTTTTCCACTGCAAGGAACCGAACGTATCGGCTCGCTTTTGCGATTTTCCACTGCATGGTACCGCATGGTACGTGTTGGAACGGTTCAGTATGGTACGGTAAAGCGATGCTTTTCCACTACATGGTACCGAACGTTACGGCTTGCTTAAACAGTACCACCTCGGTTATGGTTCCAAGAGGGCCGTACCGGTACCATATCCCAAAATCCTTTGCATGCAGCCTTGACTGTTTGTCACTACTAGCCACTGATTGGTCAGAGAATCATTGTTATCCCACCCACTTACTATTAGTGGAAAAGCAAACCGCACCAAACCGTACCGAACAGTTCCAACACCGTACCATGCGGTACCATGCAGTGGAAAACCAAACCGAGCCAAGCAGGGCCGAGTGGAGCCGAGCCAGGACTTGCAGTGGAAAAGTGCCATAAGTTGCCAAACTAGGCCAAAGTTTGTGTAGAGGTCTTGGTGCGCTGACCCATCGATCCAGGTCGGTGTAGTATTTGTTTGTAAAAAAAATATATATACACGGTTTTTACCAATAAAAAAAGTTCTATAATATAAATCCACTGTCAGTCATGTCATCCAGCAATGTAGATCCTCACCAGTAACAATGTCTAATCCACTGAACACTGTAACACATCTATTCCTGTCACTTCACTCCCACCAAATGACAGATCTAGCAGATGATAGTTGGCATAAGGTCTCCTGGCTAATGTAATTGACCATATACAGTATGATAATGACCATGTTTAGTCTATGATATCATGGGATCTCAGTGACATCATTGACCATATATGATCATGTCCATATGTGGTCAGGGTCAACAGGAGACTCTGCCCCTTTGTCTATGACAGCTGTCAAATACCAGATCATTTGACAGGAGTTAAGCAACAAGTATAGACTTGTGTCTGTTACTTTTTTTCTCACAGCAGGCTTTGAGCATGATGATTGATGTGGATCTACATTTCTGTAAGACATAATTGATAGTGAAATTATATAAGGAAAGCTGATATCTGGGTTCCCTCTTATTGTTAAAAGGGGCTTCCAGATTATGATAAGCCTCCCACCCTCAGATCCCCACAACTATCAGTCCAGGGCTGTGCAGAAGAGCCCCTTGTCCTCATCAACATGAGGACAACATGCTTTGCCAGGGGGGTCCTCCCCTGGCTAGGTACCCCTCCCACGCTACATGGAGGTAGCCTAACATGGTCCAGGCCCCTTTCCTGGCCTGCCAAGCTACATGTTCTCATAAGGATCTGATGCAGAATTTGGGGGGGGGGGGGGGGCACACCGTTTTTTGTGCCTGAACTGAAGGGCCTAAAACTGTATGAATTGGGGAAATTTAAACATACTTTTTTATTTGTAAATATTGCTATAGTAGGTTGTATACATCACTGAGATGTGCCACTTCACAGGCAAAGTTGGGGCATGCCCCATGCATGGTATTATGTTGCATTTTTAATGTTTCACCAAAAGCATTACTAAATTTGCTCAACTCCACCAGACGGAAATTTTAAAATTTTAAAATTTTTATTGCTTTTAGTAGATGTCCTCCATGCCATTTGTTTATAAATACATTACAGCCATTACTTTTATTTAACATGCAGCTCCCATTTACATCAATGGCATTGAATTTAGCGCCCAAACTTTAGTCGTGTTCCCAGAACTTGCTCCAAACCGAACCCAGATACATTCAGCTCATCACTATTACATAGAGCTTAAAGGTATCTTCCCATCATGTTACTAAAATGATTGGTGTTTTAATTGTTGACTTCAAAGTTGCAATAAAAGATGGACAGGCTTCCCAATGTGGAGGGTTTTTTTTGTGTTTTTGCATTGGTGCATGCCCTCTATGGCAGTGTCCAGATTCCCATGCCAATCCCTTTCCTATTGACTATTAGCCTTAAAAAATGGGCAGAAATTATTTTCAGGGTTCATTCTTCAATGGGGTTTCATTTTAAGTTGGCAAATTTTTAGACTTCATGATAGTTTTTTCAAACAGATAAAAACAGATATAACTAGTAGCTTTAATAGGTCATTGTTAGGGTTTACATTCACTTTTAGTTAAACAGTGGCAGCCTATGTATTATTTAGGTACAGGTTATAATTAAAGGGGAACTTTATCCATAACTTGATACATTCCCCATTAATAATTATGCCAACAAAATTGTGTGTGCTGTAAATTGCCTCCAGCATTGTTCAGGTTTCTTCTTGCTAGAGGCTGCCATTTTGCTAAAGCCCAGAGCCCTTGAGCAGCAGTAAATCTGTAGACTGTCAGCAGATCAGCCTCCAATGGCTCTGATTTTGGGCACAGTGCCAAAGTATAGAGAGCAACTGAGCATGTGCAGAGCAGAGTGAAACAGATCATTACTGGATTTTAAACAGACACTTTTTTAAAAAAAAATTACATAGTTATACCTACAAAAGGGGCAAGCTTGAAGTGATCTAGGAGGACTTAATTTTACACTATAATTTTCCCATCTAATGAATCACACAGCTGTTTGAGAAAAACTATTTTGCTAGATTTGGTAGAATTAACATCAAAATCACATATTTAGGCTAGCCTGGCAGGTATACTTGCTTTTTTTTACATAATTTTCACATTGTTACATAGGAGTCTAATTTTTTTTTAAATTCACTTTGTGAATGTATCAACATTTTTGCAAGCAAAAACAATAATACCTGTAATGTTTGGAATATGCATATAATAGTTTCCTTGTTGCCTTTTGCCAGGAGAATCTAACATTCCCTGCTAAATGTTTCCCTTCACATTGCAGCTGGAGGTTTGTTAAGCTGAACACCCATTTCTCCATAGACTGTACTTTGTGCAGAAGTCTTACTCATTATTTCACCTGCTGGTTGAATGTTCTTAGCATTCACTAATTCTCTATTGGTGAATGTTAACTCTACTGGTTGAATGTTCTTATAGCTAGTTTTCACTTAGGAGTGAATGCTAGTGAGTATTGCACTGCATGCAACAAAGAAACATTTAGACACATTACAAACATTACATATTGTTCGTTAAGCTTTCACAAATTTTGAGACATTCACAAAGTGGTTTTTTTTTTATAAATGGGACCCAACTTTTTCTTTAACTTTTTATTTATTAAAATATAGAGAATTCAGAAAACCATTTATTACACCGCTAACAGATTGCACACCAGTTTTGAATAATACAAAAGTATATTGAAATTATGCTTTTTAACCACTTTACCACTAGAGCATTTTGCTGTCTTACGTCTGGGCCACTTTTTGTGCTTCGGCACTGTGCGACTTTAACTGACAATGGTGCGGTCATGCAATGTGGTACCCAAACGAAATTTACGTCCTTTTTTTCCCACAAACAGAGCTTTCTTTTGGTGGTATTTGATCACCTGTGCGATTTTTATTTTTTGCAATATTAATAAAAAAATAGCGAAAATTTTGCAAAAAAAATGACATTTTCAACTTTGTCTTTTAAAAAATATCCAATATACTCAATTTATGTCATTTTTTTTGGCCAAAATATATTTAGCTACATGTCTTTGACAAAAAAAAATTCAATGAGCGTATTTTTATTGGTTTGCGCAAAAGTTATAGCGTCTACAAACTATGGTGTAAATACTGAAATTTTACGCAGCTTTAATTTCTGACTGCCCATCTCATTTCATGAAGTGCTAAAATGGCAGGGCAGTACAAGACCCCCCCAAATTACCACTTTTTGGAAAGTAGACATCCTAAGGAATGTTCTGAGAGGCATGTTGAGCTCATTGCATATTTCATTTTTTTGTCACAGGTGTTTGAAAAATAACTAAAAAATTTTTTTTTTTTTTTTTTTACACAAAGTTGTCATTGAAATGATATATTGCTCACACATGCCATGGGTATATGTGTAATTACACCCCAAAATATATTCTGCTGCTTCTCCTGAGTACAGGGATACCACATATGTGAGACTTTTTGGGAGCCTAGCTGTGTACGGGACCTCGAAACCAATCACAACCATCAGAATTTCAAAGGGCGTACATTTTTCATTGCATTTTCTCACTACCTATAACGGTTTAGGAGGCCCTGAAATGTCAAGATACCACAAAACCCCCCCAAATGACCCCATTTTGGAAAGTAGACACCCCAAGCTGTTTGCCGAGAGGCATGGTGAGTCCATGGAATATTTTATATTTTGCCACAAGTTTTGGGAAAATTACAATTTTTTTTTATTTTATTTTTTTAACACAAAGTTGTCACTAAAAGATAAATTCCTCACACATGACATGGGTATATGTGGAATGACACCCCAAAATACATTCTGCCACTTCTCCTGAGTATGAGGATACCCCATGTGTGAGACATTTTGGGAGCCTAGCTGTGTACGGGACCCCGATAATCAATCCCCATCTTTAGGTTTTCTAATGGCGTAAATTTTTGATTTTACTCCTCACTACCCATCACAGTTTCGGAGGCCCTGAAATTTCAAGATAGCACAAAACCCCCCCAAATGACCCCATTTTGCAAAGTAGACACCCCAAGCTATTTGCTGAGAGGCATGGTGAGTCCATGGAATATTTTATATTTTGCCACAAGTTCCGGGAAATATATTATTATTATTTTTATTTTTATTTTTTTACACAAAGTTGTCACTAAATTATATATTTCTCACACATGCCATGGGTATATGTGAAATGACACCCCAAAATACATTCTGCTGCTTCTCCTGAGTACAGGGATACCCCATGTGTGAAACATTTTTACAGTCTAGCCGAGTACAGGTCCCCGAAAGCCAACCTCCACTTTCAGGCTTTCTAAGGGCATAAATTGTTGATTTCACTCCTGACTACCTATCACAGTTTCGGAGGCCATGAAATGCCAAGACAGCACAACCCCCCCCCCCAAATGACCCCTTTTCCGAAAGTAGACACCCTAAGCTATTTTCAGAGAGGCATGTTGGGTGTTTTGCAGATCTCACTTTTTGTCACAAAGTTTTGGAAATTGAAAAAAGAGGGAAAAAAATGCATTTTCCTGTTTTTTCTTCATTTTCAAAAAAAAATGAGAGCTGCAAAATGCTCACCATGCCTCTCAGCAAATAGATTGGAGTGTCTACTTTGCAAAATGGGGTCATTTGGGGGGGTTTTGTGCAATCTTGGCTTTTTATGGACTTCAAAAGTGTGATAGGTAGTAAGGAGTGAGATCAACAATTTACGCCCTTAGAAAGCCTGAAGGTGGGGAGTGGTTTTCCGGGTCCTGTACGCGGCTAGACTGCCAAAAAGTCTCACACATGGGGTATCCCTGTACTCAGGAGAAGCAGCAGAATGTATTTTGGGGTGTCATTTCACATATACCCATGGCATGTGTGAGCATTATATCATTTACCGACAACTTTGTGTAAAAAAACAAAAAAAAAAAAAAATTATAATTTTCCCAAAACTTGTGGCAAAATATAAACTATTCCATGGACTCACCATGCCTCTCAGCTAATAGCTTGGAGTGTCTACTTTGCAAAATGGGGTCATTTGGGGGGGTTTTGTGCTATCTTGTCATTTCATGGCCTTCAAAAGTGTGATAGGTAGTAAGGAGTGAGATCAACAATTTACGCCCTTAGAAAGCCAGAAGGTGCGGATTGGTTTTCCGGGTCCTGTACGCGGCTAGACTGCCAAAAAGTCTCACACATGGGGTATCCCTGTACTCAGGAGAAGCAGCAGAATGTATTTTGGGGTGTCATTTCACATATACCCATGGCATGTGTGAGCATTATATCATTTACCGACAACTTTGTGTAAAAAAACAAACAAAAAAAAAAATTATAATTTTCCCGAAACTTGTGGCAAAATATAAACTATTCCATGGACTCACCATGCCTCTCAGCTAATAGCTTGGAGTGTCTACTTTGCAAAATGGGGTCATTTGGGGGGGTTTTGTGCTATCTTGGCATTTCATGGCCTTCAAAAGTGTGATAGGTAGTAAGGAGTGAAATCAACAATTTACGCCCTTAGAAAGCCAGAAGGTGCGGATTGGTTTTCCGGGTCCTGTACACGGCTAGACTGCCAAAAAGTCTCACACATGGGGTATCCCTGTACTCAGGAGAAGCAGCAGAATGTATTTTGGGGTGTAATTTCACATATACCCATGGCATGTGTGAGCATTATATCATTTACTGACAACTTTGTGTAAAAAAAAAAACAAAAAAAAAACAAATGGTCATTTTCCTGAAACTTAGGGCAAAATGTAAAATACTCCATGGACTCAATATGCCTCTCAGCAAATAGCTTTGGGTGTCTACTTTCCAAAAAGGGGTCATTTGGGGGGTGTTTGAACAGTCCTGGCATTTTAAGCTCAATTTTAGCAACACATCACCCACTCTTCTAACCACTTGAAAACCAAGCCTTTTCTGTGACTTTTTGTTTACATGAAAACATTTTTTTTTTTACAAGAAAATTACTTTGAACCCCCGAACATTATATATTTTTTTAAAGCAGAGGCCCTACAGAACAAAATGGTGGATGTTGCAATTTTTTTTGTCACACGGTATTTGCGCACACATTTTCCAAAAGCAATTTTTGCGTAAAAAAAAACACTTTTTTTATATTTAATGCAGAAATACACTATAAAATTCCAAATTGTTTGGTAAAATTTAAAAGATGATCTTATGCCGAGTTCATAGACACCTAACATGACATGCTTTAAAAATTGCGCACGCCCGTGCCGCGGCAACAAACTACGTACGGTTTTAAAAGCCTTTAAAAGTCTTTACAGGTTACCACTTTGGACTTACAGAGGAGGTCTACTGCAAGAATTACTGCCCTCGACCTGGCGTTCGCGGCGATACCTCACATGCATGGTGCAATTGCAGTTTACATATGACACTAGACCAACGCTTGTGTGCGCATTTGCGCGCAAGCACAGGGGGACAGGGGGGTTTGATTTTTTTTATTTTTTTTATTTTTTTTTTATTTGCTTTTCTATGTTATTTTGACACCTTTTCTTTCATTTTTTTTTTTTTATCATTTTTATTGTTATCACGGTGAATTTAAATTTCCCCTATGATAGCAATCTGTAGTGACAGGTACTCTTTTTAAAAAAAATTGGGGTCTTTTAGACTCTAGATCTTTCCTCTGACCTTAACGCATCTGACCACACCAAAATTGGTGTGATAAAATACTTTCTCAATTTCCCAATGGCGCTGTTTATTTCTGGTGAAACAGAAGTCATGAAATGCTCGTAGCCTCCGGTATCTTAGGCCATAGAGATGATTGGAGCCATTCTAATCTCCAATTAGCTCTATGGTTAGATAATTGAACCACCGGCTGCACTCTCGGGTTAACCGGTGGGACAGGAGAGCCCGAGAAAAACCACGGAAGGCTGCGGAAGGCGGCGGTGGGGGGGGGGAGGCCCCTCCCACTGCATGTAAAAACAGTCTAGCGGCCAATTACCTGCTAGGATTGCTTTTACATGTAAGCCGACCGCTGGCTGTAAAAAACGATACCAAGATAATGCCTAAATCTGCAGGCATCATCCTGGTATAACCACTCAAAGTCCAGCAACGTACCAGTACATTGCTGGTCCTTGTTTGGCATATAGGTTTTTTTTTTTTTCATGCAGCCTGTGGGCTGAACGAAAAAAAAGAGAACCTATCAGAAATCAGCACAGGAATAATGCGTGGTATTACTCATCATTAACCGCCCAAACAACCACCCACTGAATTTAATGATGGGTATACACGACACTATCCACGTATACCAAAATAGGATTTTAACTGCAGTGCTGAAATCAGAAAATCACCACAGCTGCTATCAGCAAAGGTATCCATATATGCTGAGCGCAAACGCTGTTTGTGTCAGAATATATAAAATCAATGCATGGTAGCCGACGAGTACCTGCAAGAGAAACAGGTCACAAAGGAATGAAAAAAAAAGTACATTAAAAAAAAGTACATTAAGAAGAGTAGGACATATAAAATGACTGACACAACAAAAGTTTTTGGATTCTCATCATTAACCGCCCAAACAACCACCCACTGAATTTAATGATGGGTATACACGGCACTATCCACGTATACCAAAATAAGATTTTAACTGCAGTGCTGAAATCAGAAAATCACCACAGCTGCTATCAGCAAAGGTATCCATATATGCTGAGCGCAAACACTGTTTGTGTCAGAATATATAAAATCAATGCGTGGTAGCCGACAAGTACCTGCAAGAGAAACAGGTCACAAAAGAATGAAAAACATACAAAGGACATTAAAAGTACATAGGAAGTGTAAAAGAACATAAAAAATGACTGAGACGACAACTATTTTTGGCTTTTATGTATTTTTTTTTTTTTCTTCAAACGTCGAGTTCCAGGTTCCAGGTTCGGGTCTCTCAAAATGACGATAGCCATCGAACATCTTTTGAAAACCTGTGTAAATGTGCCCTAAACTGTGCCGTGCTGTACCCTACGCTAAAAATCTAGTAGTGTGTGGTAGCGACGGAAACAGTCACCGTGGCAAAGACCAGGTCGGTCAGGACAGTCGGGACAATAATTCCGGGTGTCACGCCTAAATCCGCGCTTGCTGCAGACACGGCATCTTTTTTGGGGGTATCTTTGTTTAGGGGTACTCGGGAGGTATTGCGGAAAATGCCTCTCATGCAGCCGGCTCACTGCATCTGGTTGGGGAAGTTGGGCAGGAGCACCAGCTGGATACAGGAGGGCTCTGATTATCTCTTCTTGGAATTGAAAGAAGGATAATGTTCCGACAGACGCTTTGTATAAGACAAAAGCGTTGTAAACAGCCAATTGAAATAGGTATACAGACACTTTTTTGTACCAGCGTCTGGCCTTACGGGCAATTAAGTACGGTCCCATCATCTGGTCGTTGAAGTCCACCCCTCCCATTTTACGGTTATAGTCGTGGACACAGAGGGGTTTCTCAACAACAACACCGGAGACCGTAGTAATTTGGACTGCCGTGTCTGGGTGAATGGAGGACAGCACGTAAACGTTTCTTTTGTCCCTCCACTTCACTGCAAGCAATTCCTCGCACCTCAAGCAGGCTCTCTCCCCCGAGCTCAGTGGGGCATTCACTAGCCGTTGGGGGAAGCCCCGGCGATTAGATCGCACGGTGCCACAAGCGCCAATTTGCAATTGAAAGAGGTGTTTAAAAAGTGGCACGCTTGAATAGAAATTGTCCACGTACAAGTGGTACCCCTTTCCGAATAAGGGTGACACCAAGTCCCAAACTATCTTGCCGCTGCTCCCTATGTAGCCTGGGCAGTCGGGGGGCTCCACAGTGCTATCTTTTCCCTCATAGACACGGAAATTAACTGTATAGCCTGTGGCCCTGTCACAAAGCTTATACAACTTGACCCCGTATCTGGCACGCTTGCTGGGGAGGTACTGTTTGATAGCAAGGCGACCAGTAAACTTAATCAGGGACTCGTCAACGCAGACATCTTGTTGGGGGGTAAACAAGGCTGCGAACCGCTGATTGAAGTGGTCTATGAGGGGCCGAATTTTGTGGAGCCGATCATATTCAGGGTCTCCCCGAGGACGACAGAGTTCATTGTCGTTGAAATGCATGAACCGAAATATTTGTTCGTATCGAATCCTGGACATAGCAGCAGAGAACACGTGCATTTGATGAATTGGGTCAGTGGACCAATATAACCGCAATTCATTCTTTCTTGTAATGCCCGTGTTGAAGGAAAGGCCCAGATAGGTTTTAAACTCCTGAATCGTAATAGGATTCCAGGCAAATGGTCTGGCAAGAGGTGAATTTGGGTTGGCGGCGATAAATTGTTGAGCATACAAATTTGATTGGTCCACAATAGATCTGTAAAGATCTTCAGTGAAAAACAGCTCAAAAAAGTTTATGGGATTAAAACCAGCTGTTTCCACTTGGATTCCGGGTTGGGCGGTGAATGGGGGAAGTACTGGCGCTGTGGAATCTGTGGGCTGCCAATTAGGATATGCCAGCGCTTCAGGGAGGACACTATGGGCTCTACGGGCCTGTCTTCGGATACGCGGTGGCTGCGGGCCACGACTCGTGCTAGCCACCGCACCAGCTTCAACTGCACTCAGGTGACTCGCCACGTCACCAGGTGATACTGCAGCGCTGGTTGAAGGTCCAGGATGTACTAGGCCGCTCGTGCTTGCCAGTTCACGAGAAGTGTGAGCGACACTAGTACTGGCACTCTGCTGCATACGAGAAACCCCCGGTTCTTGCAAGTCAACAACTCCAGAATGGGGTCGGGTACGCCTGACCCTAGCAGGGACCCCTCTGTCGGAGCTATCTGTCAGGGAGCCGCTGCTGTCATCTGGTTCGTATATTGACCCTGATTCTGCCGGTGAGGCTTCCCCATCGCTCTCACCTGGCATGGTCATTATACTGTAAATATCTTCATCACTGAACGAACGTTTTGTCATTTTGGTAGCTAAATTTACCCGTACAGTGATGCGACTACTAGGTAATAAAAGCACCTGGTTGTCGAGGACTATTTGGTCGCTACAAAAAAAAACTGCTAGTGCTAACAGAGATCAGGCCTGACTCTGCTAACGCAGCGGTTTTGTGTGATGTGTTTTTTGGAAGTGTCAGTAATCTATTGATTACTACACTTGCCTGGGTAAGGTGGTCTGGGCAAGGGGGCTAAACGCAGGTGCTAGCAGGAATCAGTGCTGATTGTGCAAACACTGCGTTTGGGGAACACTAAATTATGAGGACGCTAGTATAGTTCTGATCAGATCAGATATTGATCTGTTCAAACACTATACTAGTAACGGTGGTGTGTGTGTGTTAGTGTACTTGACTCTGACGCTAAGTAACGGTTGTGTAGTGGGACCCTGACGCTAACTAGCTAGCCTAAGTTGTGTCACCCGTGACGCTAATACAGTGATCGGTAATCACTGTATATAGTGAACACTGTGACAGGGAAGTGAAGGGGTTAAACTGGGGGAGATCAAGGGGTTAAACCGTTATAGAGGATAGACGGCGGGTGGCCTAAACCTATTCGGGCCTAGCGCAAGCGCAAATTAGGGTCACAAGTGACACTAAATACAGTGATCAGTAGTTATCTGATTTACTGTATATATTAGTGCACTGTGTTATAGAGAGTGAAGGGGTTAACTGGGGAAGATCAAGGGGTTAAACCTTTATAAGGGATAGATGGCGGGTGGCCTAAACCTATTTGGGCTTAGCGCAAGCGCAAATTAGGGTCACAAGTGACACTAAATACAGTGATCAGTAGTTATCTGATTTACTGTTTCTATTAGTGCACTGTGTTATAGAGAGTGAAGGGGTTAACTGGGAAAGATCAAGGGGTTAAAAGTTTTTTAGGGGATAGGTGGCGGGTGCCCTAACCCTGTCTGGGCTTAGCGCAAGCGCAAATTAGGGTCACTAGTGACACTGAATACAGTGATCAGTATTTACCTATATACTGTATTTAGTGCACAGAGTAATAGGGTGTAAAAGGGTTAACTGTGGGTGATCAAGGGGTTAAAACTTTATTAGGGGATAGGTGGCGGGTACCCTAACCCTATTTGGGCCTAACGCAGGCGCAAACTACGCTCACAAGTGACACTTATACAGTGATCAGTAAAATATCTGTATACCACTGTATATAGTGTTCACTGTGAGGGGTTTTGGGGGTGATCAGGGGGTGATCAGAGGTGATGAAGGGGTTAAATGTGCCTATGTGAGGTGTGTCAGTGTAGTGCTTAGTGGAACTCACGTTTTTGCTTTGTCTCTGTCTTCTCCTGGAACCGAAAGGACTCCAGAAGGGACAGTGACATCACTTCCCCTGTCTGTGTTTACATTACACAGACAGGGGAGAGTTAACCATTGGCTGGGACCGATCGCCAGACACTGACCAAAAATCATTGGTCAGTATCTGGTGATTGATCGGTTCCCAACCGAATCCTATCAGAATCGGGACCCGCGGCGCGCGGGTGCGCGCTTAGGGAGCCGAGAACGCGCCGACGTAGGTCTACGTGACCAGACGGGATCGTGCCACTTTGCCGCAGTACTATTCCAGTACTTAGCGGTAAAGTGGTTAATTAGAGTCACATTCCGATGTTCTGTCCATAAGGACAGAAAGGTCCATATATCTTTTTGAGTATACATTTTGTGTAATGAGCAGTTATTCAAGTGTTATTAACCACCTCAATACAGGGCACTTAAACCCCCTTCCTTCCCAGACCAATTTTCAGCTTTTAGCGCTGTTGCAATTTGAATGACAATTGCGCGGTCATGCAACACTGTACCTAAACCAAATTTGTGTCATTTTTTCCCCACAAATAGAGCTTTCTTTTGGTGGTATTTGATCACCGTCAGGTTTTTTCCTTTTTGGTGCACAAATAAAAAAAGACTGAAAAATTTGAAAAAAAAAAAAAAAGTTTCTTGTTTAGGTTATAAAATTTTGTAAATAGATATGTTTTTTCCTGCACTGATGAGCACTGATGATGCCGCACTGACAGGCACTGATGAGGAGACACTGATGGGGTGGCACTGATGGGGTGGCACTGATGGGGTGGCACTGATATGCAGCACTGATGGGCACTGATAGGTAGCACTGATATGCAGCACTGATGGGCACTGATATGTGGCACTGATAGATAGCACTGATATGCAGCATTGGTGGGCACTGATAGGCAGCGCTGATGGGCACTGATAGGCAGCACTGATGGGCACTGATTGGCGGCACTGATGGGCACTGGTGGGCACTGATAGTGGCACTGTTGGGCGGTAATGATCGGCACTGATCGTCACTGATGGGTGGCACTGATCGGCACTGATGGGGGGCACTGATGGGCACTGATAGGCAGCACTGGTGGGCAATAATGGGCACTGGTGGGCGGCACTGATAGATGGCAATAATGGCACTGGTGGGCAGCACTGATAGATGCCATTAAAGGGCAACACTGATAGGGAGGGCACTGGGGGGGCTCTCTGAGCCCTGCTTGCCATCCCTGGTGGCCATAGTGGGCATCCCTGGTGGTCATGGGTGGGCATCCCTGGTGGCTTAGTGGCACCCCTCCCCCCCCAGGGCTGCACTGGTAATCAATGTTCTGATTACCAGCACAGACCCCCCCTGTGATCAGATCAGTGAGTAATTAGAAATACTCACTGATCACCCCCGCAGCAGCACCGATCCTCTGATCTTCTCCTCACTGACAGGATCTGTCAGGAGGAGAAGAGATCGAAGCCGTTACAACGGCTCTATTTACATTACATGACGGCTGTGATTGGACACAGCCGTCATGTGATCAGGAGGGCCAATCACAGGGCCCTCCTGCCGAATGTTGTTGCCGTGTGTCCGAGGGACACAGGCACATCGAGATCGCGTCGCTGCTCGTGCCCGCGGCGGCGCGATCTCTCTCCTTCTGAAGGACGTTCCGGAACGTCCATTCAGAAGGACGAGACTCCCACCCGGCCGTATATGTACTATGGCCCGGGTGGGAGGTAGTTAATCACAATCATCTAATGTACTGTATGGCAAAGGGTGGAGGATACAACTGTCTATCTGTTCTGTACATAGCTGCATATGATGGTAGATACAGGGGTTATACAAAATAACAGAAACACCTCATAAAAAGAGAATGTATTTAGAAGTACCTAAATCCCAATTACACACACAGCCGCAAATATTAATCATCTTATATTGTTTGCCAATTGAATGTACATATCACCTACTCAGAAAGAAAGGATATCTTGCCACACAGTTGTGGCAGTGTTAAATTGTAAGTCTATTAACTTGCTGCAAATTTTCACTGGCAAGTAGTACACTTGCAGAGCACTTGCAGCATAAGTTCTAGTTGACACGTTTCCAAATTCAGTCACAGTGACCCCTGTGGTGGGATGACTATTGCACTACATAACTGAACCAGAACTCACAGCAGACTTGCAGAATGTTTGCAAAGAAAGTTGATCTGGAGTCATGCAATGCAGACTTGCTGCAATTGTGCAACAAACTTGTGAAGCCTGGCAAGTCTTGCAATAGCTTAGCAAGTCATTTTCAAATTTTTAGCTCAATTGTTTGCTACCTGGGTACAAAATATGCAAGTAAATTTAAATTAAAGGTAAAAAAAAAGTTGAACCAGTTGCCTCCTCTTCCCACAACCCCACAATTGTATGGTCATGGCTGCATAGTAATTGCCTATTGACTTAAGTGGGTCTGTATCTCAGTACTAGAGACACTAGGGGTATGACCCCATTTAGATCTATTGGACGAATTGTTCAGGTCTTGAACCAAAGAAGATTTCAGAGAAGGGTAATAACTGTCGGAGGGTTTGCTGTGATGAATAGGTAAGTAAGCTCCTGGCCAGGGGTGCTCTAGTTCATATTATATATGTGTGGGTGTGAATCTCGCACTGTCCTGAGAGATATAGGTGTGAATATTCTTACTGACGCTTGTACTTATTACTGTTAACCACACAGTTAAAAAGACAGGAAAAAATGGGGGGAAGTACCGCACTTTATATATAGTAAATGGAGGAAGCTGCGCTAAGTGACACAAAACATAAATAAGATTGAGTCCAAAATAAATCCCAAAAAATTATAAGTGATTAATATATAAATGTTAAATCAAAAAAAGTCCAGATATTCAAACGAAAATCCACAGGTGTAGACAGTGAATGAAGTTACTGCTTACCAGATGTAGCAGTATAATAAGCCTTGCGTATAAATGGCGAAGCCAGATGAAGATCTATGAAGGATTCCTCACCAGCGATATCCGTCCCAGGATCACAATTAGGTGGATATTGGAGTGAAAAACAAATGCAAATACATAGCGTGATACTGTATACTGAAGGTATATATAAACAACTCCCGTGTATGTCAGGAAAGAAAGGTGCTAGTAGAAACCACCACCATCACAGGCTGCTTACCAGATGAAAAGGTAAATAAAGCAAATCTATCCAAAGCAATCCCAAATGACAGAGACAAGCCGAAAGATAAGCCACCACCTTAATTCTAGTTTAATTACCAGATCGTGCAGGTAGAACAAGCATGTAAGATCACTCAGATAGCTTGTGACCCCCTTTAGACCGTCACCAGAAATCCCTGCTTACCAGAAATAAGCAAATATGTGCATATAACATGAATCCGGATGTCCCTGGATATGATCACCTATCCCCTGTGAACAGGTCCGGTCCCTGGTGGTATAGATGGCTGACCCACAGATATAGCTCCGAGGTTCACATAAAAATGATAATGGAGATGTCCATAGTGTAAAACCGTTTATTAAGATCAAAGGATAAAAAGTAATGCACTTACAGAAGAAGCATTACTTTTTATCCTGCTGACGTCACCTCTACGAGACGCTCAGGCGGGTGTTTGAAGCTGTCCGGCCGGCAGCTTTGATTCAGCGCATCATTACATGCTTCTTCTGTAAGTGCATTACTTTTTATCCTTTGATCTTAATAAACGGTTTTACACTATGGACATCTCCATTATCATTTTTATGTGAACCTCGGAGCTATATCTGTGGGTCAGCCATCTATACCACCAGGGACCGGACCTGTTCACAGGGGATAGGTGATCATATCCAGGGACATCCGGATTCGTGTTATATGCACATATTTGCTTATTTTTGGTAAGCAGGGATTTCTGGTGACGGTCTAAAGGGGGGTCACAAGCTATCTGAGTGATCTTACATGCTTGTTCTACCTGCAAAATCTGGTAATTAAACTAGAATTAAGGTGGTGGCTTATCTTTCGGCTTGTCTCTGTCATTTGGGATTGCTTTGGATAGATTTGCTTTATTTACCTTTTCATCTGGTAAGCAGCCTGTGATGGTGGTGGTTTCTACTAGCACCTTTCTTTCCTGACATACACAGGAGTTGTTTATATATACCTTCAGTATACAATATCACGCTATGTTTTTGCATTTGTTTTTCACTCCAATCTCCACCTAATTGTGATCCTGGGACGGATATCGCAGGTGAGGAATCCTTCATAGATCTTCATCTGGCTTGGCCATTTATACGCAAGGCTTATTATACTGCTACATCTGGTAAGCAGTAACTTCATTCACTGTCTACACCTGTGGATTTTCATTTGAATATCTAGACTTTTTTTGATTTAACATTTATATATTAATCACTTATAATTTTTTGGGATTTATTTTGGACTCAATCTTATTTATGTTTTGTGTCACTTAGCGCAGCTTCCTCCATTTACTGTTTTTTGATGTTTGTCACATATTAAGTTGCTGCTACCTGTTCTGCTGATATTTAGCGCAGTTTCTTCCTCCCTTTTTGCACTTTATATATACACTTTATAGATACCCCCTGAAGCGCGGTACTTCCCCCTATTTTTTCCTTTCTAGTTCATATTAGTCTATCAGTCTCAACAAAAAATGTAAGAGCTCACTCATGCAGGATCACATTTGATGTATCCCCCATGGCCACTTAATTCAAATTCCCTGTGCAGTTTTCAAAGGTGTTGATTTAGTTACCTGAATGAGAAACTGCACCCAAACTGCAACTTGCAGGATATTTGAGGATGCGTTATGCATGCCTATGGTTTGCCTGAGTTTCACAGGAATTGACATAAAATTGCATGTGGTATGGATGATCCTGAGCTTCACAAAGCTGGAATTTATGGAAGGCTTAAGATTTAGAAATATCTTGTCTTCAAGAACAATGAACAAAGAAGTCTAGTTTGTTTAAAAGAGCACGAAACCTTTCTTCCTTTTTTCTACATCTGGATGGGTTTACACTGAAGTCAACCAAAGATGTCTTCAACCTATAAGGTCTTTTGCCATCTGTCAAAAATGGTGGGGTATCTGTAACATATGACCAGCCATCTCATGAGTCATCAGGTCTGATGATTGATCTGCATGGTTGTATATTGGCCAAGGAAAATTAGTTTGTTTTACAGGACCAGGTGGACCCTTTGGTACAAACATTGGTCCTTTGTAATATTCCCATATTCAAGCATAATAATGCCCCCATACACACTGCTAAAGTATTAAACGGTTGTTTTGTGATTACCAGGAGAAAGTTTATTGCCTGCCATCAGTTTTCCAGATTTAAAGACAATTGGTTCTTTATGGGAAGCTCTAGCGTGCAGAATGCACAGTAGATATCCTCTTTCTCCATGTCTCAAAGCACAGCAGGTTATATTTTTTGAAAAATGGTGCAAAGGTGCAAAGTCCCACTATATACAGTTAAGGACTTACAATGTTTTAAGGCTGTTCTAATAGTAATGGGAGGTCACATTAAATCCTTGATAGTAATATATAGACATAGGTGTTTTCATGATTATGTCCATGTCTTCTAAATCTGTGTATGTCTTTTCATTACTTTTAAAAATGCCATTCACATTAGTTTACGAATGTAAAATTATGAACAATAAATGTTTAAATGAGAAAATATTTCATGGCCAAAAACTTCAATAACTGACCATTATGTCAGATACATTTTATTTAATATACCAAAAAAAGAATGATAAATGGCAAGGTGCAAAATCACTGATAACTATATTGCAAAAAGAAAAAAACAGACTAGAATTTTTAAGGCACCACTTATTTTATTCAAGATTACAGAAAAACAACAAGGCTGTTATAAAGCATGGCCATGGTTGGCCAGATGTTCACCACTATAACATAACCATATGCATATGTTGAAGAATTTCAATTTAATGCTCAAACTTTGACCGATTGTCACATATGACTCCCAACACATTTAAATTTCAGGAAACTATTCTTCATGGGGAAAATTGGTGATCAGTCTGAAATATCAGTACACATACCAAAGACAATTTTCATGAAATACATATACATTGCCTAGATTACAAAAATGTATGAAAATACTTACATAAGAAATGAGCAAAGCAAGGAATAAATATCTGCCAGTTTTCAGCCAGTATCAGCCAATTAGTCCATAGGTTGTTGACGGCCCCCAGAGTTTGAAATATATAGACGAAGCACAAAGAGTGCCAGAACCTCCTCAATTGAATATACTCTAAAGAATAAAAATAAAAGAAATACATGCTTTACATTGAATTTCCAGGGAAACCAAAGAGTTATACATATCACCCATTCAAACTATTACTCACTGTAAAGGGGGAAGGACAAACATTAAAGCTGTTCACATGAGCTGATGGGGAGTTGCAAAGTGCACAGTGGTGTTTGCCTTTTATCCTACAGAAAGTTTATCGAGTACCCCCAAATACAAAGGGACATCGACCAATCCACTGAAGCACTGAAAGTCATAGTGATGGAGTGTAATCATATAACTTCAAAGTGGTAGACTGGTTATACAAAACAAATAAAGAGTATAAAAAAAACAGTGCCATCACAAATTCCATGCACAGTCTAGAAATCTTACCTAACTAAAAAATGGAAAGGCAAAGAAAATTCAAGGAAGCTTTCATAATCCAAAAAGTATAAAGCCCAATAGTGACAGCAAACAATTCCTCAGTAATTGAGGCACTGAAATAAACAAATGCATAAAAGTTATTAGGTAGGAAACAAAAAGTGACAAAGATTAGGGGACTGGTAAAAATGTGCAGTGCACATAAAGCTATTAGGTGAGCTTTATGAGGCATGGACAGCCTCTTATTGGTCCTCCAATTTATTCACCCCTTTTACAAGATGCCTGCAACACTGGAGCTGGCAGAATTCCAATCAGCTAAATATGCAAAAGAAGGGTAAGTAGGGAAGAGTCATGTGGTCAGCCACCCCAATCACAAAGCATGAAACAGGCACCAAATCAGGATTTATACTTTTATACTGTGTTATGGTATAGTAATGAATTTCCAACTGTGGCCACATTTTATTTCAGCCATGCTGTTTTTATGGAAGTTTTTTTATGTATTTTAGAATAAAATGTATTTGTTTTATTCTTGGTGTTTGGTTTGAGTGGCGCCTTAAAAAATCCCAGTCTGTTTTTTCTTTTTTCAATATATTTCGTATACCATTTTAATGTTCTAAGTTTAGTAATCAATTTTCTCTTTTATATGACACTGTGACATTCATCAGTTCTGGCACCAGAAATTTAGGGTTATTCAGTGGATGTGTGAATTGTAATATGAGTGGAATAAGGCCTTTTCTAGACTAAAAACCCAGACATGAAATTGTATACGAGGCAAAGGATATCCAGAGTTAAAACAAATTCATAGTATTTTAAATATAAAAAGCCCGATACAGTTTAAGCTAGCAAAATGTAGTATTTGGCCACATGTATCCATAAATTTGATTTTTATGGTTGACATAGAAATAAAGTAGTGTTCCCACTGCAGACACATTTGTTAGTCTATGAGTACAGAGGTAAAGGTTACTTAGACAGGGTGTTGGATGTCGAATTATATATATAAAAGGAAACAAAGACAGCAATCCGTTAGCAGTTGTGTGTGTATATTACACAGACTGTAGAAAATTGCTAGGTGCTGTCCACATTTTTCAAGCAGTGGACCAGATAATAAAATAATTTATCTTTTGCTGCATTTCAAAATGTTGTAAAAGCTGATTTTACCAATCCCCTGAGCCAGAACCATGGATATTCCTCGGAAGGGTAGCCTTGTGTCAGTTGGCATTCGAATGAAGGGCTGTGCTTACAGTAAAGCTGACTTTGCCTAAAACATTTATAATGTAACAAGAGTGCTAATATATCTGTTAGTTAGTTGTTAGTTATATCTGCAATAAAAATGTTAATCTTCAAATCAATTTCTGTGAAGTCACTTTCGGGCCAAGGTTAGGCTATCCATTGCACATCTGATGCCCAAATCTAGATTAACGATGAGTAAAATAAAAACTGACTTCACCCTGCACTGCAAGAGTTACAGAGGAGGAGGAACAGAAAAAACAGTTACATTTACCCTATCCTTCATTTTCCGACAGCTGGTGCTCTTCTCCGCTCTCCAACAATCCAGGTTGTGGGCAGGTCTTTGGTGTCCTCACTTACAATGCAGGAAAGCTGTCCTGCATTTGCATGATGACATTGGAGTGCCTGTGACTGATGGAGCAGTGAAGAGAAGTGGCTTCAGAGGACCAGTTGTGCAGTTTGTAAGAAGCCAGTGAGAGCAAGCAATGAGTTAGGTATTACTGCTTTTTCGGCTTCCCATAGACAAAAACAAGCAGTCTCACTAAAAGGATAAATTTTTAATTTTGTTAGCGTTCAGCTTTAAAGTGTATTTCCACTATTTGCAGTCACATTTTAGAAAACCACACAATGTTTAGTTGTTCCCATTCTCGTAGCATACTTAAAAATAATAATAATAAAAAAAATCTTAGCTTTCTGGATATTTGTTTAGAGTAGGCCTTAAGCAGCCTGAAAGCTTCGGTACACAATTGAAATGAGAGGAAATTCAATTTGTCACCACTGACAATGAGTTACATGCGTTTTACTTTATTAACATGCATTGGAAAAGCCTAGTGTTTCTATAAATTATGGTACATATTAACTCTCCAGCCCCATAGCAGAGGGAAACTTCAGTTTTGGAGTTTTCAGAAAAGAACAAGTAAATGTAAGCAGCATTTTTTTTAATTATACTGTGTAAAGGAAAACAGTAGGTATTGTTCTAATTTAGCTGCAAGTGTCAAACATCAGATGTTTAGTGGACAGTAACATTTGACAGTGGAAGGGCAGGGAGTAGGCTTAATACCATGAGGGAGCAGGACTTAATTTCAACTTTAGTTTAAATCAAGTCCCTATGTACAGCCCAGGCTTGGGTAAAATGCACCTCAGTACTGTTGCTACATTTTTACATGATTACAAAATGCTTTGGATCAAGTAAGGACCAGCGTTGGCATGTAAACTAACTTCAGCCAGGAGTTTATTTACATTTTTACTCTTTCTGATGGCTATATAGAAGTGATTTGGGTACCTGTAAAGCAGTCCACTCACTTCTTCATGTGAATGAAGTTGCTACCAACCACCCCTTCCCATGCCTAACTTCTACCCTCCTTCCTCAGGGCTTACCTGTACCTCCTGGTTACCTGAGACATCCATGGTGGATGTAAAGATGGGAAGAGAATATTAATTTGCTGATCTCCCTTGTTCAGTATGAACTCAGAAGCACCCAGCACTTAGCATTTCTGGTTTTAGAGCTGTTAATTTCTGGCCTTTTAGGCTGGAAAAGAAGTGGTCTGTGGATGATCAGCTTTTTTAAAGTGCAGAGGTAACATTGTTGGTCTAATAGATCCCTAATGCCTTCTTAGAGAGAACCAGTTATTTTCACTATGCTATCACATAGGAGGCTTATATCACCCCCTTATGACAACAAACATAAAAAACAAAAAATGTAAAAAACAAAGAAAAAAATAGAAAATTACATTTAAAAACGCTTCAAATTCCCAATGATCTGCACTTTCACTTTTATCAACTCTCCTAATATTCTGACAAATATTAATGTTAACACTTCAAAAACATCTGTTTCTTTTTACTCACCATGGTGGTTGTTGCAGCCAAGTGACTCTCGTCCGCAACTTGTGTCAGGCAACATTTCATACATTTGCCAATCTGCCTAATAAAGTCCTGTTACTTTCCTGAAACCCTACAAAACTGGTAAACTATAAAGTGGTGGAGCGTGAAATTACAATTTCATATCTTAGATCTAGGCCACTTCTTCAGATGTCTACTTGCAGGAGAAAACATGCAATATATAGATTCATGCAATATAAAGACCCGTTCTTTCAGGATACATACTGTAGGTTAATTAGGATATTTCAAACAGCAGTAGGTAGTGCTTTGTACCAGACAAACATTCCAAGCAGGGAACGGGTTTGGAATGCTACACAAATGTGTGTTAAAATTCTATTCAGAAAGTTAGAATTTTTATGTACAAAGCTTACATATTTACTGGAAAACATAGGTAATACCTATGGGTTATTTCACTTGCCCTTTAGGTTGTTAAATAAGCCTGATTGTGTGAAAAGAAAACCAATGTATGCCAAAAAATCACATCCTAATTACGCTGAATTCTGGAGCATTAAACAGACAGATGCACCTGCATGTGCTATTACTGAAGAAAGTTAGAACACTAATATTTGATAGGATCATTTCAATGAGATTTAAAGGGTAGAATTTCATTTTTATTAATACGTGAAAAAAGGGGGTGCTGGGCTGCTAACAAGAAATAAATAAACATAAATTACCACATTCTGTGTATGGTGTGTGTTTCAAGAGCATGGAGCATGGATTGAGGTAATTTATATTTACTTATTTCTTGTTAGCAGGGCAGAACCCCCCTTTTTAATTCAAGTTGTGGGAACACAGTTAGGTGCTAGCATTGGCTCATTCTGTCATTCACTGGGCTAGTTAGCTTGTAATTGGTAGTGCAGGAGTAAGAGTATTATAATTTTATTTTAGTATTTTTTATTGACTTAAATGGCATATGTCTTTTTTTTTTTTTTTGGATCATGATTCAAGAAAACACTATTTTACAGGAATTCACGGATTTAACAGAAAATTATATGTTTGTATGTAATTTGTGATAAAATCATAATAAAGGTTAGATAAAAGAAAGAAGAAAAGTAATGCAGCTAAGGACTGGTGAGCTGCACTTTATTAAATTTTTGTTTTTGGGTTTAGATACATTTGAAGATGTAGTAAATGAAGATACAGTACGGTCGATTTACAAAGTAATGTAGCATGTTCACATCACAAAGTGAATTTTCACTTAGCTTAGTGAATGAGGTGAAGCCAAGTGAAAATTTCCTTTGCAAAAAATCCCCCCCCCCTCAAAAAAAAATGCAAAAACAAAAAAAAATATATTTGCTTGCACACAATCTGATGATTGAAGTTAGCATTGCTTCTCCTAACTTACTAAGTAAAAATTCACTTTGCTAAGTGAACTAACCTACTATAATCCTTTAGTATTGTACTCTGGTTAGTGCCCTAGGCTGCTATGGGTATGTCACTAAAGAGCCTATAGGCTATATATATGTTCAAACTTTTTAGTTTTCCATTCCCTCCCACCCTATTTGTTTTCATTTGTGTAACCTATCATATTTACAAAGCTGTTTTTAAGGGTCACATTCACCACTTCCATCAATTAGTTTGTATCTTTTAGATTCACTGCATTCTAGCAATTGTCACATATTCTATTGCAATTATTTGCATGTATCAAGGATAGAAATCAGAGTTATTAACAGAAATAGCAGTATTAGTATCCCTCTATACACAACAGTGGCAATCGCAAATAAATGTGCATTATAAATCTTTGCCTATTGTTGGGTTTGACAGTTTTGCTTTAGTTTGTTGTTTTTTTTGAGTCAGCTAGCTTTCAAATCAATTTCTGGCAAACATTTACATAGTTACATAGTTACATAATAGGTGAGGTTGAATAAAGACAATAGTCCATCCAGTTCAACCTGTGTAGGTGTGTGTGGCTGTAATCATCTCACATACCCCTGAATGTTCTGATCCTTGAGATGTACGTCTAATAGTCTTTTGAAAGCCACCATATTACCTGCAGAAACCACCTCTTGTGGTAGAGAATTCCACAATCTTGTAGCCCTAACAGTAAAGAACCCCCCACGTTGCCTGAGGTTAAAACGCTTCTCCTCTAATCGCATTGTATGCCCTCGAGTCCTCATGCAATCCCTTCGACTGAACAGCTTTTTTTCTAAGCCTAGATCCCAATTGAGATATTTAAAAATTGCTATCATGTCCCCCCTCAGGCGTCTCTTCTCCAGGGAGAATAAATCAAGCGATTGCAGACGCTCCTCATAATCAAGGTCCTCCAATCCCCTAATTAGTTTAGTTGCCCTTCTCTGGACCCTCTCCAGCTCCAACACATCCCTTCTGAGGACTGGCGACCAGAACTGGACAGAATACTCCAAATGCTGTCGGACCAGAGTTTTATAAACTTTGACAAGTTTGCATTCAAATTTCAAAAGAGACATCACCATTTTTCTCATTTCTTCTTTCCACCTTGCCAATGAGAATGTTAGATGGGTACTTTATAGGAGAGCTAAGTATACAACATAGATTATGAAAATGTATTTTTACACTGGTCAAACTATACTGCTAAGTTTGTTAAGGAACAAGCTATAATAAATAAATAAATAAGTAGAAGTTTTCTGATGTCAAACAGTCTAATTTTGTATGTGTATGGCTGTAACAGTTAGGCATATACTGTGTGCTATACAATGAATATACAATTTCTAAAAATTAAGTAGCAGCATCATGCAAAAATATTTTTTGGATGCTTAACTATACCCCATCGACATATTTGAATGTAATCTCTGTTGCAGGTTACTTAGTTATAGGAAATCACTCAAGTAAGTTGACCAAAGTTGTTTTTTTTTTTTCCTCTCTATTCTGAGCCTGTGGATTTAATAGTGTGATGAGTGTTAATGTATGGTGCCTTTTCATGCGTTTACAAGGACAACCTGCATATAAATCATAAAAGCATGACTAATTGCATGGTAACTGGAGAAATGCTTTGTCTCTCTCTAGGGTGAAACTTGCATGTGTGTGTTTGAGCTTGAGAAGTCATTCTGAGATATTTACACAGGCTGAAAACCCATGTTATTATGAGAATTAGACCAACGCTGAACTTGTAAGCCCAGGCCTGTACAGAAAAGATGCACTTAAAATAGTGTTATATGTTAGGAAACGAAATATACAATTATTCCGGGCTTGGTGTTATTGTGAGGCCATTACAGGATGTAATTTAATCTTGTCCTTTCTGCCTAGGCCTGTGGGTAAGAAAGCGTTCCTGCAGCACGTTGAGGAGCTATGCGCTAATAACAACGTAAAGTTTCAAGAAGAATTTTCGGTATGTTCCTAACAGTTGTCGCAACATCGTAGGGCCTCTAGTTATTTTCATGTGTCACATTTCATGTCCATTTTAAGCATGTGAGACCAAGGGAAACGGTGGCCTTGATAATCAATACCCAATTACCAGAATAATTGTTTAGAGTGTAATATTAGACTAATTTGGGTTTTACAAGCTACATTGTACCAAAGAATAAATTACTTGGACAGGGCTAAAATTATCTTGGGTCATGGGTTAGCTGGGTCTTATATTTAAATACTTGTGTTTTAATCTCACTTTGTATTTTGTATGATATCGGCAAGTGATTGTGTTTTTTATTTTCCATTTCATCCTAAAAACATGAGTGTGATGAGGAAAAAATATAAGGATCTTTTTTTAAACCTGTTATATGGTTTCAGAAAATAGGAACAGCAAAGGAATTACATAAACATTGTGAAAGCAATAGTAACAAGAATAGAAAAATAATTCTATGTCTAGTTGGACATCTTCCTATCCTCATTTTTTAAAACTCAGAGCTCAGGTCATTGGGGTTAATTTACTAAAGAAATATACTCTGTTTACTTTGCAGAGTGAATTTTCACTTAGCTGAGTAAATAAAGTCAGCCTATGTTCATTTATATACCCAACTGTGTGTGATAGAAACAAAAAAAATGAGTTTATGCTTGCACATGCATGAATGGTTGAAGTGTACATTCATTACCAGTCTCTCCTACCTTAGTAAATCAGACCAATCATATGGATCTAATGCATTTCATGGTTAAAACTGCAGGCAAATATAAAAGATACAAAGTTTTACAGCTTTGTAATTTATAATACATCATTAAAGTAATACTAAATACACGCTGTTTAATTTACATTATCTTTTTTCTTTAAGTATGTGGATGATGGCACTGTATTTTCTTTAATAAAAAAAAATAATCAATGTACTTTTTTCATAATTGATATACAGCTGTCATGCGACCCAACTCTTTCTCAGCTCATCTGCAGGGAAACATTAGCGGGAGGAGCTTCTAGTTCTAGTTTTGCTAATCACATGTTAAAAAGAAAACCAGCCTTTTAAATACAAAAGAAAAATACATAATATCAAAAAAAGTTTTAAATTATCATACAAATATGTATTTACACTCAAATCTTCATTATTTTTGGTGCAAAAACTTGGTCTGGACTATTTAGGGGAGGTTCTACCAATCACAGCCTGTTTCCCACCCCTTCAGCCTATGCCTATTGTTTGTATGTGTTTGGAATTACAGGAAGGTGAAGCCTCCATCAATCAACTAAACATGTGCAATTGGTTTCAGTATGACTGCAAATTCGAATTAATTTTTGGTTATTCGGAGAATCAGATGTATAGAAATCTCCAAATGAAATAGTAATGAACTTAGTTGAAATTCATTTAATTTAATTTAATTTATTTATTTTCTAACGAATACCAAATTTTTGGAACTATTCAAATTCGGAATAGTCGAAAAATGATGATCGACAGATTTGAATTCTGTGTGAAGAATAGCTGGTTGTTAAGGGGTGGGCTGCTAAGCCAGCCAGCACATCCTGAACAACCAATGACTCATCAGCTGTCAGCGGACTTCCCCGCTGAGAGCTGAAATGAAAACAAAAGAATGCAGGCAATATAAAATTCCGAAAAAACAGTGTGGGGTCCCCCCAATTCATACCAGGTCCTTCTAATCTGGTATACATTTTAAGAGGAACCCCATGCCAAAATGTAAAAAAAAAAAAAAAGCAAATCCATACCAGACTTTTACCTGAGAATGCAGCCTGGCAGGCCAGGAAAGGGAGGGCGAGCTATTGCGCCCCCTAAACCATCCTAGGCCATATGCCCAGAACATGGGAGGGGTGGTTTGGGGGCAGGGTTATGGGGGTCTATTGGCAGGAGTTTTTATCAGAATCTGGAAGCCCCCTTTAACAAGGGGGCCCTCAGATCCCACCCCCACTATGTGAATTAGTATGGGGTACATTGTACCCCTACCCATTTACCAAAAGAGTGTAAAAAGTGAGTTTTTGACAAGTCCTTTTTAAAAAAAATAATGTCCCACGGTGTAGATCCATCGTCAATCATGAGGCCCTCCAAACCGCCAGAGCCTAAAAAAGAAAAAAAAACTCCAGCCTCGTCGAAGGCCCTCGCTGACTGCCTGCTCCTCTGCTTGACATTTATTAAATAGACGAGGGGAATAGTCACCCAATGATGTCAGCGGGTGACTCCGTCCCTTGTGATGTCACCAACTGAAGGCATGCTGGGTTGATCATGTCCCAAGGGGGTGGGGGTCACCCGCTGGTGTCATTGGGTGACTCTGCCCCTTAGCTATTTGAGGAATTTCAGATGTAGGAGCAAGCAGATGGTGGAAGCATTCGACAAGACAGGGTTTTTTTTTTTCCTTTTTTTGAGTCTGGCAGTGCAGCGGGCATCGTGAGTGACAATGGATCTTCAGCAGGGGACTTTTTTTTTTTTAATAAAGGACTTTGTTCGGTGAATGGGTAGGGATACTCATTCATATAGGGGGTGAGATTCCTATAAGCCCTTAACCCGCACACCCCCACAACCACCACCTAGGGTTGTAGGGAAAAGGCCCTGTTCCCCATCAACATGGGGATGGGGTGGGAGGCAGAGGCCCTCCTGGCCAAAAGCACCCCTTAATCTTGAGGGTTATGTTGCCTGGCATGGTTCAGGAGGGGCCCTCTTTCCTGGCCTGCCGGGCTGAATGCTTGGATAAGGGTCTGGTATGGATTTTTTGAGTGGAAGGTTTTATTTTTAATTTTGGTAAACTGAAGGGCCTGGAATGGATTGGGGGGCCCCACTCTGTTTTTTTTCTGAACTTTCTATTGCAGTCATTCTTTTGTTTACATTTAAGCTCTCAGCGGGGAAGCCTGCTAACAGCTGATAAGTCATCGGTTGTTAAGGATGCAGCGGACGGCATTCGGGCCCGCTCCTTAACAACCGGCAGCTATTCTTCAAACAGAATTTGAATTGGTCTGTCATTATTTGACCGATTCGAAATCGAATCATTCTGAAAATTTGGAATTCATTAGAAAATTAATAAACCAAACGAAATTAAACTAAGCTAAAGAAATTCAGAAACAAACCAACTAAAAAATAACGAGTAATATAACAAAAACAATCTATCCAAACTAAACAAATTTTTCCATTCTGCATATGTCTAAAATCTGCATGTAATATCCCTCCCCTATTGTTTTTAACTGTTTAGTAGGTGTGGAGGAGGAGGGAGGAAGTGGGCTGTAGTTTATCTCTGTGTATACGCCCACATGTGTGAGTCTATAGTCTTGTGATCTGTACAGATAAAAAACAGAAGGAAATGACAGCTTTGAAGGGAACTGAAACTAGAGCATATTCAGTAGATATGGCAATGGCTTATCTACACAATCTCAGGCTGCAGTGGGGACATAAACAAGGAGGGAGGTATAGTGAACAACAGGACACTTTAAACGTGTTTTTTTTTTTTTTTTTTAATGCAAGCAGTATTTGAGAGTCCTGAGTCTGAGTACATGATATTGATCTGGTATCAATCTCTTGCAATCCTCTGTACATCAGAGCTTAGACTGGGAGAAATAGAACAAGGTGTCAATCAGTTGTGTTGCAATGTTCATGTGTTAACAAAAGGAATGCTAATAGGAGGTGAGTGTAAAATGACAGATAGTTAAACTCATAAGTCTGCTACTTCTATTGTCCAGTGACGGGCTGGGAGGGACATAACCTGTAAATGTTACTTAAAGGACAAGTTCACTTTATTAAAAAATAATAATACATTCACATATATTTGAAGGTAAAAAAATGTGCATTTAATATTTTTTCCAGAGCATTGCACCCGCAATCCGGGTGCAATGTTGCATGTTACACCCTAAATATGGGTGTAACATGTTGCTAAAGGTCAACTTCTAGGTGAATCCTTTAACTGTAGCACAAAAAAATCTGGGCAGTGCTTTGTGTAAATCTCTGGACTAGATGTATAAAAATACAAATCTTTTGACAGATGAAACATTTGTATCTGTATGTACTTCACCTGTGTATTGAAGAAGTATTTCTGAAATTTTAAAACTTGTTTAGTCCCCCGGGGATTTGCAGTTGGCCCCATTCAAATCTGTGAAATGGTTTCTAAGTAGCATTGTTGGATATCTATCCCCTACTGCTATCTAATTGTGTTAATAGTAAGGAGATAAATCTATAACTTACTCTAATGGACAACGCACAGAGGAGAAGGGGCATGACAGTGCACACAGAGTCTGCACAACCCCCCCCCCCCCTTCCTTCTGTGAAAGCTCAAAGCTCTGCCATGTATTGCAGGCCTATGCCTTCCCTGGTCTTCCTTGCCACCTTCTTTGTAGTGACAATAAAAACTGACCCCATTCCCTTCTATTCAGAGGCAGAAAGTGGAATAATAACTGTCAGCTTATGTTGTGAATGATGCTGCGCAGTCTACAACAACACAAGCCAACAACTACACGTGTCTAAGAGAGACTAATGTAGTAGCTGGCTTGTGTTGTTTGGACTTGTGTTTTTGTAAATAACAGTGCTCCTTTTCAGCAAAACCCTCATTCACAACAACATAAGCCGTTAGTGCTGTAGTCATTCTCCCTCAAATCATTAGGAGCTGGCAGCTGGGTTCAGTCTTTTATTTCAGTTCTTTTAAAATTAAATCTTTTTTTTATAAAGAAGGTGGCAAAGGTGAACAACAGAGGAGCAGGGCTGTAAAATGAAAAGGGGGCAGTAGCTTGAGTGATGGCTGTAGAGCCCCTACTGAAATGTCCGTAAATCAGGCTTCAGCTAACACAAAAAAAGTTGTTGTTTTTTTTTTAAACCACCGCAAAAAATTTGAACAAGACCAAGTCCAATGAGCACTGGGCCCTCAAAAGATTTAACAAGCATTTTACCTTCTGGAGAAACTTCTTAAAAATGTTTGTCTGGAGTTCACATTTAGGTGGACAATTTTTAACATTCATTGTCCTTGAAAATAGCTTGCATGCCTAAGCAGTTAGTACCAGCTATTGTCACTTTACTCCTAAACAGAAGCAGAGAAGATAGTCAGAAGTCCATAACTGGTTTTGTAAATTGACAAACTATCCACCTATCTCATTTAAATTTAAAGAAATAGCAAGGTATAGTGACGAATAGTGATGTCGCGAACCTAAAATTCGCCGTTCGCGAACGGCGAATGCGAACATCGCCAAATGTTCGCGAACCGGCGAACCGGGCGAACCGCCATAGACTTTAATAGGCAGGCGAATTTTAAAACCCACAGGGACTCTTTCTGGCCACAATAGTAATGGAAAAGTTGTTTCAAGGGGACAAACACCTGGACTGTGGCATGCCGGAGAGGGATCACACAAAAAAAGTTCTTAAAAATTGTAATTTTTTGATAGAGAGCCAATTATTGGAAAAATTAAAAAAAAAAATAAAAAAAAAAAAAATAAAAAAAAAAAATAAAAATATGAATTAGGGTTAGGGCTAGGGTTAGGCTTAGGGCTAGGGTTAGGGTTAGGGTTAGGGTTAGGGCTAGGGTTAGGTTTAGGGTTAGGGTTATTTTTATGGCTAGGCTTAGAGGGTTAGGGTTAAGGTTAGAGGGTTAGGGTTATGGTTAGAGGGTTAGGGTTAGTGTTAGGGGCTAGGGTTAGGGTTACGGTGAGACACTTAGGGTTAGAGTTAGTAGCCCTACCCCTACCCCTCTAACTCTAACCCTCTAACCCTAAGCACTAAAAATAACCCTAACCTTAGCCCTGACCCTAACCCTAACCCTAACCCTAGCCCTAACCCTAATTCTATTTTTTTTCTGGTTCTGGACATGCTACAGAGCTGAAACTTCACAGGTACACTTTTTTAGACCCCCCCAGACAATAAATCCAAAGAAATTGTTTTTTTTTTTAAGTTTTTTTTTTTTTAAGTTTTCCAATAATTGTCTCTCTATCAAAAATGACAATTTTTAAGAACTTTTTTTGTGTGATTTAGTGTCTAGGGGGTCTAAAAAGTGTACCTGTGAAGTTTCAGCTCTGTAGCATGTCCGGAACCAGAAAAAAATACGAATTAGGGTTAGGGCTAGGGTTAGGCTTAGGGCTAGGGTTAGGGTTAGGGCTAGGGTTAGGGTTAGGTTTAGGGTTATTTTTATGGCTAGGCTTAGAGGGTTAGGGTTAAGGTTAGAGGGTTAGGGTTATGGTTAGAGGGTTAGGGTTAGGTTTAGTGTTAGGGGCTAGGGTTAGGGTTACGGTGAGATACTTAGGGTTAGAGTTAGTAGCCCTACCCCTACCCCTCCAACTCTAACCCTAAGCACTAAAAATAACCCTAACCTTAGCCCTGACCCTAACCCTAGCCCTAACCCTAACCCTAACCCTAATTCTATTTTTTTCTGGTTCTGGACATGCTACAGAGCTGAAACTTCACAGGTACACCTTTTAGACCCCCCAGACAATAAATCCAAAGAAATTTATTTTTTTTAAGTTTTTTTTTTTAAGTTTTCCAATAATTGGCTCTCTATCAAAAATGACAATTTTTAAGAACTTTTGTGTGTGATTTAGTGTCTAGGGGGTCTAAAAAGTGTACCTGTGAAGTTTCAGCTCTGTAGCATGTCCAGAACCAGAAAAAAAGATAATTTTTCAGTAGAGCAGGGATGGTGGGAACCCCTTTTACACCTATATGATCTTTTTTTCCTGGTTCTGGACATGCTGCAGAGCTGAAACTTCACAGGTACACTTTTTAGACCCCCCAAACAATAAATCCAAAGAAATGTTTTTTTTGTTAAGTTTTTTTTTTTTTCCAATAATTGGCTCTCTATCAAAAATGACAATTTTTAAGAACTTTTTTGTGTGATTTAGTGTATAGGGGGTCTAAAAAGTGTACCTGTGAAGTTTCAGCTCTGTAGCATGTCCAGAACCAGAAAAAAAAGATAATTTTTCAGTAGAGCAGGGATGGTGGGAACCCCTTTTACACCTATATGAATTTTTTTTCTGGTTCTGGACATGCTACATATATATATATATATATATATATATATATATATATATATATATATATATATTTAAAAAAATACTCAAATACCAGCCCTCAAAGGCGCTTTTGGGGACAATATATATATATATATATATATATATCACAGTACAAAAAATATTACACAAATACCAGCCCTCAAAAGGGCTTTTGGGGACAATATATATATATATATATATATATATATATATATATATATATATATATATATATATATCACAGAACAAAAAAAATTTCACAAATACCAGCCCTCAAAAGGGCTTTTGGGGACAATAGATATATATCACAGAACAAAAAAAATTACACAAATACCAGCCCTCAAAAGGGCTTTTGGGGACAATATATATATATATATATATATATATATATATATATATATCACAGAACAAAAAAAATTACACAAATACCAGCCCTCAAAAGGGCTTTTGGGGACAATATATATATATATATATATATATATATATATATATATCCAAAAAAAACCTCAAATACCAGCCCTAGGAAGGGCTTTTTGGGGTGCTGTCCTTACAGCAGGAGTGTACCAAGAACACTGGCTAACAAGACCGGGAACTGTCCCTAGCTATAACAGCAGCAGCAGCACCAGCACTTTCCCTGCTCTCAGTAACACAGAAATGATCTAAAATGGATGCTGCCCTTGCTTATTTCATGGTCAGGGTCAAAGTTTGCCTCAATGATGATGTATAGGAGGCGGACCGAACATCGCATATGTTCGCCCGCAGCGGCGAACGCGAACATGCGAAGTTCGCCGGGAACTGTTCGCCGGCGAACAGTTCTGTACATCTCTAGTGACGAATAGCAAGCTATTTCCGGGCTTCATCTGGGCTTTAGAGCAGACCTGGGCAAATTGTTGCCCCAAGGTCACATCCAGCCCTTTGGCTATCCCTATCTGGCCCTCAATACCTCCACTGTCAGCTTGCATCTCTGAGCCTGTCAGCGTCTTCGCTGAGAAGGCTGACAGGCTCACAGTGGCAGACACTCTGTCCATGTGGAGCGCTCCAAGAACTGTAAGCAGAGAGCCTGAAGAGCTGACTGGTACACAGAGGTGGCTTGGTTCTCGGGGGAGAGCGTTACATAGTACATGGTTAGTCTGGTTGAAAAAAGACACAAAGTCCATCTAGTTCAACCAATAAAAAGGGGAAAAAAATATTTTATTTTTTTACAATCCTATATACACAATTCCCATAACCACAGTTGATCCAGAGGAAGGCAAACAACCCCAGCAAAACATGATCCATTTTGCTCCAGTAGGGGAAAAAATTCCTTCCTGACCCCCCCAAGAGGCAATCAGATGATCCCTGGATCAACTTTATCTATAAATGTTAGTATCTAGTTATGCTATGTACATTTAGGAAAGAATCCAGGCCTTTTTTTTAAAGCAATCTACTGAGCTGGACGGAATTAGCTCTTGAGGGAGCGTCCCGGTGCTCTTCCAACACTCTGCTACCTCGCCAAGTTCTTCACACTGCAAACCCCAGGAGCTGTGAACCTGTTCTTCAACCCAGAACAGGATCTGCATAAATCCCCTCCATATTCAAATCTCAGGCTCTCTTCTTCTAGTAACAGTACTTTTCAGAGGGCATTTGACAGGCAGTGAGTAGGTGTTATATTACCTCCTTACCATCTGATTTAACAGTATATTTCTGCACTACTGGGCTGGAACCCTGTGCATTTAACATAGTTGAAGACCAGCCCAACTGAACACTCCTGCTTTAGAGAGTACAGCCACAGCCCTTCTAAAGGACTAAATACTGTAGTATTGAAATTCATAAATAGATTGAGCTGGATCAGGCTGCAAACTAAAAAGATCTAAGCTATAGTTCTCCCTGCCTAGAACTCCACTCATTTTGTACTTTGTGCAAGTAAACACAAACATACAACATGCTTACTTTTATTTTCAAATGTCTTAGAGGAATAAAAGCATTTGATTGGTTGCCATTAATGACAGCACATTTGTGCACACAGTAAAATATAAAATCTACACATTCTCATTTTATTAGTAAAAACTGTAGTATGTTGCAATACACACATTGCGATAATCTCTCAAAGTGTGGTACTTTACGTTATTTCCTGATCATTATCTCTTGAAGAAAATGAGTGTTGTATGGTTAAAATTTGGTCAGTAGATGACTGGTGATGGCAGACATTAAACAGTGTGTAATGATCTTCCAACCACTTAAACAGATGCACAGCACAAATGTACCTACTAATCACCAGGAGTTGCTTGCTAAAGCTTCCATCTGACTGATCTTGAGCTGTCATAAATTACCTAAAAGGGCCTGTTAAAAATAAACAATTATCATCAAGGATGGTAATCTAAATGGAACAAGCTTTATGGGTCTCTTTAGACTCCCATAGTACCAGAAATAGATTTCAGTTCTTTGCTAGAGTATATTAAAGCCAAAACCTTTTTGGTTTTGTTTTAGATGTCAGTTTATTTATGCTTTCGTTGTCCAATTGGGAATATGTATCTTTCGTTTCTGTCCTGCAGACACAACAGGAAGTGAGAGGAAATACCCTTTAGGCAGTTGTTACCAAAACAGGTGTCCTTATTGGAAAATTTCACCTATTGCTCAAGTGATCACTCAAAACAATCAGAGAGAGCAAATCTACCTAGTGCTCCACAGACAGAGTTCTAACTCTTCCCTAAGATATCCAAAGCTAAATAAAAAAAATGTCTTTACATATAATTCATTTCATCACAAGGCAATCAGGGGATATTGCTGCCCCATAATTCCCTGGGTCTTACCTCTTCAAAATGTGTCTGATAGAGTTGACAGGGAAATCACTCATTGAGATCAATGTAGGAGGTCAAATTTTCTATATAAAAATCACTTTTTTCAATCTATTTTTAAGTTTATTACCTGTGCAGGATTAGGAATGAGCAAATCTTGCCACTAACCTATTGTAATATTATTATGTGAATAAATTAATACACAATAAATATAAATAAATAAATATAAATTCAATATATATATTTTATAAATTAAATATATGTTATATATTTGCTATTTTTCATTGGACTTTATTTTCCATAATTCGCAAAAAAAATATAATTTTAATAATTGCGCACAAATAAAATTTGTTGGACTTAGCACAATATTTGCACATAATATTTTTCACAATATTTGCTAACAATATTCACTATTTATTTATTTTTATCACAATTTTATATATATTGAATTTATATTTATTTATATTTATTGTGTATTAATTTATTCACATAATTATATTACAATAGGTTAGTGGCAAGCGCTGTATATAGCCCAGGCTATTTTTCTGTCATTCACTCTTACCTACAGCTGCTGCATTAATTAATTAATTTAATTTAATTCAATTTAATTTGAAATTTGAGCACACTATCTTCCTAGGCGCAGGGAGATACACTCTAGACCAGTGTCATCTTTTTTTCTACAATGAGCAAATCTGCCTGAGCTTGGTTCATTAAAAAGTTTGCAAATATAACTCAAAGTTCAAACTTGCAGCAAACCCCATTGAAGTCATTATAGGGGGGGGGGGCATAATTAATTCTGGCCATCTTAAGAGATAATAAGCAAGACATGGGAAACCAGGCACTGACACGAGAAATATGTACCCTTTTATAGAAGGGGGCTGGGTTATCCATTCCTTCAAATGATTGGCTCCTGTGACCAGAGGCAAGAGCTGTGCACTGCATTCTAGATTGTTCACTATTACTGCCAACAAACCTGTAAACTTTACGTCTGAAAGTTCACTATTGATGAGTTTTGTGAACCCCAAGGATTCGCCACAAACCCATGGTAGCAGTAAACCCAAACCTTATCAATGTAGGTTTATTGTGCTTGATTGATTATTTTGCCATGATCGAGATCATTTACTTTGAAAGTTAATTTACTCTTATTTCTCTTGTGGTTTACAACTAGTTATTAGCAAAAATTCTATACAATATGTTTAGAGAAACATACTGAACATTTGTAAAAGCAGTAAGCCCCATTGCGACTTGTCATGCAATTTGACAGGCAATGTTACTGCAACTCATGTCTCAGCAATTTTAAAAAAGGTTCCTGCACTACTTTTTGCTGATTTCATTGTGGCTTGAAAGATTTCTGTTAAATGAAGTCGCAAGCCGCAATAAAATCGGCAGTACAAATTGGACTGATGCTTTGAAATCACGCTGAAATAGCACAACTTCAAAGATGCACCTCTGTGAACAGGGGCTAATCCTGTTTTAGGTGGTTGCTAAAGTTTATATATGTTTTAATGCAAAATTCCTAGTATATTTGCATTTCCCAACTATACAGGTTTGTAGTTTGCATGCATGCTAATTCTTACAATTAACATTTTAAATGAATTAATAATACTGTAGTCATTTATAGATAATTACATAATGGAAACATTCTAAAAATAGCAAGGGCCTGCTTAGAACTTTAGATGCGTTTCCCATAATGATGGTTTATTGGCCTTTTAACATGTTTATTTCCTCATCCTATAGGAGCTTCCTAAATTTCTTGAAGATCTTGCAATCTCCGATGCTGATCTCCCTTGGAACAGGTCAAAGAATCGCTTTACAAACATAAAACCATGTATGTTGCTTAGTTCTAATACATTAAACTTGCAGAGCATTTCATGACTGACGTCCAGTCATCAATACTTAGGAAAGTTACCATGGATTATTTAATGGAAAAATACTTGAAGCCTGTCCTAAAGAAGAACTTGCAATGATATGCTTTATTTTGTTTTTGATACACTGGAAAAAGTTTAAGGCCTTTGTCAGGTTTTTCTTGCTGTCTAGTCCCTATATTGCCATTCACAAACCTCCCTAGCAGGGGCACTGAGAAAAAAGGGAAAAACATCTTTAGTGAGGTAGGTAAGGGTGAGACCAATCAGACAATGTTTTTATTGCTGTCCATTCTTTTCTGCCCTGGTGACATTTCTTGCCTTGGTGTCACAAGAACTGGAAGAGAAGGAAAGTATCCTCAATCACTGAGAGAAAAAGATCTTCAAGCATGGTTTACCTGCAATGAAAACCCACTTGTTTTAACAATCAGAATATCCAGATAAAGGGAAATAACTTTATATGTAAATTTTGACTTTTAAAGGAAAGTCAAGCTTGACAGTGCAGCTGCCTATTTCTTCAGACTATTGGTACTGAAGATCAAAAAAGAGCCTAAAGAGGGGGTAGGGTAAGAAGTGATGCTCAACTTTTACATAGTTGCCAATATCTCTTGGTCTGCAGATACATTTTGACATGCAGTTTTCACTCAAAGTAACCACTGCTAAAACATTGGACTTGATCCACAAAAGGCAAATAAGCTGCTCTCCTTGTAGCCGAATTTTCCTTTAGCCTAAAACAATGTGATGAAAATTCATTAGTCAAAAAATACCATATCACATGCAAGGAAAAAGCTGTGTTTTTGCTTGCATATGATTGGACGATGGAAGTCAGCAGAGCGTCACTTCATTCATTAAGCTATGGGAAATTTCCCTTGAAAATTTAAAATGTTCTTGCAAAGGGAACTACTTATTTACTTTTATTGAATCAACCCTGTTTTCTCATCAGATGCTGTTGACCAAATTTGTTATAGGTTTAGTTCAAATTCAGTCTTGTGAACAGCATAGAACACTGAGTGCAGGTAATTTCCAAATATTCTTAGGAGGCATTTACTATTGCTAAATGTGGAGAACAACTACATAACAGACTATTAAAGATCATTAGTGAATAATATTTTCATAATTTGAAAGACGTTGATTTGATTAATTTAAATTGATTTATTAGTTTCATGGTTACATTAAAATATGTTTTGAGATATATCTATATCAATGTCCCAGTGGAGTTTTACTAGAATGTGCAATGCTTTTGCACAATTTTTTTTTTTTCTGAACTTTAATTCGCAGGATCCTCATAGTGAGGGGAGCAGTGATGGATCACAAAGGTAAGTATATCTTTGTATGCAAGTTCTTTCTCCATAGCAGGGCTGCAAATGTAGAACTTTATACAAACTGCTGCAATACACCATGGAGATCTCATTTACATACGGTAGATGGCACTGACGCACCCCTCACACACCTTGATTCTCTCATTTTAGATCTATTTGTTTAGAGAATTCAATCTTTGTTCTTTATTTTTAAGCCAAACTCTCCTGCGATAATGCTACAGGGATTTACTCTTGTGCGCATATTTAAACAGAATAAGAACCACTGCTTTAAGCTTGTTTAATTTAATGTTGAACATTCAGACATACCTTTCCTTTACTATACTGTGCTGTCAGCAGCCTTCAAGGTTATACTTTAGACATGGGATGATTAACCTCTTGGTCATGACCCACAAAAGTTCCAGTGCCATGCATAACAGATGTTTTATCATTGTTACATTTTTGCAAAGAGCACCATGTTTAGCCTGGTGGCCAAAGATATGGAAGGTTTTTAGATAGGAAAAAAGAAAAAAACAAGCTAAAGGAGCAAGTTATGCTGTTCTCAAACTGTGGTTGAGTTTTATAATCTGTAATGAATTTACTTTCATTAACACATTATAATTCCTCTCAAGAACAATGCAGTTTTAAGGATGCAATGATTATTTTATTTTTTTATTTTTTTTTTATCTTTTGGTTAAACTTGATAGACTTGTGTTGTTTTACAACTTATGAAATTATGTTAGTTTTAGTATTTACATTAAATGAACAAATGTCTGAATAGATATACTTTTCAAGAACAAGGTCTGTAATGACAAGACTGTATTCATTTTGCTGCCAGGGTAATTTTAACAATATCTGTTGTCGCACTACAGACTACAGATTGGCTGTGACTGATACCAAAAAATTGTTTTGCCAAGACAACTTGTTATCAAGCTATGCTTGTGTAGCATCCTCCTAGTCAGGTGCTAGGTAAAAGCATTGGGTTGCTTTCCTGCTTTTCAGGGAGCAGGATTTCTAGTTAGGCCTGTCACAGGTGTCCAGGTGTGATTCACTTGGTCTGAGGGAGCCATGGTATCCAATAGGGGAGCCTGTTGGACAGTGGAGGAAACACAGCCAGTGACACACAGGCTTTTGTGGCAGTCTCAGTGGGAGGGTACAACAGTGGTGCATCCTGGGATTGACCATAAAAGCCAAGGGCACATGTGACAGGATGTCTTTGGGCGGGAAGCCAGGTCCCATGAGGAGAGTGACAGCTGTCTCTCCTCCTGTTAGAGTGGAAAGCGGTCACGGGCAGTAAGCCCAGTGGACCCAAGTGTGGAACTGAACTGTGAGGTCCAGGAGAAACTGATGGTGGAGCAGTGGCAAAGGTCCCTGTGAAAAACAGTGTCCATGAGTACCAGGGAGCTTGCCAGGGGTCTGCCCAGGAAGGGGACCACTCCAGGGAAAGTCACTGGACAAGAATCAACACACACAGTGAGTCAGAAAGGGGGTGCCAAGTTAGACCCTGAAGAGAAGCTAAAGTACAGTTCATCAGTTAAATCTTCACCTTAGTGGCAAAGTGAAGCAGTGGCCTTGCCGCATCCTCTGCAGATAGTTGTCCTCAAGTTGTGCATAGTTACTAGAAGGAGTATCCCACTTATGCCTTCTTCCATCCCACTATAAAATAAAAACACTAATGCCAAATTCCTTGGACTGTTCATTGACTGAGCTAAGTGTAAAGTGAGGAATATTTAAGAGACTGGTTGCTATGGGTAACCCAGGGGAACCCACTCTCTGCAGCTCCCATGGGGGATGTGCTACACTTGCCTCTATTTCCTGGTGTAAAGATCCAGCATCTTCAACTTCCTCTGATACAAAGAAAATATGTGACGTTAAAATTCTGATAGGCAGCAGCATTATTTGCAGTCAGTAAACAAAATTGCTAGGGTGACTTTAAAATGTCTGCACTTCATAGTGGGGTAGAAAGGCATATAAACACACACACACATTTGTGTATTCCACCCCAAATATTAAAATGTTTATATTGGTAGAGATTTAATTTAAGTTATGCAAATGTCACTGACATGGTGAAGAAGAGGTGGTTTTATTGTTGACATACTTATGACATCTAAAACCCAAGCACAGCCAAATGCAAAAATTTGTATCCACCCAATAATCAGCCCGTGAAAAAAAATTGACATAAGAGAACTTTTGTCCACTAAAATATACCTCTGGCTGCTCTGTCACCAGTTCTGCCATGGTCTAGGAATCCGCACAATGTTTTTTTTTTTTTTTTACAAAGAAAGTGTAAAATACAATCTGCCAGTCACTCTCTGAAGCTCAAGAGAATTCTCTCTCTTAACATGACAATATGCTGCAGAGTGGTGAAAGGAAACATATAGAGAACATATTAATATAAACTTGTACTGAATTAACTATGTAGGCTAATATTGCTGAACTCTCTTTCTGGAAATGCTGACTGTCATGGTGATCCAGTGGCTTTAATACTTTTAACTCAGTAACAGTAAAACAAAAACTCAAGTTAGCATGTATACATTGTTTGTCTTCTAGTACAAGTTATACTTTTCCTCTTACAACTGCTGTGTGATCTTGAAATGACCCTTGTAATGTTCCAAGGCAGAGTGTCTGAGTAATTCTGCACCCAGGCTTTTATATGCAGGTGCAAGAAATAGTAGACTTAGTAGTGTCTTAGCTTTGTAATGTGACCCAAGAAACCAACCTCTTTAACATTCTTTTCTTGACAGCCGCCCCGGGTCCCTTCTGTCCCCTCAGTGCAGGAGAGGGTGAAAAGTGTTAAACTTGCATATCCTAAGTTAATTTACTTAGGGACGTGGCAAGATACAATTAGAAGTACCGTAGATGATTTTATTCTGTTGAGTTATTTGCAATTTCATTGTTCTTTCTCTATTATTCATGGTATGACTTGAATCTCTGAATGACTATAACAACCCCCCCGCCCCCCCCCCCCAATAAAACAAAATTACATGTTAAGTAGATAAGCAAACACTTATATTAAAGTGGTGCTCCAATCAGATTTTTCTTTATAGTTCAGTGGTGAGTAGGGATGAGCGAATGGTTTTAAACCCATGGGAAATTCTGAAAATTGTAAACTTAGAACTCAATGGGAGCTGAATATGGGGTGTGAATCCTAAAAATCAATTCTTGCTATTTTCAAGGATAATAGGAAAGAGATTTTAGACAAAGGGTAAGCAAAGCTGGACACTGGGAACATGTAAAATGCAAAACATTTTAATGTAACTTCAAGTGAAACATGGAAAAAATACCACTCCTTTCAATTACATGCTTGAGAGATGCCTTTAAAGGATAAGTTCACCTTTCTGAACATGTTACAAGTTACACCCATGTAACATGTGTAGCACTGCCCCATTGAGGGCTGCTGGATTTTCACACTTTTAGGTCCTCCTGGGTTACCGGTAGCAACTGCATGCAGAATTTTGACACTTTACTTTCCTGGTTCAGTCAATGAACAGTCTAGAGGTTGTTGCTTTGTTATTTTGTTTGATATGGGGATGGGAGAAGGGATGAGTGGGATACTCCAACAATTGAACTATTCACAATGCTGAGGACTTCTATCTAAGAATGCGGCAAGGCCCAGCTTCATCCTGCCACTAGATGAATTTGAATAATGTTTCTTAAGTACTTATCTTCAGGGCACATGCCTAGTACCCCATTTCTTTCCACCAGCTGACACCCGTCCTCTGACTACTCTACTCCAGATTGGCCCCCTTCCTGGTCAGGCCCGTAGACACGATCCCCTGTAATCACGATACTGCTTTTCAGGTTCTCCAGTGTCTAAACTCCTCCTAGTCAGCTCTCCTGGACCTCTGGGCTTAGCTCCACACTTCTGGCTCACCAGGCAGACTGCCTGTGACCATACACCTACCACTGCAGAAAAGGAGGCAGCCTCCACCCTCCCTCCAGGACTCTGCTCACCAGCCATGTCTCATGTCCACATGTGCTCCTGGCTTTTTATACTACACCCCACAATGCACAGAGACAGCAGTCTGTGCCAATCACTGGGGCTGTATCAAAGCCTGTGTACCCATTGGCCAGGTTTCCTCCACTATCCAATGTGCCTCCCCATTGGATCAGTGGGGACACTCCTTCAGACCAGATGAATCACACACTGAGCACATTGAGTGGACCTAACTCACAGATCCTGCTCCCTGTTAAAAAGAGTGCAATATAGAATTTACCTGCTGCTCCTCTGATAGGCAGACAGAGCCAAAAACTACACTCACTCTCTAGCACCTACCTAGGAGGGTGCTACACATGTAACATGTTTACAATCTTCCCCCAAACCCCCCCTCTTCATGACACTGTGCAGGGGATCCTTCCCCACATCTGCTGTCCCAATTTGAAACAGTGCATCCATACAGGGCTCTGCCCACATACCCACATCATTGATTCACAGAGTCCTGTGAATAAATTAATTATGAGCCCGTCTGCCACCATGGCACACTGCTTGTAGTTCTCCTTCAAGGGCATGCATTTTAGCCATTTTATGGACCCCCTAATGTGGCCTTTTCCTCCTCCCCCTCCTCAAGGGCATATAGCAGCCACTTGTTTAACTGCTATTGATGTGTCCCTTTCATCTTTCTCTTCTTAAAGAGTGCACATTTCAGCTAGTTCTTCGGACTTCTAATGTGGCCCTTTGCTCCTCATCAGGACCACAGAGCAGCTACTTGCTTTTCTCATGCTGATTATGAACCCTCTTCCTCCTCATCAGCTATTTTTGAGACTTGAGTTTGAGAAGTTGACTTTGAGAAGTTGGTAGAATTTTCAGGATGCTACTCCTAGGGTCACCCACAGACCTCTGCAGAAATGCTGCAAAAGTGAAAGGAAGACATTTTCCCCAAATCATATTTATTGCCATTGTCTTCCAGCCAGTATTTTCAATGTTTGTGTGACTGGTGCAATGCCACAATGTCACATGTACTCAAATACTATTAATTTGTCCAAAAGGCCTTGTGCCAGCTGTCATTACTTTTCACAGAAGGCAATATCTGCCCTCCATCGGCTTGTGAAATGCCATGAGGCAGCAGAATGGTTGGGGTGCTGGAAGTAAGAAGGAGGGTTGGGGTGCTGGAAGTAAGAAGGAGGGTTGGGGTGCTGAAAGTGGGGAGGTTGGGGTGCTGGCGTTAAGTGGGTTGAAAAAACAGGTCCAGCAACTGTACAATATTTGAGGTTATAGTCTCTCAATGGTACATTCACAATAACCTGCCTTCTGTCCCTCCTACATTGCAGCCTTACCAAGCTGCTTAAATATTGTCCAGCCACTGAATAATGTTTACTGCAATATTTTATTTTGCAGCCTATTTAGGTTTTTGCGTACTAGCTCTATGCTAACCAATTTGTAGAGCACACATATCTGAAGACTTAAATTTTTACATTTTTGAGAATCACTTTGGGATGCAGAGATGGACAAACTGTACTATTAGAGCTGAACTCCAGTCCATTTTATTTCTAATGCAGTGGGGCTGTTGTTGTAGGGATTTTATGTGTTTGGGTGTAACTTTAATTTTTACAATGTAAAACAATTTTTTCTTACATTTTTTCTATCACATAGGGGACAAAAAGTCCCCTATGCAATGATTTTTTCTGTGACAGGTTCTCTTTAATGAGTAATCTGGGGTCTAAAAGATCCTGTATTTCTCCCCTGTGCTCCAATGATTCTAATGGCATGCAGATTGCACTGCAATAGATTCCTTCCCGGCCATCCTGGTTGGGGAAACTGGCACGGGGAAGTGACGTTTCGTGACCTTAGCAAAATTGACCCAACATTTAGTGATCAGCGGACAGCAAGCCCGCTGAACACTGCATATTCAAGTCAATGGGCAGAAGCCATGCACCTGCATGCAATGCACGTGGTTGCAGTACGTTTGTTGGCAAAAATGGGGTTAAAACAGGCGGTGAGGAGGCGTCACATCACTTCCTCTACGACTATCAGTAGACTCTGAAGCCTTCAGAGGCAAGGGACAATTAGATGCATGTCTAAATCTACCCCAATCCAACTATCGCATAGACAGTCTGGAACTGCTAGCAAGTGCAAAGGGGGAAGGAGAAGCAAAGTGGCAAATGGACAGAATGAACTACACCGTCCTACTGCTGTCTGCATCCCTGCTACAGATTTAGGGCCAAGTCACACTATGTGCTGTAACAGACATTGTACTGCATGGTAAAACGTCTGTCACCGCAGAGACATACAGGAAACAATTGTTTCCCATGTGTCTCATTCACACTGCAACACAGCCTAGCACTGCCCTGCAGTGTGCTGTGATAAAATGCAGACATTGCACTGCAATGTCATTGCAGTGAATGAAGTGTACATTTTGTATGATTCAAACAAAGCTCAAACAAAACAAAAAAAGGGAGCAGTGCGATGAACCCCACACCACACTGCCCCCTGAAAACCAAGATATGTGTGTGAGCCGCTCAGGCTGTATGGGGATGAAATCCTGTGCCCACCTGTCAGGGCTGGGCTCGCAGCAGCTCTCTTCCCTGTGCTCAGGCTGCTCTGCTGTCGGATAGTTGTCAGCGCTCATTGTTTCCTCAGTGGATTACCTGGTTATCATTATCTGCTCGTCAGTCCCGCCTACAGCCAGCCCCTTCTGGATATTTAAGCTGCCTTGTTCATTCCATTCCTGCCTTCCCCTTGTCAAGATATCCTGAGTTACTCTGCTGTGTTCCTGTTAAAGACTTTGCCCTGCTGACGTCCCTTCTGGTTCCAGATCCTGACCTCCTGCTTCCAACTACACTGATTTCTGGATCCCTGATCACTGGCTTGTCTGATTTCCCATTTTGGCTTCTGAACCCTGGCTTAAGTTTGGACTACGTTCCTGATCTGTATTTTTTTTTTCTATTACATTAAAGTTGTGATTTTTAATGCATTTTCTGTCTCAGTCTGATTCATGGTTCCTGACACCACCTCTGGGATATACAAAGGTACAGAGTGATAGGTGTCCCAGGCATCTGCATATGAAGTCAAAGCCTGCTCTGTGGTAGTGAATTGCAGTCTCAGCCGGAACCCCACTAGACCACACCCCCAATGTGTTTCACTCCGCCCACTATAGCTTACTCATGAGGGTCCCCTCTACCACACTTCCCACTAGCGCACCCAGAAACGCTGAGCGGTCGGAGTGGTGAATCGCCCCTGCCACTCTGCATTGCAGTGTAAATTGGCCCTAACCCTCACTATTTGTACTGGTGACCATTGTCATTGAGAATGGAAGTGATAAAAATACAACAATTTAGATTAATTGTAAAGTCTCAGGTTTTTTTCTTTAAAAATAACAAACGTTATACTTACCTGCTCTGTGCAGTTGGTTTGCACAGAGTAGCCCAAATCCTCCTCTTCTCGGGTCCCTTGCTGGCTCTCCTGGCCCCCCTCTCCTGTCGAGTGCCCCCACAGCAAGCAGCTGCATCTCTGTGTGTCCATCAAGATACAGAGCGGCAGTTTGGTCCCACCCTCTTTCTCTCATGACCGGCTAACTGACTTTGATTGACAGTAGTGGGAGCCAATGGGGCTGCTATCAGCCAATCAGGAGGGAGAGTCCTGGATGTCCAAGGCACTCCTGCACATTGAGGAAGGAGATGTGGCTCAGATAAGTATTAGGGGGGCTGCTGCACAAAGAAGATTTTTTATCCTAATGCAAAGAAAAGAGGGAAATATTTTCCATTGACAGCTGTCAATGAGATTTCCTTTCACTTCCTGTTGTGCCTCCATGTCAGGGAGTGAAAGGATATCCCCTAATGTAACACAAATGCTAAAAATTAGACAGGAGTTTCTCTATTGCAAAATGTTATGGCTTTAAACGTACTTTGAGCTGACTGGCATCTATTTCTTAACTGTACAGTTTTTAAAGGCTTTTTGGCTCTGAGAAATAGAACACTGCTAATGAATGAAACAGATCATCATAAACCTTTTCTCCGTAACAATGACACTATTGTGTACATGGACACTGCTGCATTGCCATATCCCTAAACCGTAAACAATATATTTTTCTTATTTCTTATACTGCCTTTAATTTATTACAAATAACTTGGGCTAGTTTTATGTTCATGCCAGAATAATGTGAATTGCACTTTTGTGTCACAGATAACAATAACCGTGTAAAGCTAATCGCGGATGCTGGTGTGCCTGGCTCAGATTACATCAACGCGAGCTATGTGTCTGTAAGTATAAAAATACTTTATGGTAAACCACTCTGGTTAAGGAAGCAAGTCTAAAACCACAATTTAAACATCCCTAATACTCTTGGTATGCAGAAACCTTTGAATCATTACTCATGTTCTTCTGGTACAGTAATTACATTCTTGTTACGTTTTTATTAAAAGCTATTCCAAATTAAAAAAAAAAAAAATCCTTCTTACAGAAACCATCCTGCTAATTGCAGAAGGGCGCATACATTAAAGTAAAGCTGTCTAATTATGGAAGAGGGTGAAAAGTCTATATAAAGAAGACTCTATTTAATAACACTAATAAAACTTACTAGAAATATATGTTTGGGACAAGAGAACCCTTGGTTAATGTCAGGCATGGCAAGACATTCTTTGTGTTCTAGGACTCATAATATAATAAATATAATACAATTATATTGTCAATTTACACAATACTGATTTTTCAATTTTTTTTTGTAAATGATAGGTTAGTTGAATAATCCATTAACTCCCTGAAGGTACTTGAAAAACGAAATTTGAATTTTGATAGACTTAAAGCTGAACAATTTTTGCCCACTTGCATGTTCATATACACCTCTTCCAACCACAGAATGTCTTGCGTTCCCTAAAAAGAATGCAAGAATCTTTCAAAATGGATGAGTTGCAGAGCAAGTGACCCACTGCGATCTGTATACTCCAGAGCCAGCTCCAAGTTTCTTCGCTCAATGTTCATGTATTGGATGAAAGTAAGAGTTTTACTTTACACAGCAGCCGCCACACATTGCGCACACTTCATCAGCAGTCATTTATTTTTATTGTACAATGGCCAAAATTTGTATTTGGTGGAAGTTAGCTTTAAGTGGAACTTTCAACTTGGCCATAGTATAAAAAAGAGAAATTTCAATAAAGAATTCACAACTTTAATCATGTATATTGCATAGCAGAGCTGTTAGTACCACTGCCTGCATGCAGCAAAGTCTTTATAAAGTGAGATGTATATTTTGTAGAGGTGCCATAGTAGTCATCACAGAGAGAGGTTACTTCGTATCTTTTACTAGATTACCTAGATTACAATATGCAATCCAATGCTAACGGAGGAGAGAGATCGCTAAAATTACAGATCACTCATTCAACAGATCAGAATAGGATCAAGTTTTAATTCTTGGTAATGGAGATGAATCCCAACTCCCACTAAGGAAGGGGTGGGGCTGGGCTCTTGAAACACAGATAATATTTTTACACATTTCGCCTACTATAGACAGATGAGATAGCAAAGTAGATGATCCTGTTAAAATGTCATTTTAGAATAATGCAATAAGAATAAGTGCAAGATTGTTATCATTTATTCAGAGTTTGCATATAACAATACGTGTCATTTCAGGGATATATTTGTCCTAATGAATTCATTGCTACACAAGGACCACTGGCTGGAACTGTAGGGGATTTTTGGAGAATGGTTTGGGAAACGCGAGCAAAAACTATAGTGATGCTAACTCAGTGTTTCGAAAAAGGCAGAGTAAGTTTAAAAATATTACAAGGATATATATATATATATATATATATATATATATATATATATATATATATATATATGTGTGTGTGTGTGTATATACTGTAAATGTATATGTATATTTGTTACAGTTTATATCAATTCGGCACTCTTTCTACAGATCAGATGTCATCAGTACTGGCCAGGGGACAACAAACCAGTGACAGTTTTTGGGGATATTGTGATCACTAAAGTTGTTGAAGATGTTCAAATCGACTGGACTATTAGAGACCTTAAAGTTGAAAGGGTAATGAACTCGCTTATCTTACATCCGATACTTTCTCATATTTTTTCTTAGTTCCTTGTTCAAATATTTTATGGAAGTATACACATCAATACACAAATGTAAAAAAAAGATGAAGCACAATGATGCTCATATATAAGAGGGCAGGCCCCCCAGGGAGAGGAGGGTAGGTTACAAGGTTTGATCGGTATAGGGAATAACATAACGACCCTGGATCCCGCCCTTTCGCAAATGGTGACGTCAGCATGCCTTTCCGACGCGTTTCGTCATAGATGACGTCTTCCTGGGGAATCCCCAAGAGGACGTCATCTATGACGAAATGCATCCGGAAGGCATGCTGACGTCACCACGTTACACCCGGAAGTCGGGCGGCTGCATCCTCGGATCCTGCCAATTACGAGTGCTTTTTATCCTGTTTTCATGTGAGTTGTTTACCTTTTTTATTAAACTTTGTGCCTACTTACTTCACCATTTGTGGCCTCCATCTTTTTATGGTTCATGCTGGAGAGTGTTGGACTTAGGTGGTCCGTACTGTGGTGTTGTTCCTGACCGGGGTTTCCGTCAGGTTGAACCAGCCAGAGGGGTCACAGTGTTGCCCATTGGAGCAGACAGGAGCCACACCATTTATACATATTGATGGGCTTTATTGCATCTGCCTTTTGGTAAGCGCATAGCGTGGTCTTTACCTTTGTCACGGATTGAGGAGAAGTCACATTATTGCGGTGGATGATTTTCAATTTCTGCACCCTGCACATCTCTTTGGACATTGGACTTTCTTCACTTTTTCTTATGAACACTATGATATTTTAACACGGATGTTGTGTTAATGTTATTTGCATCTAATTGTTCACTGCTTTATTTATTATTTATATGCATATGTTTTGATTACATATACTTCAAGTTAGTGCAGCTTTATTTTTATATTTTTTATTTGGTGTATTCCCACTTCAGCTGCAGCTTTATTTATATATTATATTTTATATTTCATATATTTTGCACTGTTTTAGCACAGGTCTAATATTATTTCATTGTGTGTTTAGCGCGGTTATTGTTTTATATATACTGTATATCTGGTCTAAGTATATAAGCCTAAAGTCTTGCTGACATAAGGTAGTAATGATAAAAGAGACAAAGGGGGAGGACCTTTACCTGTGCCGCATCCTAATATATCAATATATGTGCAAAATTTGCAAGACACAGTCCTGCTAGTGGTGGATTTTAATGGCACTCACATGAGACAGACTTGTTGCATTAAAAAAGAAAATCACCCTTTTTATACATCATTAAGAACACAGTAGGCGCCCAAGACTACATTTAAAAATACACATTGCAATATGCTTCCTCAGGACCAACAGCATGTGTATCACAATCTGATAATCTTAAATAGACATTATTATCAGTTTCCCATCAATAACATTGTAACAGTATATAGCTTTCTTCAGAATCATTTCTCCAAGATTTGTTAAAGTTATCACTTACATGCATTATTGTGAGAGGCATACTTATGTCGCATATGTCTGGGGCCAACACCGGGGATTAGTAAAGCATTGGCATCTATTTGTTATGTTGTTAAATTTACACTCACACTCCCTTAAAGGGTAACTCCACTTTCGTGGGGAGAAAAAATAGCAAATAAAGAAAAAACAATATAGAGTATACAATTGCAACACAAATCGTATTGTAATTGAATGTTATTAAAAATTACCTTTCCTTTTCAATCTGCAGCTGTTTTAATTTTCTGAAAATTAAATGCAATATGACTACCTGGAGCTGTTCTGTACACAGAATGTGTACTGACCACACCCCAGAAACATAACTTCCTGTTTGTGTGACTGGCTCACCAATTTTCCCAGAAGTCTGCACAAGATACAAGTCAGATTTCTGGCATCCCCTGCAACAAAAATTTCATTTTTGGTGAGATACTCCCAATAGGAACACATCTAAAGGAATGCAGGCCAAGCAGCTTCACTCATTAGAGCCCTACAGCTGCCACAGTTGACAGAAAATTATGAAACCACTCCCATTTGACCCACTCAGCGCAGAGAAACAAACAGGGATTTCTTCAGAATAACAAAAGGTTGGAATCTGCAACTGAGTTTGTTATAATCACTGCAATGTACATAAATCACCAAGAGGGGATTTTTATTTTCTCAACAAAAGTGGAGTTACGCTTTAAAAAAATATAATTTACAATTCAGTTTTCAACCCATATTTGCATATATCTGTCATTATTTTACCTGGTCTTTATGTGGGATGAGAGTCCATTAAATAGTGATGGAATATGGTTGTGGTAGGCATATAATCAGTTTTGTTTTGATTGGTCTATTTACCTATACAAGAGGGAATTTATTATGTTTGAAATCAAATTCATATAATCTAAGTGTCCCTGTTAATCTGTATATTTAAGCAGCCGTTATACACACCTTCAGGCTTTACTCTATCATAGAGCATTATACTGCATATCAACCTAGACCTGAAGAGACTGGCCCATCATGGATTTATTGGGGTTCTATGGTCCACGACCACACGTATTTGTTCTTATTGGGTAAATATACTGTACTTATAGACCTTCAATTTCAAAATTACTCCTACAATATTGATATCCCACTTGGTATGTTGACAAAAGCCTCCTAACCCCTAGATGCCCCCCTTCTCTTAATGTCTAGGCTGATATGCAGGATAATGCTCTATGATACAGTAGCCAACACTGGTTTTTGTTTTTAATTTTATTTTTTTTTTAATTAGGGTACATCCCAAAAGAGTGAGAAAGATCAAAAATACAACAATGGCTGGGTAAGGCCGGTATACATGTCTATTCTGCACAAGGTACGGACAAGTCCTGTGGGATCCATGCCTTGTTCATTTTAATGAACATGAGCTTGTCCACATTGGCTCTGGACAGGCGGCTGGGCTTGTCTGTGATAACACTCCCTGCCATGCTAAATACATGTTCAGATAATACACTGGCTGCAGGGCAGGCCAGCACCTCCAAGGTGTAAAGGGCAAGCTCAGGCAATGTGCCCAATTTGGAGACCCAGAGGTTGAAGGGGGCAGACCCATCATTCAGTACGTCTAGGCGTGTGCACACATACTGCTCCACCATGTTGGTGAAATGCTGCCTCCTGCTAAGACGTTCCATATCAGCTGGTGGTGCTGGTTGTTGTGGCGTGTTGACAAAGCTTTTCCACATTTCGGCCATGCTAACCCTGCCTTCTGAGGTGCTGGCGGTGCCCCGACTGCGTTGGCTACCTCTTCCTCCTCCTCTGCCTTTGCCTTGTGCTTCCACTGTGCCCCCACTGTCAGGTGGTAATGCCACCAGCAGTGCGTCTACCAGTGTGCGCTTGTACTCGTGCATCTTACGATCACGCTCCAGGATGGTACGTTGTCCTTGTAATGGGGATCCAGCAGCATGGCCACCCAGTAATCAGCACAAGTTATAATGTGGGAAACTTGGCGGTCATTGCGGAGACACTGCAGCATGTAATTGCTCATGTGTGCCAGGCTGCCCAGAGGCAATGAAAAGCTGTCCTCTGTGGGAGGTGTATCGTCTGTGTCCTCCGTATCCCCCCAGCCATGCACCAGTGATGGCCATGAGATGGTCTGGGTGCCACCCTGCTTTGAACATGGTTCATTCTCCTGCATCTTCTTCTCCTCATCCTCCAACTCATTATCCTCCATAACTCTGCCCTTGCTGGAAATTGTGTACCTGGCGTTTGTGGGTGCAGGAACCCACCCTCGGAGCCACTTGTGAATGACTGCCCTGAAAGCCTTGGAAATGATCCCCCTTCCTCCCCCTCCTCCTCCTCCTGTGCCACATCCTCTTCCTTCATCGCCCAAATTGTTTTTTCAAGGAGGCATAGAAGTGGGATAGTAACGCTGAGAACGGCGTCATCCGCACTGGCCATGTTGGTGGAGTATTCGAAACAGCACAACAAGGCACACAGGTCTCACATGGAGGCCCATTTATTGGTGGTGAAGTGGTGCTATTCCCAAGAGTGACTCACACGTGCATGCTGCAGCTGAGACTCCACTATCGCCTGCAGCTGCTCGCACAGTCTGGCCAGCATGTGCAAGGTGGAGTTCCACATTGTGGGCACGTCACATATGAGGCGGTGAGCTGGAAGGCCGAAGTTACGCTGCAGCGCTGACAGGCGAGCAGCAGCAGGGTGAGAACCCCGAAAGTGCGCACAGACGGCCCGCACTTATTGCAGCAGCTCTGACATATCGGGGTCATTTTTAAGGAACCTCTGCACCACCAAATTCAGCACATGAGCCAGGCAATGGATTTGCGTCAAACCTGCTAGACCCAGAGCTGCTATGAGATTTCGCCCATTATCGCACACCACCAGGCCGGGCTTCAGGCTCACTGGCACCAAACACTCACCTGTCTGTTGTTCCATGGCCCTCCACAACTCCTGCGTGGTGTGGGGTTCCCCCCCCAAACAGGCAAGTTTTATAACTGCCTGCTGTCGTTTACCCCTGGCTATGCTGAAGTTGGTGGTGAAGGTGTTACGCTGACCGGATGAGGAGGTGGTAGAGGATAAGGAAGCGGAGTAGGAGGAGTTAGCAACAAGAGGCAAACTGAAGCGCCCTGCAATCCTCGGTGGCGGAAGGACATGCACCAAACTGCTATCTGCCTCAGGCCCAGCCGCCACTGCATTTACCCAGTGTGCTGTTAGGGAGATATAACGTCTCTCACCGTGCTTACTGGTCCACGTATCCGTAGTTAGGTGGACCTTGCCACAGATGGCGTTAGACAGTGCACACCTGATTTTGTCTCCCACTTGGTTGTGCAGGGAAGGGATGGCTCGCCTGGAAAAGTAGTGGCGGCTGGGCACGACGTACTGTGGGACAGCCACCGCCATAAGGCTTTTAAAACTCTGTGTTTTGGAATGATGGAATGGCAGCATTTCAAAGGCCAGGAATTTTGAAATGTTGGCATTCAGGGCCATGGATCGTGGGTGGGTACTTCCTCTTCCCCTCCAGTGTTTGGGAGATAGAGAGCTGAACGCTTCCATGGGACATTGTGGAGATGGTTGGTGACCCAGGTGGTGGTGTTGCTGGCAGATCCTCTGTTTGCGGGGTGGCAGGTGCCACTGTCACTACAGAGGTGGATGAAGAAGATGAGACTGCAGCAGAAGAGGAAGCAGGAGGAGCCAGAGACCTTTCTTGGTTTTTGAGGTGTCTACTCCACTGCAGCTCGTGCTTTGCACTTAGATGCCTGGTCATGCAGGTTGTGCTCAGGTTGAGAACGTTTATGCCTCGCTTCAGGCTCTGATTGCACATCGTGCAAACCACTCGTGTCTTGTCATCAGCACATTGTCTGAAGAATTGCCACGCTGGGGAACTCCTGGGAGCTGGCTTTGGTGTGCTCGGTCCCTTGCTGCATTGGGCAGTAGCAGGCATACTGTCTAGGGGACAGCCGCTCCACTTTTGTACCCTGCTCCCTCTTCTGCTGTGCTGGTTGCTCTGTGCGACCACCGCCTCTTCCTCCGAACAACACAGGTCACCTGCATGACGTTGATTCCATGTGGGGTCGAGGACCTCATTGTCTTCCACATCATCTTCCACCCAGTCTTCACCCCTGCCCTCCTTGTCGGTCTGCACAATTCTGCACAAACCACAGCAGTTGGCACCTGTGTTTCGTCATCATCCAAGACGTGCTGCGATGGTCCTCCCATATACTAATCTTGAAACATAAGTGGTTGAGCATCGGTGCACTCATTCTCTTCAACTTCTGGGGCAGGGCTAGGTGGATGGCCCTGGGAAACCCTGCTAACAGAGTCATCAAAAAGCAGAAGAGCCTGCTGCATGACTTGGGGCTCAGACTGCTTGGCTGATTTGCAAGGGGGTGAGTTGAAAGACTGATGGACATCGGCTACAGGTGCAAACTCTGATCTTTCAGCAGGAGACTGGGTGGGAGACAATGTGACAGAACTGGGGCACGGTCAGCAACCCAATCTACTTTCGCCTGTACTTGTTCTGGCCTCAACATTTGTAGAGCCGCATTAGGCCCGACCAAATACTGCTGCAGGTTCTCTCGCCTACTCGCACCTGAGGAAGGTGTAGCTGGCACAGATCAACCACGTCCTCTCCTTGCAACAGGGGCTCCACCAGCAGCACCACGACCGGGGGCCACGTCCCTTATTTGATGTTTTCCTCATATTTCTCAAATTTAGGATCTTGCCCTAAATGGGTGTTTTTTGAATAGCAGAATAGAACAACAGTATCTAAAGGGTTTATCTCACAATGACAGATTGAGCAAGGGCTATAAAATTGTGGATTTTAGCCCAAAAAGGGTGTTTTTAAAAACCCAGAAAATTATAGCTATATAGCTTAAAATGCACACTGAATAATGTGGCAGAGGCCCCAGATGGGGGGTATTGTCAGAAATGGGTGTTTTTTCAAAGCCTGAAAATTCTTGAAGTATTTCAAGCTTGTTTTTATCCCAGATGCACCAAGCAAAGGCTGTAACATTGTGTATATTGCCCAAAAAGGGTGTTTTTTTACTAACACAATATGACAGCAGTATATAATGCTTGGATTCTTCACGTACAGATGCAGCAAGGGCTATAAAATTGTGGATTTTATCCCAAAAAGGGTGTTTTTAAAAACCCAGAAAATTATAGCTATATAGCTTACAATGCACACTGAATAATGCGGCAGAGGCCCCAGATGGAGGGTATTGCCAGAAATGGGTGTTTTTTCAAAGCCTGAAAACTCTTGAAGTATTTCAAGCTTGTTTTTATCACAGATGCACCAAGCAAGGGCTGTAAAATTGTGTATTTTGCCCAAAAAGGATGTTTTTTTACTAACACAATATGACAGCAGTATATAACGCTTGAATTCTACATGTACAGATGCAGCAAGGGCTGTAAAATTGTGGATTTTTGCCCAAAAAGGGTGTTTTCAAAAACCCAGAAAATTATAGCTATATAGCTTAAAATGCACACTGAATAATGCGGCATAGGCCCCAGATGGAGGGTATTGCCAAAAAAGTTTGTCAAAAATTTCACAAAAGCACATCTGCAGTGCTGGTGCACCGAGCTTACATAAAATGCCGCCGCCGCCCACCTAACTAACAGACGGATAAAAGTAATTTCTCTCTGTCACTGGGCTCAGGGTAGGGTAAAAAGTTTGTGCACTGCACCCACACAACAAAATCTATGTTTCTGATTAAAGAATAAAGCATCCAGGTGTCCGCTCATCTCTTATTCTGTCCCCTTCTATTCTCTCCCTCAAAGCAGCATCCCCAGCCTTTACCTACACTAGATAGAGGAGAGTGACGTGCAGCGCTACTTGACTCCAGCTTATATGGTGGCTGGGTCACATGCTGCACTGGCCAATCACAGCCATGCCATTATTAGGCACCGAACTCGATACCAAACCTACAGTAAAATGTTCGGGTTCGGGTCTGGGTACCAAAACCACTAAAGTTGGGTACGAACCCGAACTTTACAGTTCGGGTTCGCTCAACCCTACATACAATACAATTTATTAGCTAAAAACCACACAGTGTAGTATTACCAGATTTTTTCCCATTAGATAAAAACATTTAAAAAATGCCGAACAACATATAATCCCACTATACATACAGTGCTGCCACTGTTATGGCACTGCAATACTTAGGGACCACTAAAATCTTCTCAGCAGCAGTGGAGTAAATGTGGCTTACATGTAAGAATAGATTAATATAGGAACTAAAGGTATAATGTAGGTGAGGGAAATGCTATATCTCCCACTCACTTATATACCGTATTTCTTTTCTGACTTTTACTTATTGTACTTCCTTTTCTGCTTTATTGCAGCATGGAGATTTTATGATGGTTCGTCAATGTAATTTCACTTCTTGGCCAGAACACGGAGTTCCAGAAAACACTACTGCTTTAATTCATTTTGTAAAGATGGTTAGAGGAAGCAGACCTCACGAAAATACACCAACAATCGTACATTGCAGGTACATTATGATTATACTACTGGGGATATAGTAGACTACAAATCCAACAATAGTAAGGAATTCTAAGGAATATTCTGAAAAAAATGCAAATTATTATCATACTAAATATTTAAAAAAAATGTATACAGTGCATTTCTAGTATTTTTTCCAAACATTCATGCTTTGTGATTTAATTATTTCCAGGCAGGGGTCTGTAACATCCACAACCAATCACTGACTTCCTTTATCTTTTGGGTCCTCAATGTCGGAATCTTTTTACCATAGTTTTTGCACTGCTTCTGCTTAGCTTGGAGATTTGGGGGCTTCTCCTATATATGTATATGGTAAAAACCCTAGCAAGACTCCCTCATAATTGCCAAAGCAGATATATAAAAAAAAAAACTTAGGTCCTGCCAGCCACTTTTGTAAAGTGTATCTGATAAGACACAAAAATTCACTATGAAAATAGGTGGGATTGATTTACTAAAACTGGAAAGTGCAACATCTGGTGCAGATGTGCATGGTAGCCAATCAGCTTCTAACTTTAGCTTGCTCAATTAAGCTTTGTAAAAAAAACCCTTAAAGTTTACTGGTTTATATGCGCAGCTGCACCAGATTTTGCACTCTCCGGTTTTAGTAAATCAACCCCAGTGGTTTAAGGACCTTTGATTATGTTATTTTGGCCTGTTATATTTTAAGGATCTGCAATGTGAAAAGGCCACTAACACTTTGTAAGCTCTGGTATATAGGTGTATGGTTGGTTTCGTTGCTGCTAGGCACCTTTTGCAGCTGGCAGATCTCAGTGTGCAATACTGTGCAATAAGTCTGTAAACCATGAAGACACAGTTACAAACACAGTAAACATGTGGTTTTCCCATGCAGAGCAAGGTGACAGGGTGACCTAATTGTTGGCACCTGCAGAAACACATACTCACCTTCCCTTCACTTCCCTGCTGCTTCATTCACTGTTAGGAGTGAAAAGAAATACGTGGTTCTTTAAGGTATAGGAGAGCCTGTAATTTCCTCTCCTCCCCCAACATGTCTGTACTCTGCAGTTGGCTTCTCAGGCACCAAAAACTGTCAAATGGGGGTAAGGAAAAGGCCCTCAACCTTGTGTTAGCTCCAAAAAATATCAACTTAAAGCTTATACAAAGTTTTTTTTTCCAAACTCCCAGTAGCAAAAGGAAAAGCAGGAAAATGGAGTGGTGGGGAATGAAAGTATAAGTTGCTGCAGCTTTAAAATAAATCCAATGGCAAATGTGCCTTCTCATTCAATACATGGATTTGGTTTTTCCAACCCTTTGCTCTAAAAAGCATTTTAAGAGCCCATTCAGACTAGCGCGACACGACATTGGGGGGCGTCCTGTGAAGTCGCGTGCACTGCTGTGCACCGCGACTTCGGCGCGACTTGCAGAGACTTCACATAATGGAAGTCTATGCAAGTCGCTCCGAGGTCACCCCAAAGTATTACAGGACCCTTTTTCTAATTCGGAGCGACTTGTGTCGCTCCTATTAGAACGGGTTCTGTGCTAATCAATGGACCGCGACATACCGCGACTTGTCAGGCTGACAAGTCGCACTAATGTGAATGGGCTCTAAATGTTAAGAAAACTGGTACTTTTATCAATGAACTAATAATATTGTTAATATTTTAGTGCGGGAGTTGGACGAGCAGGATTGTTTATTGCACTGGATCATTTAATCCAACACATTAACCACCATGATTTTGTGGATATTTATGGCCTCATAGCAGAGCTTAGAAGTGAAAGAATGTGTATGGTACAAAATTTGGTAAGCAAAGACAAGCATTCTGCTGTTATCTACCTCTTTCTGCATTTGTTATATTAGGTTGTAAATGCACTAAAAATGTAAAATACTTATACAGAAAAAAATAAACTGTATTAGCCTCTAGTGTAATTTATCACCCATGGCACACAGAGAAGTAATGTGGGGAAGTAGCATTTCTATGTAATAATTTGCCGTTAAGTCATAGTTTTATAAAAAAAAAGAAAATGAGCCCAGGCTGTCATGGAAACACCACCTTTCGGTCTTGCGCTCACACTACTCCTGGACTGAGCATCATTAGCACATCATTACATGAGAGCTGCTCAGTCCAACAGGAAGGACCACCCACCACTGCCATGGAGGGAAGACCTAAGACCTATGACATCACTGAACCAGCCTGAAAACTGCAGGATAAAGGTACTCTATGTATGGGGAGATTTTTAAGATCCAAAAAACACTTTAGGAGGAATGGGGGGGGGGGGGGTAGCTGAAGTTCTGCTTTAAAACCATAGGCTCCAATACAAGTACACTTTTAGTAAAAAGAAAGACTTAGCAAGGGACAAGCCTCATGTCCTACAATAAGCAGAACTCCACAGCGAAGGCAGGCATAGTGCCTTCATTGTTGTATCTGCGGCTATTATTAGTCTTGATGCCCTTTTGACAAACCTTGACTACCTGATGCATATCTGCTCTGTTCTTTTTAGATTGGTCATAAAGATTTTATAAATTCCTGTTTTTGCAGCAGTAAACAGACTTTCATATCTGAACACAAGAACATAAATGTTCTATTTTATTGCAAGTTTACTTTTAGTAAAAAAAAAGATTTTGTAAGGACATTGATACACTTGACACGGGAAGTCTCATGTGCTACAACAAGCACATCTCTACCCACAGCAAAAGCAAGGCTTACTTAGAGCCTTCACTGTTGTGTCTGTGACTTTTATAAGTCTTGATGTACTTTTGACAAGCATAGACTACCTAATGCATATCTGCGCTGTTCTATGTTGGATGATCATAAAGGTTTTATAAATTCCTGCTCTTGCAGCAGTAAAACATAATTTTCTTATCTGAACACGAGGACACAAGTTTTCTATTTTTCCCCAGAGAAGTATATAACTTTTGACCCTGTTGGAAGAAAAATAAATTGCCTAATTTCACTAAGGTTACACATCTAAAAATAAAACCACATCTTTTCTAAAAATAATCCAGTTCCACATGCAGATTTGCAGGTGATGTCAGCCTGTTGGAAAGAATGCTTTTCCAAAAATTGTTACAATTCTTAGACAAATGAGCAATGTGCTTAAAATTGCATGTTTCTTAAGATGTATATCCTACAGTATGTGTATAGATAGCCTTAGTTTTGTTTATGACCTGTTCGAGATACTAAGGCCTCTTTCACACGGGCGTTCCGTATGTACGTATATCACCCCATCCGTTTGCGGGTGATATACGGACATAATGCATGTCAATGGGATTGCGGATGTCAGCGGATGACCATCTGCTGACATCCGATTTGCGTTCTTTCAGTTCTGTTACGTTTTTTGGAACGGAACAGAACCCTATTTTTTCTTACATTTAAAAAACGGAAAGGAAGCAAAATCAGATGTCAGCGGTGTCATCCGCTGACATCCACAATCCCATAGACATACATTATGTCCGTATATCATCCGCAAACGGATGGGATGATATGTGGACATACGGACCGAATGACACAAGTGTCATCCGTGTCCGTAAAAAAAAAAAAAAAACGCAATACGGTCCACTCCGTGTGAAAGAGGCCTTAGAAATAAAAACTGTTGTTGTCTATAAAACTGTCTAAAGAAAATTAAACTGAAATGTAGAAATAGAAAAAAAAAATAGGCAAAATGGAATTACTGAATACTATATATATATATATATATATATATATATATATATATATATATATATATATATATAAAGGCTATGATTTACATTTTTAACTAATGCTAAAGACTCTGTCTCTCTCATCAATAGGCACAGTATATATTTTTACACCAGTGTGTTATGGACTTATTAGCAAGCAAAGGCAGTAACCCGGCCATCTGCTTTGTTAATTATTCTGCCCTTCAGAAAATGGACTCCTTGGATGCCATGGAAGGTAAGCAGATATACACTCTACCCAACATGTTTCATTATCCTTCAAACACAGAAACTTGCTGAACTCCTTCTACTCCCTTTACTCTTAAAAAAGAATAAGAATTGTCAATTTTGAGTACAACAACTTTCCAAAAGAAAACTTGCTTCTAAAGATTTAAAGGAGTTTTCTGCTTTTGAACAAACTTTCTTCTTAAGGCCCAGTGATTGTTACATGTTATTTTATTTCTGTTGTGTTTATTTATTAGCTGATCAATAGTTTTGCATCTCTTATTGTTAATTAAACTTCCAAAAAATGCGCACTTAGTGCAAAACAGTGATGCTGCACTTATGTATTCCAGACAAAAGGAACATCTACAAATAACTACTTAGAAAGTGTGCAAAACCAACATTATTATTATTATTATAATTATAAAGGATTTATATAGCGCCAACAGTTTGCGCAACACTTTACATCGTGAGGTCAAACAGTACAGTTACAATACAATTCAATACAGGGGGAATCAGAGGGCCCTGCTCGTTAGAGTTTACAATCTAAAATGTATCAATAAATTAGTGGTAAATCATATATGAACTCATATTAAAATACTTCATACACAATATACTGTACATCAAAATACAAAGTGAAGTGTCTATCACTTAAAAAAATGTATAATAAAAGAGTAAGCTTCAAAAAACATGCACTATAATAGCAAAAGTACTGGGACACCTGCCTTTACACGCACTACATGAACTTTTTTTTTTGCAAGAAAATTTTTATTGTTACTAGACATCAGATGGTACAAAGCGTAATAGACATCTCCCAAATTTGGTCTGTAAAAAGAATACATTAAAAAAAGGACCACTGGAATACAACAATAGGTACATAATATGCACAACACTAAGAAACAATTTCCCTATCCCAGATGGACAAACTGATTCCCACCCAATCTAGTAATCATTTTCTTTTTTTTAACTACTTGCCGCCCGCTCACCGTTAAATGATGGCGGAGCGGTGCGGCCCGTCAGTGCCAATCAGCATTGCCCATCAGTGCCCATAAGTGCCACCCACCAGTGCTGGCTATCAGTACCCATCAGTGCCACCTATCAGTGCCCATCAGTGCCACCTATCTGTGCTCATTAGTCCTGCGTATCACTGCCACCTATCAGTGCCCATCAGTGCAGCATATTAGTGCCTCCTCATTATTGCCCAAAAGTGCCACCCCATCAGTGCCCATAAGAGCCACCTCACCAGTGCCCATCAGTGCAGCCTATAAGTGCCCATCAGTGCCACCTAATTAATGCACATCCGTGAAGGAGAAAAAATACTTATTTACAAAATTTACTGACAGAAATTAAGAAAAACCTTTTTTTTTTTTCAAAATTTTCAGACATTTTTCTTTTTTTTTAGTAAAAAATAAAAAACCCAACAGTGATTAAATACCACCAAAAGAAAGCTCTATTTGTATGAAAAAAATGATAAAAATTTCATTTGGGTACAGCATTGCATGACCAAGAAATTGTCGTTCAAAATGTGACAGTGCTGAAAGCTGAAAATTGGCCTGGGCAAGGAAAGGGGTGAAAGTGCCGAGTATTGAAGTGGTTAAACATATATAAGAACATTTAGATGCAACCTGATGTCCAGAGGAATATTATACCTAACACACAGAAATAAAAACAGTAACACAAAGAAGAGAAAAACATTGGTTCCTCAGAGTGCGTAAAACCCCCAGTGCCACCGCCCGGCTGTCCTTCCACAACCCTTCCGTACCTGCACCCCCTGTTCACCTAACCCTCCCTCAGATTCATCCACCACAGTATCCATAGAATCTATCCAGTAGAACCACACTCTCCTAGATTTTTTTGGTGACCCACGGGACTCATTAGTCATTCTGTAAAGCGGAAGTGCCTCGTTAACCATTTTTTTTTCCACAGTTCCAAAGTTTCCTCAAAAATCCACCTTCTAGCAATAAGTTTATGAACATAGAAGAAAATTAGTCGGAGGAATATTTTTGTAGCCACATCGAACTCCTCGGCCTCAAAAACTCCCAACAGGCCTAAAAGAGGGTTACATATATTTGAAAAGCCAAAAGAATCAGCTATAAACTCTGTCACCTGAGACCAGAGAGGCCACACTTTAGAACACTCCCACACCATGTAAAAGAAGGTGCCCTCACACAAATGGCATTTTCTGACACCATGCAGAATCCCTCTTATGCATATGGAATAGACGGGCAGGAGTATAATAAGTTTGATGTAAATATCTCAATTGAATCATCTTATTAGTGGAGGCAATAACTGTGGGTAAATATTTGGAAAGCAACCGACCAACGAGCCCTAGCTCTCTCAACCAGATCAGATTTTCCAGGATCCAGTACCATATAATACCTAGAAATCATTTAAACATGATCTGAATCTGACAAAGCAGCTTCCAGTTTTGAATATCTTTTACTGTACAGCACCCCCGCCCACAAACTGAGCCAACGCAGCGTCACGTAGCTGCAGATATTTAAAACGCCAGGTTCTTGGAATCCCAAAGGCCCTACATAGATGGTCAATAGGAGAAAAGAAACCCCCTAATGGGACTATGACGGGTACTGACTCATACGTGTTCAAAAAAATATAGAGATTTATTATACACAAAAGTGCATGAAATTAAACAAGTGAACATTACAATACAAAAAATGCACAATTTAAAACCTTGAAGATGGCGACTAAATACAGTTCAACTGAAATTGTGACAATGACAACATGGAGGAACCTGAAGTCTGGTTCTGGAGACCCTACGCGTTTCAAACAAATCTTCCTCAGGGGTCTTTAGACCATTGTTCCAATTTTAAATGTTCTATAATGAAGAAACATGTTTATTCACAATATAACAGTAATCACAATTTGTTTTATGTGAAAATGTGTCAAATATACTATTTAATTACACATACCATGTATTGCGTCACAGTTTTGAACAAAAGTCGCCTCTATTTAAAATCTTGATTGTTCAGCACCACAAAGAGTAGCATACCCGGAATTGCTCCAAGAGCCCGCAAAGAGTATCCTCACCCTCCCCAACACCACAGATGGACAGGTGTGGGTTAAGACAGCAGTGAGTATGCGTATGGGGGAAGGGAGGGGGCCGGACCATCAAAACATCACATGGGGTCCAAAAAATGGCGACAACTAACTAATTTTTCTCCTTTTTTCATACCCAGCCTCCACACCCATTTTTTCTATATACATAGATGGTCAAAGGAACAAAACTGCCCTTCTAAATGTAATTTATGAACATACGTAATTCCATAAAGGGCCCATAAAGCTCCTCCTTCCAATTTATAGAACTCTCCCAAAGATAGTTTAAACCAAAGGGGAATATTAGGGGACTTCTACAAAGGCTCATCATCCATATTGTGGGCACACAAATGAAAAATCCTCCCTGGTAAAGATAATACCTTTCCCTCCTCCTTCCCTGGGATCCCCTTCCTATATACCATATTAAGTAAGGTTTTATACGAGGTAGCTATGCCACCTCCACTGCAGTCATCGCATTTAGAATTTTAGGAAAGAAATGCCAATGAAGATAGATTTGTTTAATAATAAGTTCTCAAAACCGGCATCGCCAGTCCCCCCAAGGCTACGGGCAATTTAGAGTGGCCAGGGACAATCGGGGAGCACAGGAACCCCAGAGGAAAGTCAACACTATAGTGTCTATGGCCTGACAAACCTGCTTATGCACATACATAGGGGAGTTAGAAAAGATATACAGAAATTTAGGGAGAAAAATAATTGTACATTTTGACACTAACTGACACTTTGCCTGGAACCAGTGACACTAATACAGCGTTCAACGCTAAAAATATTCACTGTCACTGTACTTATGACACTGGTTGGGAAGAAGTAACATCAGTGGCGATCAAAGGGTTAACTGTCTGCCTAGCCTGTGTTTTACTATACTGAGTGAGGTGCTTTTGATAGGGGAAGAGATGGAATTTATTCCCTGCTCTGCAGAGACACAAATTCCATCCCTTCACTCCTGTCAGAATGTCCATCTGCCGTGTTTACATAGGCAGATCGCAGTTCTGTCTCTCTGCCTGACAATTGGTGGTTGCCGAAGGACATCAGATACCCTGCACCCACCGATCGGCTTCTGCTGTGAATAATCACAGTGGAAGCGAGCTGCCGGTGCTGCACATGTGAAAGTTTCCTTTTTTCCAACTTCCCTCCGTGGTGATTGGCCATCCCAACTTTGGACTTGTGTGGACTTACCAGTGAATATACCTAATTTTGGTCTATACAATTTTACCAGCGCTGCTTATGTGTTTACCTTTTCTGTCTAGACTGACACCTGAGGAGATATGCACATCTGTTTGTTTGAGAAAGTGATAATACCAGATCTAAAAATGTAAAGGAGTTTTTTGCTTTTGCATAACTTTGAGATTCTTAAACTGGTTGTAAAGCCTAAACATTTTTTACCTTAATGTTCTCCTTGCATTAAGGTACGAAATGTTTACGTGTCAGAATCCCCCTTAACCCCACATTTTACTTTCCACATTTGCCTTTATTTCATCCAGTGCCAATCACGTCCACAGCTCTTTTCTCCCTTCACTTCCAGGTCTCGTTGACATTTTTCGGGGTCACCGGGAGTCATTGGCTCCCAGTGCTGTCAATCAAAGTCAGTGATGAGGTAGTGGGGGGCGGGGCTGAGTCCTGCTGTCTGTGTCAATAGACGCAGCAAAAGGACTGGGGTGCAAGCATGCAGAAGTGTTCCCACGGGAAGCATATTCCCATGGGGGCACTAGACAGAGGGGAGGGGACAGGAGTGCCAGCAGGGGACCCAAAAAGAGGAGGTTCGTAGCCACTCTGTGCAATTCAATTGCACAGAGCAGGTAAGTATAGACATGTTTGTTGTTGAAAAAAAAGATTAACTTTATAATTACTTTAAGGTCCAGTGATTGTTACATATTATTTTATTTCTGTTGAGTTTATTTATTAACTGATCAATAGCATTGCATCTCTAAAAGGTACTTTTTTGGAACATTCCTCATTCTTTTTTGTTTTTTTTGTCTTTCTATTTTGTTTAAGGTTTGGGATAAAGTAGGGAAGGGTTAGAAATTTTGGTACTTTTTTATTGCTGTATGTGTCCTTTTTGGGTAGAGTTCCCACCAGACTCTGTCTTGATGACATTGTATATGTCAGGGTGTGGGAAGGTGTCACCATTACAGGAAGTAACATGAAATCACTCTGATGGAACCACACACATTGGTGAAAAAGAGCCAGATGTTTTAACCCTTTAAAACGCTATGCAGGGAAAAAATCCTGGGTGGAGTGAGGCTTTACATATTTACACTAAGCAGAATGCCTTGTGGAAGAGGAACTGAATTTATTACAAAATGTTGAAAAAAGCATATTTTCTACAATTTTTAATTTAATTTTTTATATTATTTACGATACAATAATAAAAATATATCCACTTACAGAATTGTCCCACTCTGTTCCAAGTACAAACTGTCACTGCCCTGTAAAATGTATGTACAATCCGATGGTTAAAACCTATATTGCTACATCAAATTTAGAAAAGATGGTGGAATAATAATAAATAAAATGTGGTTGTACAAATGTCCAATAATGCAAGAGTGGAATTTGCATAAGTGGAAAGAACATGATGTATATTTCTGCCATGGTTGCCAAAGAGAAGAATAAGTGCTTGGTTGTTTTCTTTAACATATATATGTATGGAATTTTGTGTGTAGACAGCATCATGTCCATAGCAGTGACACCTAAGCTGATTTATAGCACCACAACTGGATGAGGAGCTTCAGTGCCAAAAGTTATTCCCGAGGCTACCGGCATAAAATGGTTATTTAAAAGTATGCAATGTAAATACCCCATGCTATTTCCTAGCTCTCACTGTTAAACGTGCCACTAAGCAGACAGGCTTCTGATAGAAGGTTAGGCCACATTTGGGACTGCAGAGGAGGGATTGCGGAAAAAGGGGCGCAGGTGCAAAAGAGAGCCTGTAAAATACAAACCAAAAATGACCTAGCTATTGGTGGTATAAAAATTCAACATGGCAGTGAATCAGTTGCAGATTTTGTATTAGCATATAAATAGTCAATATTCATACTGTTCTTTTATTTCTTTGTTATAGGTGATGTTGAACTTGAATGGGAAGAGACAACAATGTAATGTATAAGAAAGCCCGTCTTTATGTGGCAGAAGCCAAAATCACTCCTTCCTATGGTCAAGACAAGAGCAGTGGAGGAAATAACATGCAAACTCTATTAATGCTGTGCCTTAGACTACTGATGGTGGTGATGTTATGTGCACAGAACACAGGACATTCAACTGTTTGCACTGCTGTGGTCTCATTGTCATGTCATTTTTTTTTATCTTGAAAGAGATAAAACAGAGCCAAATGCAATGTATAGTATTACTGTCCTCTGTGTGGATATTCAAGATTGCATCATATTTGCTTTTTGGATTTGCTGTCTAATTAAAAACACAATCTGTAATGGGGTATTGCAATGTCAGTTTTCATTGTAGATACATATCCATATTTTATATATGTGCTTGTATTTTGAATTTTGAGATCCCATACTCTGATCCAGAACAGCTGAAGAGTCACCCTATGACACTACTGAATTATTTTGGCTTTTGCACAGCACACAGTAGCTCATCGGGGATACTTGGGGCTATGAAGTTGTGACTGCCAATCTTTTTATCTTTTCTCTTCCATTGTTACTGTATATACTTGCTGATGAGGTACTTCATGTATCTCTTCTTTTTTACATTGTAGAATAAAGGTTTGATTTATGATACTCCCTGGTGTAATGGTATATGTTTATCTTGGTTTTCCTTCTTGAAGTGCCCATATCTTTTACCTATTCACCTAAAATGACAAACTGTATGGTACGTAAACTAATAGTATTCATTATAAGTGAAGAAACCTAAATATGCACACAATTGATGGTGTTGTCTGTAGTGATCAATTTAAATTCTTGTCTTTACAAAATACCAAAGGTAAAGCCTGATTGGATTAACAACAACTACACTATTATGTTATATTTCTTGTAGTTTTAATGAATTACCCCAGTGATTCTAAAGCAGCCCATAGCCCACTACTAGAGAGAGGAAAGTAAATCACTCAATTCCCCCATCAGCATGACCAGTATTGATGGGGGAATGCTTCACTCAGAACTATTGTGTTCTGTCGGTGGGGGGGGGGGGGGCATGGGTAGCCTTCCCTGCCAGCAGAACTGAATGATTACTGCTAGTGCCTAGAGCTGCCAGCAGTAGTCAAATGTAAAAAATCGACTTTGATACAATCAGCCTACCCAGACATGGATCAAATCTCAGTTGGTCCCTGTCGGACTGGTCGAATTTCCCTGCCGGCAGAACAGAATGATTACTGCTAGTGGCTGGAGCTGTCAGCAGTAGTCAAACGTAGAAAATTGATTTAGGTACAATCAGCCTACCCATACATGGATCAAAAATCAGTTGGTCCCTGATGAGCTGGCCTAGCTTCGATTCAAGTATTGGCTGGCTTAACATTACATCACATAATTTTATCACAGAAATATGGGCTTTAGTCATCCAATTTTTACAGTTTACAATGTTGTATATTAAAAATTAGGTAAGGCCTGAACACCTCCCTGTTCGGGAGTTCTGTTGCGAACTGGACAGAGGGGTGTTCGGCCTTTACCCAAAAATGAAAAATGTTCTAACCTGAACGGCGAACCCTATTGAAGTCTATTGGAGCCACACAGGAAAAATCAAAAGTGCCCATTTTGAAGGCCTATATGCAAGTTATTGTCCATAAAAGGGGTATGGGGGGTCTGGGTACTGCCCTGGGGGACATGTATCAATAATTTTTTTATTAAATCATTTTTTCAGGAGCAGTGATTTTAATTATGCTTAAAGTGCAAAAATAAAATGAAAAATTCCTTTAAATATAGTGCCTGGGTGGCCCTCTTAATGTACCGGTAAAGTGGTGCATCTGTAGCATGCATAAAACATGCTAAAGAAAAAATTAAATTTATAAAGAAAAAAAAACTAGTCAAATCCCATTTAAAAAGACTCGTGGTTAAAATTGCCGGCACCCAGCAATTGAAAAAATAAAGAAAAAAAATGGCATGGGGTCCCCCCCGAAGGGTCTGGTATATATTTTAAGGGGAACCCAATCCCAAAATTAAAAAAAAATGGTGTGGGGTCCCCCAAAAAATTCATACCAGACCCTTATCCGAGCATGCAGCCCAGCAGGAAAGGGGAAGGAATGAGTGAGCGCCCCCCCCCCCGCTGAATCATACCAGGCCACATGCCCTCAACATAGGGGGTGGGTACTTTGGGGCTGGGGGGGCTCACCCCAGAGCACCTTGTTCACATGTTGATGGGGACAAGGGCCCCTTCCCAACAACCCTGGGCTGTGGTTGTCGGGGTCTGTGGGTGGGGGGGCTTATCAAAATCTTGAAGCCCCCTTTAACAAGGGGGCCCCCAGATCCCGCCCCCATGTGAATGTGTATCGCGTACCTCCTACCCCTACTCATTCACCAAAAAAGTGTCAAAAAGTAATAACCACAAGAAACAATTTTTGCCATGTGACGTCAGAAGGGGGCAGTGCAAATATGTACCTGATATACCTGATACCCATTCACATGGGGGGGGGGGGCAGGATCTGGGGGCTCCCTTGGCAAAGGGGGCTTCCACATTACAAAAAGCCCCCCCGCCTGCAGACCCTGACAACCACAGCCCAGGGTTGACTGGAAGAAGCCCTTGTCCCCATCAACATGGGGATAAGGTTCTTTTTGGTGGGGGGGGGGGGGGCACAGCCCCCTCCTGCCCCAATGCACCCACATCCCCATGTTGAGGGCATGTGGTCTAGTATGGTTCAGGGGGGGGGGGGCGCTCGCTCGTCCCCTCCCCTTTCCTGACCTGCCAGGCTGCATGTTTGAATAAGGGTCTATTATGGATTTTGGGGAGACCCCACATCGTTATATTTTGGTGTGGGTTCCCCTTAAAATCCATACCAGGCCCACTGGGGGGGGGGGGCACGCGTTTTTTTTTTTATTTATTTTTTTACTGGCACTTTTTTTTTTATTATTCAGCCAGGAAACCCATTGACAGCTGATGACTCATCGGTTGTTAAGGACACCGCGGCCGGCTTCCCGGCCCCGCTCCTTAACAACCAGCTTACACTACGCCCTGATTGGGCAAAGCTTTGCCCAATCAGGGCGAAGAATGCACTGTGCAGCCCCTTCAACAAAAACGTCGCTGTGCAGCAGTGCCGGGACAAGCTCATCCAGTGTCCAGGGCAAATATGCCAAACTGCATCCCCTCCTTACCTTAGGGTTAGGGTCATGGTTCCCCAATCCCTGCAATAACCCATTGCACCCAGGGCAGCTGCCCCTCCTTGAATATTATAAAAACCTTAAAGGGTTACTCCACTTTCGTAGCGAAGAAAATAGCAAATAAAGAAAAAATAATATGGCGCATACAATTGCGACTCAAATCATATTGTAATTGAATGGTATTAAAAATTACCTTTCCTTTTCAATCTGCAGCCACTGTAATTTTCTGAAAATGCAATGCAATATGGCTACCTGGTGGTATTCTATGCACAGAATGTGTACTGACCACACCCCAGAAACATAATTTCCCGCTTGTGTGATTGGCTTAATATTTTTCCCATAAGTCTACACTAAGATACAAGTCAGATTTCAGGCATCCCCTGCAACAAAAAATTCATTTTTTGGTGAGATACTCCCAATAAGAACACATCTAAAGGGATGCAGGCCCAGCAGATATCCTCATTAGTGCTCTGCAGCCTCAACGCTGATTAATATTTATGAAACCACTCCCAATAGAATCCAGCACAGAGGTACAGAGGAACAAACAGTGATTTCTTCAGAATAACAAAATGTAGGAATCTGCAACAAAGGTTGCTATAATCCTTGTAATGTACATAGATCACCCAGAGGGGAATGTTTTTTCTCAACAAAAATGGAGTTACAATTTAATTTTTATTTTTTTAGTTTTGAATAGAGTGGGGGGGGGGGGGTTAACACTCCCATCAAGTATTTACTCCTGTTTGCCTGTAATTCCTCCTCAGTATTGGTACTGATCATTGTCTTTAGTACAGAAAGTGATAAGGAACCCAACAGCTTAAAGTTGTAATAAGAGATGGGAGAAAATTTCCAATGGGGCCACATGCTGTGATGGCAACTGTAAGGGATTTCGACTCGCTTTGGAGATATTTCCTCTCACTTCTTATTAAGTCTCTAGGACAGTAAATGAAGCAAATAACATGTAGCAGAATATATATTTTGCCTAAATTTATGAAGAAATGTGATTTCTTCCATTTTTTTTATTGGATTTGTTTTATAGCAGAAAGTAAGAAATATATGTATATATATATATATATATATATATATATATATATATATATATATATATATATATATTCAAAACTGTCAGTCTTTTTTGTTTATAGCACAAAAAATAAAAACAGCAGAGGTGATCAAATATCTTCAAAAGAAAGCTCTATTTGTGGGAACATTTTTTATTTGGGTACAGCGTCACACAACCGCGCAATTGTCAGTTAAAGTACCGCAGTGCCGTATCGCAAAAAATGGCCTGGTCATGAGGAGGGTAAACCTTCTGGAGGGCAAGTGGTTAAAAGAGGAACTCTGTCATGTATACATAAGACAATGATTGGATCTGCAACATGTTATCCAGCCTGAAAGAAATCTTAGTATTTATATGCAGTAGAGGATTTTATTATACAATGTTGCTACCTGCTCTTAAATTTGCTATATACTGTACAACAAGCAAAAGCCCTTGACTTCATTGCACGTAAAGCTGCAGTGGGGTACTCCTATTTCGCACAGTATAGAGAGAATATTTATAACTTAGCATGTCAGCGGAGAATACATACAGAGAGCCATCTGGTCCTGCTGTGATTTATTATAAATAAAGAGAAAGTCTATTGTTTTAGCTTAATTCCTGGATGTTAAGAGACTGAAAAATTGAGCTAGATACGTGATATCCATGAAATTATTGCTCAATTCAAGTTAGAATTTAGAAATGATCTAAGCAGATTAGGTTTCCCTCCAAAACAAAATTCCAAATAAAAATGAGATGATTTGGGTCTGTTCGAAAGTGCCATAAACACTCCTATAAATACTGTTTATAGCAAAATCTACAACAGCAGAGGAACAGTGTAATGTTTCAATGGGTTTCCTACTCATATTCAGCAGGGACGTGAGGGTTCAATGCTTGGAAGCAAAAAATATAACAGTAAAAATGAATCTTTGCTAGGTTTTTATTAGAGGCTGTGTGACTGCTGGGGAAATTTCCCTTTACTTCCTGTTATATCACCCACTATCCTAAATCTAATGTAGCACCCTCTAATGTGTGCAAGGTGTAGGATAGGTTTGTTAGAGTAGGTTTGTTAGTCTAGGAAAATTCAGTTTAGCTCAGGGCTAATCAGAAAACAATATTGGGTAGGAGAACTAATGATCTACTTAGGTATCCTCATCAAAAAGGTCGGAACCTCTGTATACCCTCCCACTCACTCAATAATTAGGTGGGGCTCAATGGCCAGTGAAGCATAATTACAAAGAGATAGGCAGAGAAAGGAGCACTGCCTTAAAACCATTATATGAACCACTGCGGATTGGTAACAGAAAAACATTAATTAACTCAAAAGTGTATAAAACTTACAAATTTATTGATGCGAAAATTCAAATAGTAGAAAAAAATATTAATGCAAAAAACAGAAACCACCCACCATCACTAATAAAAAATACAACGTTGCCTAACTGTGCAAATTGGTGCACCAGACGCCATATACACATCAACCACACTACACAGTCATCCCAAAAAGTGCATAAACAGGGCTAATTGGGAGGGACTTGAGATATGGGCCAGTAGAACACCAGTAACCTTAGCAAAAAAAATCAAAAAAGCCTCAGTCCACTGCACGGAGTTGAACATCCCAAGAAGATAATGGCCAATTAATTGTATGAGCCTAACATGGGTAGGCTAACAAGGCTGTCGGTGTGCAAATGGAAACAGTTGTAGCAAACCTAGTTGCAAAATTTAAAAGTGAGTAGATTCCACTGTAGCATAATATAGCAGACCCTGACATAAGCACTTGACTGGAATCCACAAACAGCTTACTTTAATTGTATCCAAATCACGGAAGGCCAATATGACAGACTCATGAATAAGCACTAAGCAAATCAATAGAGCATAAGCTGCTGATAAGGCGTATAGCAAGCGCAGGCAGGCTAGTTGTGTAGACCTGGTTAGGCCACTGGCGAATGCATGTAGACATAGAGCGGAGGATTAGGGCAAGTTCATAGAGTTCTCAATGGCACTTACCTCCATGCTCTGCGTGACTAACAATACAGTCAAGGCGTTACCTTCGCCTCATGCCACTTGAAATGCCAGGCCTAGTTGATAGACCTTCTCAGCTTCCTCCAGGTAACTACACACAGAGGTATCCACTCCACCCTCAATGGCTAATGACTGCTAGCTGTATGCCCCCATTGTGAACATACGTACGCTCCATGCAGGATCCCATAACAGCCACCCATGTAGGGTAACTCGTGTAGGGTGAGCTAAGCCTGAGCTGTGAATTTGGGTAAGAGTCAGTGACTCAGGGCTAGGTGACTCATCTGGCAGCTCTTTATGGCCCTTCCCCCTGGTCTGGAAGTTTGTAGAAACTTACAGAACTGGAGGGCAGTAGTGAGTAGGGGCTGCCATGCATATTTATGAGCCCTCAGCCAATCTCCAGCAATGGGCCGGCAGGGGGCAGAGCTTACCCTTATAAAAACACATGAGCCATGCCAGCAGGGGCAGTTGGATGGAAGATTAAGATACAGTGCTGTGGAGGCTGTCGGTGGCCCCCTAGGTTACTCCCTGGTCTGAGGGTGGCCCTGGGCCGGGGCTCAGGTGCTGGAAGGATCCTGCAATTACACACGGCGGAAGCCCTTCCTGGAGGCACAGGAGCAAGTGTGAGGACATTGTGTGTATAGCAGCACTACTAGAGACTAGGGATGGGCCAAACGACCCCCCCCCCCCCCCATTCAGTTTGCACCAGAACTTTCGAACATCACAAAAAGTTCGGAAACAAATAATGAACCCCATTGAAGTCTATAGGACCAAAACTGGAAAAATCAAAAGTTACCATTTTGAAGGCTTATATGCAAGTAATTGGCCATACTATGGGTATGGGGTTCCAGGTACTGCCCTGGGGCACAAGTATCAATGAAAAAAAGTTTGTAAAAAAAAATGTCATTTTTAAATGAGCAATGATTTACTGATGCTTAAAGTGAAAGCATAAACATGGGAATAAAAAATAAAAATGGAAAATTTATTTCAATATAGTGCCGGGGGGGGGGGGGGGTGGTCCCCTTAGTCTGCCTGTAAAGTGGCACATCTGTACTGTGCATACAAATGAGCAATAATTGCATTTATAAAGCCAAAAAAATAACATTTTCCCTGCAAGCTTTCTTTATTTTGTAATTAAAAGCTTGGGGAGCCAGTCGGTATGATGAGGCCACAATGTAGTGCACTTGGAACTTTAGATTAGAGATCTTTTGGATAAATTCTGGTGTCTCTTCCATAGACTTTGGGTAGAAGCAACAGGTGCGGAAGAATAAGCCTTTGGGTGTTGGAGGTGCCTTCACACCATAACCCTATAGAGCAGTGATGGCGAACCTTGGCACCCCAGATGTTTCGGAACTACATTTCCCATAATGCTCAACTACACTGCAGTGTGCATGACCAACATGGGAAATGTAGTTCCAAAACATCTGGGGTGCCAAGGTTCACCATCTCTGCTATAGAGGTACTCTTGATGAAAGTGAGAATTGCCTTGCTGTCAAAAATGTAAATGATATGCACCTGTAAAACAATTGCAGAAAAAATTCCTCTTTTGGTGTCTGTCGTGTCTTCACACCATAACCCTTTAAATGTACTCTTGATGAAACAAGAATTGGCCCTAGTGTCAAAAGTTTAAATTGTTTGCACCTGTCAAACAGGTGCAGAAAAATTGGTGTTTAGGTGCCTGTGGTGCCTTCACACCGTAAACCTATAGAGGTACTCTTGATGAAAGCAAGAATTGTCCTTGCTGTCAAAAATGTAAACGATATGCACCTGTCAAAATGGTGCGACATCAGCATCAGGGGCTTCAATGCTGCTGGTAATCCATGGCTGATTCATTTTGATAAATGTCAGCTTATCCACGGAGTCTGTGGACAGACGCACTCTATTATTGGTAAAAAAAAAACATCTGGCAGCGCTGAATGCCCATTCAAAAGGCACAGCTCAATTGCATACTGGTCAAGTTGTGGCCAGTGGTCTATTCTCATGACCCAGTAATCCAGTGGATCATCAACTGGAATCTCTGTTTTCGCCCCTAGATAATCGTCCACCATATGATGCAGATGTTGGTGATGGGATGTGGAAGCTGACAGCCCTGGGCGCCGAGGACTAAAAACATTGTGAAATGCATCACTTAGGCAGCCCCCTTCTCCACCACTCCTCTTTGTCAGGGTGGCAGGAAATCAGACCACACGGGGATACATGTAAAATATAGCAGTTTATTGGAGAAAACAACACTAAACCCACAGCAAGAGTGAGGAAGTGGTAGCAGGAACAAGCCATGGTCAAGTACAGAAGTGTGACATTCGGAGGGTGTGGCAAGAGGATGACGCCGTGAGGAGGTTCACAGCAGAGGTCCGACACCCGTAGGCAGGAATCCGCCCTTAGCAGCAAGCAGCGGCATCCTCCCCCTTCAGACGCCGGAAGAGAGCACACGAGGCTGAAACAGATACCGCCAAGTGTGGTAGCGAGGGAGACCGGTGCCGACCCCAGAGAGGGAGAACAGGGTAACGCTGAGACTCCCTCACATAGGGAGCCGACCCGGGGAGGACAAAGCAATGCCGAGACGCCCACATACTGGGACTCGGGCCCGCGGAGGACAGAGTGACGCCGAGACTCCCGAACATAGGGACTCGGACCCGGGGAGGACAGAGTAACACCGAGACTCCCAAACATAGGGGCCCCGCCTGGTCCCAAGAAGTATACTCACCAAAAAAGACGGAACTTCCTGCACCCATACTAGCGTGGAGGCAACGGAAACAGCCAGCCGACACTGCGGGAGCACAGGGATTGCAGCTGAGCGTGGAGAAAGTGCAGCGACGGCCCTGGTGAGTGCAGAGACTGGTTGACCTGCTGTTACTCGGGGGGGCTGAGTTCCATGTTACCCAAGGGGGATAGAGAGTGTGGGACTGAAATATGGACACACCTAACTAGACGTTGGTGGGCTAGAGGTGAAGAAGTCATAACACCAATAAGCTACCAAGTCCTCATCCCCCCTACCCCCCATGCAGAAAAATGAACCCCAGAATATAAGAAGACCAGGAAGGAGGGCGGACATTTCTGCATATTTTCTTAGGGGTGCACAAAGCGGGAGGGTGGAGGAACAGTCAAGGATGGCACCAATAAGGCCAGGTGCATCTGGAAACACAGGAGCAAAGAAGGACAGAAAAAGAAGTAATAATAGTAAAGAGACACATGACCAGCAAATGGAAGATATATTTGAGCAGACTGTAGCACCAAGTGATGAGCAGGTAACCTCACAAGACTCCCTCCAGCAAAGCACGCCTACACAGACTCTGGAATGGAAGGAGCTACTAGCCATTATGCCCACAAAACAAGATTTGACAGATATTGCAGCCTCCATAGTAAGCTCACTTACCATTGAAATTAACTCCTTGAAGGGCCAAATGCAGAAAATGGACAGTAGAATAGAGGTGGTGGAAAAGGAGCAGACCCAGATCGCAGAAAAAGTTGAAAGTATAGGGGTGCATCAGAAATTACTATCCAAACAGTTAATCATGATCCAGCTGCAGCAAGATGACGGAGAGAATAGGAATCGACGCAACAATATACGTCTTAGGGGGTTGCCTGAGATGATAAAAGGGCCGGAATTGTCAGTCAAGATAACCGGCATTTTCAATGGGCTTCTGGATAGACCTCAACTGGAGCCAATTGAGATAGACAGGGTCCATAGAGTAAGGGCCCCGCGAAGTATGGGGGCAGGCTATCCACGAGATGTCCTAGCTAGGATCCATTTTTTCGCACTCAAAGAAAAAATAATGAGGAAGGCATGGGATAGGGGCCCCTGTGAATATGAAGGTTCGATGATTCGACTCTTACCAGACCTATCAAGGAATACTCTTAGAATGCGTGCAGCAGTTAAACCCTTACTGGAAGAAATTCAGAAAGCAGGAGCTATCTATCACTGGGGCCACCCATTCCACCTAAAGGTCATGAAAGGGGAACTGTCCTTTACGTTAAGATGGCCTGAGCAACTGCCAGGACTGTTTTCCTTTTTGGGGACGCAGCCGGTGCAAGTTTCTGATTGGCTGGACCCCCAAGTGTCTAAGAGAGGCCCAGGAATCATTTTACAGGAACAGTGACTTGATCACGGCTTGATGATGCTATGAAATCTCATTCTTGCCTCCTGCGATTTTCCCTTTTCTATGTTTTTGTTTTTTTTTCTCTTAGGGGGTCACGGTCAGAGTAGGGTGGGGGATGACTGTGAACTCAGGAGTAAGGGAGGAATCCTGATTTTTCTTCTTTTTTCCCCTTTTCTCTTTTTTGTATAAAGTAGTATTAAGGGTCTCCAACGGAGGAGTCTATATTTCTTTTATGTGTTTTTTTTTTTTTTTTTTTGCTTTTTCTCCTTCTGTTATCTTTGTGTAGCTAGCTCTGCCTGTTTGAGAGAGAAAAGGCTCGGAGAATAGAGAATTAACAGGAGAGTGATTAGACAGCCATAGCATGGTGAGCAGGGGGCTTAGAGTAAGAGATGAGGGGAATATGGGTGGCAGTGAGTAAAAGGAGGGAGGCATAATGGTAGGAGGATGCCTAGATATTAAGTACCGGGAGAGCTTTGGGGATCAAGACAAGGACAGCCTCTTAAATAGGAGTAAGTTTAGGGACACTGGCAGATTGAATTAAGTAGGGAGGCAGATCGGTAGGGAATAATATATGGGGACCCCCAAGGCCTCTCTGGGGAGAGTAGAAAAGGGGCGGATGCCCTGGGTGCACGGACCTGTTGCGATTGATGTGTTCACCTTTTTGTATTTTTATTTTCCTTTATTTTTCCTTTATCAAACAGGAGTAAAGGGTGAGAGCTTTTAGCTCTTGGGTGTGCTGTGCTTTTTGTTTTGCTTTTCTATTTCTCATTTTTTATCAACACATAAAGAGAAACAGCTACCTTTGTTATTTGATCTGTTCCTCCTCACGGTGCGAATCCTCGGATCGCACACTCAATTAGGTTGCGTCTTGTTACGCATGGTCAAAAATTGACCACATAGGATCCCGACTTACTGGCATACCGCGGGGAGGGGGGGGAAGGGGGGGTAAATTGGTGCTCCGGGGGGGGGGGGGTTTTCTCCTTTTCTGGAGTGTTTGGGGACTCACGGCACCTCTCCTATTTTTGGGGGGGTGATAGTGGGTGGGAGAGGGGCGAGAATACGTGTAACCAAGGGAATAAAATTAGGGGGAAGAACCTTGGGACAGAAATGCAGGAAATCAAAATCACCTTGCTCAATGTTAGGGGATTGTCCACACCTGAAAAACGAGTGCGTCTACTGGCGGACATGAGACGAAATCGGACACAGATACTTTTCTGCCAGGAAACGTACTTTAAAAAGGAAGCAACCCCAAAATTACAGAATAAAGATTTCCCTTGGTCATATCACGCCCCCACCCCCATCCCTAAGTCGAAGGGGGTAAGCATTATTATAGCTAAAGAGATATCATGGACATTTCTTGAAACACGTATTGACCCACAGGGAAGATACCTGATGGTTAAGGGCAAGATTGGGGAAAAGATGATTACCTTGATAAATGTGTACTTCCCTAATCATAATCAAATCTAATTTTTAATGCTTATTGCACCAATTTTGTTAGACTTCCAAGAAGGGATAGTAATTATGGGCGGGGATTTTAATTACGCCCCAGAGCCAATATTAGACACCTCCCAAGGGACATCACACCTCTCATACGCTCGTTTAAAAAGACTTAGCAGGGAAATCACACTCCTTAATCTAGTCGACCCATGGCGAATTATGTATCCCAGCGAAAAGAACTATACGTATTTTTCCACGGTGCATAATAGATATTCTAGAATAGACCGCATTTTAATATCTTGGGGAGACTTACATAAAGTGGTAGCTACACAGATTGGATCTTTCTCCATGTCGGATCACTCTCCAATTCATATGACAATTGACTTTGACGTAGGTCCTGTAAAATTACCGTCATGGAGACTGAACGAATCGCTATTACAAGGATTAGAAACAAAAACAGAGATAGAGGCAGAATTAAGGAGGTATTTCCAAGAAAATCAAACACCACAAGTGACACCATCGAGCATATGGGAGGCACATAAATGTGTTATCAGGGGAGTACTGATCAAAATGGGAGCAAAACGGAAGTGAGAAAAGGAAGAGAAGATCTCTGAGCTGTTAACACGGATAGAAGTTTTGAGTGCCAATCATAAGAAATCAGTGGCAATGGAACATCTGATGCCTCTCACCGCGGCCAGGGAAAAACTGAATGAGCTACTCTTTGAGAAGGCTATTCGAACTAAAGTGTCACAAAAAAGCCATTATTACGAATACTCTGACAAACCGGGTACTATGCTGGCTAGAGCATTAAGGGGACCCCAGAAAAGGACGGTAATAGCACAAATACAAACAAGAGGGGGACAAATGAAACATGGATCACCAGAAATAGCGGAAGAATTTAGCAGATTTTATCAAGAGTTATATGACATCGCCTCATCGGAATCAGCTGGTAGGGGGGATGCTGGCGTCGATGAGGCGATTAAATATATCAGAACTACAGATATGCCCTCCCTGAAGGAAGACCAAATTTCAGCATTAGAGGGGAAGATAACAGAGGAAGAGTTAAAAACAGCAATATCGCAAGCAAAACCACACAAAGCACCAGGTCCGGACGGCTTGACACTGATATATTATCAGAAGTTCTATACAAGTTTAAAGACCCCTTTATTAGATCATTTGAACTACATTGGGGAGGGAGTGAAAGTACCATTAGATTCCTTGCGAGCTTATATCACATTGATTCATAAAGAGGGGAAGGACCCAGCGGTGTGCGGGAGCTACCACCCAATATCTCTATTGAACTTAGACACAAAACTGTTTTCTAAAATACTGGCTAATCGGATTCTCCCTTACATACCGCAACTAATTCATTACGACCAGGTCGGCTTCGTCCCCACAAGAGAAGCAAGAGATAATTCCACTCGAACAATCGATGTGATAGATGGTATGCGAGCCCGGAGAATCCCGAAGATGCTTCTTTCAGTAGATGCAGAAAAAGTGTTTGACAGGGTGGCATGGAATTTCATCCGAGCCACCCTGTCACACATTGGCCTGGGAACATGGATGACGACATCTATTCTGGCATTGTACTCTAATCCCACGGCGGCGGTGAGAGTGAATGGCTGGTGTTCGAATTTTTTTCATATAAAAAACAGCACTAGACAAGGTTTCCCTCTATCGCCACTGATTTTTATATTGGCTCTAGAACCCTTTTTATGTAAGATCCGTCAAAATTCTGAAATAGAAGGAGCACAAATGGGCAGGGGACAGCATAAAGTGGCAGCTTATGCAGATGATCTTCTGTTCTACGTAACAAACCCTGACAGAACACTCCCGTCAATATTAGAAGCGATTCGAGAGTATGGAGAGGTCTCGTACTTTAAAATGAATATGTCTAAGTCGGAGGTACTGAACGTGTCAATACCAGGGAACAGGTGGAATTATATGAGAGCCTCTTTTCCATTTCAGTGGAAGAACAAATCAATAGTATACTTAGGGATCCATATCACAGCAGATCCTAGTGATCTATTTGAGACAAATTTTATTCCACTGATAAAATCTATTAAAGCAGACTTACAAAAATGGCAGACACTTGTTTTGTCTTGGTTTGGGAGGTGTAGCGTAGTAAAAATGAACGTATTACCAAGATTATTGTACATGATACAGGCTATTCCGATAGCAATCCCAATGACATTTTTTACACAGACTAGGGCAGTATTAAGGTCATTTGTATGGGCCAGAAAATCCCCGCGAATTGGCATACAGACTTTAACCTTACCGAAGGTGAGAGGAGGTGTGGGTCTACCAGATCTAATGTGCTACTACAGGGCTGCAAATTTAATGCGAGTGTTAGACTGGCACTGTAACGGGGAATATAAGCAGTGGGTGCAATTAGAAAAGGAGATCATGAATTCTGCAACTATCTTAGCTACATGGACTCCTATATCGAAAGATGACAAGATATATCTACATCCGACGATCGGGGCGACATTAAGCGAAATGGCCAAAGTACAGAAGCATAGCTCAGTGGCACCAGCAATATCACCGATGACACCCCTGGCAGGTAATGCCAATTTTCCCCCAGGGAGTTCTAACGCTAAAATCATAGGATTAATCAAGGGGGGCAGGGTCAGATTATGTGATATGTGGACCCAGAGGGAACCTCCGACGACGACAGAAATGTTATCTTGGCCAGAAGGAAACTTAGACATGTTCAGTGCTTACCAGATTAGACACTATTTAAAACAAATACAAAGGAAGGGATATACTCCACGACAGGGCTGGGACAAGGTAATTTGGTGCCCAGGGCGAAGATGGCAAACTGCGCCCCCCCCCCCCCCCCCCGGTCCCCAATCCCGTCCCCAATCCCATCCTGGGTGTAATATAAGAATCAATGTAGTTTCAAAACAAGAAAATACTTAAAACAATACAAATTCAATTAGGTTTAATGCGATAGAAACAGAGTTCACTCACACATTTTAATTATATGTATTTTTATTGGAGGCACTTAAAGTGCTTATAGAAAGGCCTGTTAACTGTTTTTTCTGTCAGGGCCCATGCGAACATACTAAAGTTTTCGGTTTTGCATTAATTTTGTGTGAGGTAGTGCCACAATACCAAATATTCACAAAATGCAAAAACAAAAAGTATCACAAACTTCTCAACCAACATACATGGCCTTCAACAAAAAAGGACCATCAATACAAACTATAATACGTAAAAGTGCAAAATCAAGGGATTACACTAATATTTCTCACTGAAACATATAAAACTTTAAACTGTAATCCTTCCTGAGGTAGTCAGTGCCCCAACCAATACAAAATATTCATATAAATATGAAAAGTGCAAAAAAGAACAAACCTTTATCAAACAACATACATGGCCTTCAGCAAAAAAGGAACCTTCAATGCAAAATATTATTATATAAAAGTGCAAAATCAAGGTATTACACCAATATTTCTCACTGAAACATATACCAGTAACTGTCAAATATAATACTTCCTGAGGTAGCCAGTTCTCCAGTATAAATTATTCATATAAATATGAAAAGTGCAAAAAAAGAACAAACAAAAAACATTTCTCCACCAACATACATGGCCTTCAACAAAAAAAGGACCATCAATACAAACTATTAATACGTAAAAGTGCAAAATCAAGGGATTACATTAATATTTCTCACTGAAACATATATAACTTTCAACTGTAATCCTTCTTGAGGTAGCCAGTGCTCCAATACAAAATATTCATACTTAATAAATATTTCTGTAAAGTTCTGAAAACAATCCATTCTCAGACTCATCCGGTTCCCCCATAGAGGACAGCGGGGATCTGACAGCTCCGTCTCTGCACACAGAGTGGAGACGGAGCTGTCATCCGCCTGCTTAGCGGGGATCGATCCTCCCCTGAGCAGAACGACTCCGTCGGCGGGTGCGGACCATATGAAAGGACCCTAAGATCACCAACTTGATGGTGTAAAAACAACTCCTAAAAATTCTACAGTACCGTATATACTCGAGTATAAGCCGAGACCCCTACTTTTACCACAAAAAGATGGGAAAAATCATTGACTCGAGTATAAGCCTAGGGGGAGAATGCAGGGCGGCGGGCATGGTACAGGAGAATGCAGGGTGACTGGCATGGTGCAGGAGAATGCAGGGTGACTGGCATGGTGCAGAAGAATGCAGGGCGGCGGGCATGGTGCAGGAGAATGCAGGGTACTGGCATGGTGCAGGAGAATGCAGGGTACTGGCATGGTGCAGGAGAATGCAGGGCGGCGAGCATGGTACAGGAGAATGCAGGGTACTGGCATGGTGCAGGAGAATGCAGGGTACTGGCATGGTGCAGGAGAATGCAGGGCGGCGAGCATGGTGCAGGAGAATGCAGGGTACTGGCATGGTGCAGGAGAATGCAGGGTACTGGCATGGTGCAGGAGAATGCAGGGTACTGGCATGGTGCAGGAGAATGCAGGGTACTGGCATGGTACAGGAGAATGCAGGGTACTGGCATGGTGCAGGAGAATGCAGGGTACTGGCATGGTGCAGGAGAATGCAGGGTACTGGCATGGTGCAGGAGAATGCAGGGTACTGGCATGGTACAGGAGAATGCAGGGTACTGGCATGGTACAGGAGAATGCAGGGCGGCGGGCATGGTACAGGAGAATGCAGGGCGGCGGGCATGGTACAGGAGAATGCAGGGTGACTGGCATGGTGCAGGAGAATGCAGGGTACTGGCATGGTGCAGGAGAATGCAGGGTACTGGCATGGTGCAGGAGAATGCAGGGTACTGGCATGGTACAGGAGAATGCAGGGTAATGGCATGGTACAGGAGAATGCAGGGTACTGGCATGGTGCAGGAGAATGCAGGGTACTGGCATGGTGCAGGAGAATGCAGGGCGGCGGGCATGGTACAGGAGAATGCAGGGCAGCGGGCATGGTGCAGGAGAATGCAGGGTACTGGCATGGTGCAGGAGAATGCAGGGTACTGGCATGGTACAGGAGAATGCAGGGTACTGGCATGGTACAGGAGAATGCAGGGTACTGGCATGGTGCAGGAGAATGCAGGGTACTGGCATGGTGCAGGAGAATGCAGGGTACTGGCATGGTGCAGGAGAATGCAGGGTACTGGCATGGTACAGGAGAATGCAGGGTACTGGCATGGTACAGGAGAATGCAGGGTACTGGCATGGTGCAGGAGAATGCAGGGTACTGGCATGGTACTAGAGGATCCGGGGTTGTGGGCATACTACAGGAGATGCAGTGCTGTGGGCATGGTACAGGTGGACCATGCCCGCAGCACTGCATCCCTTGTAGTGTGCCCGCAGCCCTGCATAATGGCAGGTAGTGAAGCTGTTTCACTTACCTGTTCCAGAGGCGCCTTCATTTTAAAAATGGCGCCGCCCCGCGCCGACACGTCATTGCGCACGCGCCGCCGCCGCTCGTATACTTTCGGCTATTCCCGGCCTCTCCCGAGCGCCGCCGCCGCCGGTGACACGTATGCGACGGGTGGCGCCATTTTTAAAGCTTAAGCCCGTCGGAGCGGACAGGGAATTTTTTTTTTTTTTCCTTGACTCGAGTATAAGCCAAGGGGGACGTTTTCAGCACAAAAAAATGTGCTGAAAAACTCGGCTTATACTCGAGTATATACGGTACTTTTTACTGTAGTACAATATATCCGTACAATACATTTACTAAACTTACTTTACTTGTTTTTGTGATGCTGCAGTCAGTAACCCTTTCTGGACTTCTGTTCAGGAAATGCTGAATGCATTTGACTAAAAGAAAAAAATATATAAACTATTTTATTTGAAAGATGACATTGACATCTTATGCTGGCAGCTACCTTCTTTAGCTCCCCCCTTAGTATTTCCAGTGCTTCCACAGTGTTATTTTAAACCTGTTCAACCTTCATGGGTTAGGTCTCTTTCACACGGTCCGCCTCCGTAGGCGGATCCGTGCTGCTCAGCGGGGATCGATCCGCCGATCCCCGATGAGCTGGGGGATGACAGCTCCGTCTCCGCACTGTGTGTGGAGAGGGAGGTGTCAGAGCCCCACTGCTCTCTATGGGGAATAGGATGAGAGCGGCCCCTGGATGGATGGAAAATAGGGTTTCCATCCATCCACCCATCCAGATTTCATGGACAGGATCGGATATGGATGGCAGCGGGTGTCAGTGGTGGTGTCTCTGCTGACATCCGTTGCTCCATAGAGATGCATGGAGGATCCAATCAAATCCGCCTTAAAAACTGACAGACGGATCTGATCGGATCACCTGTGTGAAAGGACCCTTAAAGTTAAAATGTTGAGGACTGACTGAAGAGCAAGTAGGAGTAAAATAATCCCCTTTGCTCCACTAACAGTACCTCCCAGCATTGATGTCAGCAGATGCAATAATATTCCCCAACATTGATGGAAATGTTTGCAAAAGGAAACCCCAACATTGAAGTTTGTAGAAGCAATATTTTAACCCCTCACTCTGCCACATCTACCCCCCCCCCCCCCCGGCTCTGTTTGACTTAATTTGTAAAAATGCAGCTTGAGAGAATTATTGTATTGCCCCTAGTCACTGCTGCATTAGTGGCACCAGTGTCAGTGTGAATTCAACAGTTCTGGACCCAAAGTATTTTCCCCCTTAATAACCAGGCCATTTTGTGCGATTCGGCACTGCATTACTTTAACGGACAATTGCGTGGTCGTGCGACACTGTACATAAACTAAATTGATGTCTTTTTTTTCCCACAAACAGAGCTTTCTTTTGGTGGTATTTGATCACCTCTGCAATTAAATGTTTTTGCGCTATAAACAAAAAAAGAGCGACAATTCTGAAAAAAAATATATATATATTTTTCACATTCTGCTATATAACATTCCCAATAAAAAGAATTAAAAAATCTAAATATTTTAACATTTTAGGCCAATTTGTTTTCTGGTACATATTTTTGTTAAAAAAAAAAAAAAAAAAAAAAAATCGCAATAAGCGTATTTTGATTGGTTTGCGCAAAAGTTATTGCGTTTACTAACTAAGGGAAAGATTTCTGTCATTTTTGGTGTTTTTTTTTTTAATGAGTAATGGCGGCGATCTGCAATTTTTTTGCGGTACTGCGACATTGCGGCGGACAGATCGGACCCTTGACTGACATTTTTGACACTTTTGGGGTTACCAGTGACATTACTACAGTAATCAGTGCTATACATATGCACTGTTACTGTAAAAATGACACTGGCAGGGAAGGGGTTAATTTTATTGGAGAGGGAGGGGTTAATGTATGCCTGGTGCTTACTGACGTGTGTGGGGGGAGGTGACTGAGTGACACAAGGACAGATCGCATGTTCAGCTATGCTGAAACCTGCAATCTGTCCCTGCCTGTCACATAGGAGATCCGCCCGCTTTGTTTACACAAGCAGGTGGATCTCCACACTCGATCCCCGACGATCGGGGAAGAGCAGCGGCGATCACCACCGCTCCTCCCCTGGCCCGACTCCCGCTGTGACTGAATACAGCGGGAGCGAGCCTCCGGCGGTGCCGCCGAGAAAGGGGAGTGTCTGGCGACGTAGGTCTACGTCGCCAGACGATAACGAACCACTTTGCCGCAGTAGAGCTCGAGTGAGCAGACAGCAAGTGGTTAAAGGTCAGGGAGTAGCAGCACTAAATAATACTAAACTAAATAATAATTGACCTGCTCTCAGCCCAACAGAGCCCCCCCCCCATCCCACCCTAATATAAATAGTTGACCTCATCTCAGACAGACCCCACCCTAATCTCAGCCAGAACCCCCCCTTCCCCCCCCCCCATCTAAAGAGTTTACCTGCTCTGAGCCAGAGAGACCCCCCCCCCCTCAGCCAGAACCCCCCCCACTAATCTAAAGAGTTTACCTTCTCTCAGCCGCCCACCCAGAACCCCCCTCCCTTCCCCCACTAATCTAAAGAGCTGACCTGCTCTCAACCACACAGACCCCCCCCCACACAGAACCCCCCCCCCCCCTGAGCTGAGGCTGAGGGGGGGGTCTCTCTGGCTCAGAGCAGGTAAACTCTTTAGATTAGTTTCCCCCACTAATCTAAAGGGTTTATCTGCTCTGAGCCAGAGAGACCCCCCCCTCCCCCCCTCACACTAATCTGAACTTCTGAAGAGTTTACCTGCTCTAGACTCAGCCAGACAGACCCCCCATCCCCCTCCATCTGAATGGTTCACTTCACCAGGGCAGGCAGGCTTCACTCACGCTGCTGCTGCTGCTGCTGCAGACAGGCAGACAGTGCCAGGCTGTGGATGTGGATTTCTTTTCTGCTTTCAGTTCCTCGAGGTAGTGGCTGAAGGCTTCAGCAGAAGCGTCAGTGCGTGACGTCACGGCGACGGCCGGGACAGACTACAGAGCGCCTGTCAGGAGGAGGGATGTTTTCTCCCTGACACTGACAGAAGAAGTAGAAGAACAGACGGCTTCAGGCTGTGCCGAGTGCGCTCCTCCTGCACTCGGCACAGCAGGCAGATAGCGGCTGGCGGCCAGCATTAATCTACACTTACTCACAGTCACAGTCAGCACAGTGTATGAAAGAACTCGTTTGCCAGTAGTGGCGCCCCCCCTCTCTCCAGTAAATGTTAGCGCCCAGGGCACCCGCCCCTTTTGCCCCGCCCTTGTACCGGCTCTGCTCCACGACCACTAACTCCATTTGAGACCCTGTGCAGAGAAGGGGTTAGAATACCACATGCATTATCATATATGTATGCGCTCTTGGGGACATCACAGGAGGGGAGACCACCTAAATTCATACAAAATTGGGAAAGAGAGTTAGAGATACCCCTAAATCAGCAACAAGTAAATAAAATTCTAAGATTGACACATAAGGCATCGATATCAAGCAGATACCAAGAGATATAAAATCCTAGCCAGATGGTACCGCGTACCAGCAAAGCTGCATAGAATGGATAGAAAACAACAGGATAGATTCTGGAGATGTGGAGAGGAGGGCGGAACGATGCTACACATTTTTTGGGAGTGTCCATCGATAAGGGGTTTCTGGGACGAAGTAGCTCATATAACCGAAAATTTAACATTGACTAAGATACGGGAGGATCCCGTGCTATGTTTACTACATGGCACGAGGAGCTCGGTCAAGAAATATAGGAACTCCTTATTGATACACCTCCTGAATGCAGCAAAAGCTTGTGTACCAGCTGTATGGAGGCAAACACATCCACCTACAGTGCAATTATGGTTTGCCAAAATCAGGGAAATATATAGGATGGAAAAGTTAACAGCAGCTCGTTTATGTATGGAAGAGCGATTCAGGTTAAGATGGCAGGCATGGTCCCATTTTACGTGTTCAGAGGATTATTTAAGATTGATAAGTTAGAGGAGGTGCCGTGAGGACGGGACGCTCGAGGAGGTTGGATAGGAGAAAAGGATAATGGGGGTGGGTGGAGAGTAGGGGGGTGGGAGGGGTGGGGTCGGGGGGGGTTTTCTTTTTTTTTGGGTGTCTCTCCCAGACACCCCTCTTCGCGGTGTGAGGGATCTTTAGGAGGCCTGACGAGTAAAGTCAGGAGGGATATTATGTAATGTATATAAGGTGTATATAATGTAATAATGTGTTGGAATGTTTGGGAGGAAGCAAAGTATTTATGTTTGGTATGGAGTACGGTTCCTCTCCCCACTTTAAAAGGTAATAGGGTATGGGGGGGGGGGAGGGGGGTTTCACAGGGGATTTTTTTTGTATGTTTCACTTTCCCTTCGCTGATGAGGAGAGGGGTCATATATTGCTCACTTAAACTTCCTTATTAGGAAGTCTTACAGGATGGAACACGGTGTGAGTGGAATCCCCCCTTTGTGCTTGAGGAGCTTAGGGGGGGAAGATCACGAATAAACGTGTATCCTTCCCTTAATTATAATTTTTTTTTTTCTCTCTTTTTGCACACAGAGTGCGGTCACAATCCGAGACAAGTATGATATGGTTTGGGGTCTGAATAAATATTGGTAATATTTTTTTTCCTTCTCTGCTTTTTCTTTTGATTGGAGGAATTTTTACACTGTGGATGGGGTGTGGTTTCTGGGGAGGGATATGTGTGTTGCATTTTTTTCACGTACAATTTTTTTTTTATTATATCTTTTTGACACAATAGGGGGGACAATGGGGGGGGGGGAGGGGCCGGGAGAGTTTATGGATTATGAATGTCTGTAAGTAATAATATGTAATGTATTGAAAACAATAAAAATTTTTGAATTAAAAAAAAGTACAGAAGTGTGTAGTCATCCAAGCTGGGGTCGAGTCTAGAAGTGGGTAGTCTGTCGATGCCGGGTCGTCTGCCGATGCCGGGTCATCTAGCGATGCGGGGTCGAGAGCCAGGAGAGTCGTCAGCCAAGCCAGGTCATATACGGAGGTACATGGAGAACAGAAGACTTCTAGCAGACAAAGTCAGGTGTGCAGCATCATCACTGTGCGACGCCCAGGCAGCAGGCAAGTGACGATGCAATCAGAGTCTATAAGAGGCAGCATTCTGCACATGTCCAAGATGGCTGCCAACAGGAGGGCAAGGTAAGACCTTGACACTTTTTTGACCAACAGAAGAATGAAAACTACATTTTCCACAACACTGTAACCTAACAGAGCCAGGAAAAGCATTAGATAAATTCCTCTTTAAGGTGTCCTCAAAAGATTTTATCTTCTGCTCCCTTTGTGGGGACGGGATGAGCTCTAAGGCTTTCCCCTTGTAACAGTGTTTGAGGAGGGTTTTTTCGCTGCAGCAGATGGGGCAGAAGAATTTGCTAGCTATATTCTCCAGCTGGTGGTGTGCTACCGGCAGATACTGGCCTGCCCTATACCATCATCCCTTTCAGTGGAGGCTTCTGAGGGGTCATGAGGTATAGCAGGGGTAAAAAAAAAAAAGTAGGGGTAGACTGAAGTGAGTAAGGAGGAGGAATAGAATTGAGTACCTTTTGTGTGGCTTTCAGGTGCTAACTGGCTGAGTGGTGGGAGGTTAAATGTCTTGTCTAGCATGTAGTACCCACATTGCTGGTGTTTTTGCCACACTTGATGGGCTTGAAACAAAGTTTGCAAATTGCAACAGTGAGATCGGCTGCACATGTGCTAAAAAAGGCCCAGACAGTTGAGCTGTGGGAAGTGGGCCGGGAGATAACAGCTCCACAATGTGATGTGAATGTGCTCTTTACTCTTCAATGATGGCTGCCTCGTTGGGGTTGTGCCTCACCCTCACTTTCCTCCTCTGCTCTATCCGGTATCCACATCACATCAGTGACCTCATCATAATCATCTCCTCCATCCTCATTAGACATCGTGCCAATAGGCTGTGGCTGAGGGAACATGACTGACTAACTCCCTAGTAGCACTGAACAGAGCCCTGTTCTATCTCTCTCCATGACAATATAACTGCAAATGGCCACTATTAAAATAATACTTTTATAACGTGGGGTGTGACTAAGAGCAATGAACTAGGATTGGATAGAGTTATCATGACAGCATCCAATCATTGCTCTGACAGTGCTATGTGCCCTGATTGAGCAAAGCTTTCATTGCTTCAGCCAATCAAGGCTTCAAATGCACTGTGCCGCGGCGCAGTGCATTGTGGTCGTTCGGTGGGCTGAACAAACGGCCAATAATTTGGGTGTTTGTTGAACCGGCCAACAGCCAATATTTGGCCCACACTCATGCTTGGACTGAACTATTCACCCATCCCTACTCAGGACTTATAAGAGACTGCCACATGTAGCCAGTTCTCTCTGAAGATCGTGTTGTGCCAAGTCTTCAATCCCTTCCCTAGGAGACCTCCTGAGAGTCAGGCTGGTGAGAAATAGTCATGAGGAGGAATGTTAGCCTGAAGGACTGAGGGACTAGGGAAAGGGGCTGCTGCAGCTAGGTGGGTTGACAATGCCTCAATAGGTGGTGCTGGTACCAGCAGCCACAAGAGGAGTAATGAAAGCTGATCACTGTTATTTCTACACAACAAGGGGCTTCGAGTTCCTGCCTGCAAAGAGCCATTGCTAAAAATCTGAATGTGCTTGTCAGATATTCAAACAGGGATTTAGCTGGGGTCTGCAAGTAAGTGTGTGCTGGAGGAAGAAGCTGGAGCTGTATATAGACTGAATATAGAGACTGTATATAGGAAGAGTGTCCCTGAAGATGTTACTGAAGTTTTGCTAAAGTCAAGTGGGAATCCCATAATTCCCCATCCCCATCTAAGTTATTAACCCTCAAAAAAACACAAAATGAAAGCTGCGGACTGTATTCTGTCTCTGAGCGCCTGTGAAAATGTGGTGTGCCTGGCTGTGCAGGGTGGGGGATCCCACTTATTGTGGCTCCTTAGGGGTGCTCTATACTAAAAAGAAAGAGGTTCTGTAAAACAAAATGATAATGATTTTGGTAATATGTGCTCCACAGATTTACAGAGAGAGTAACTCCAATGTTTTAAATAAAGTGCAAAAGGGTTTGGAACTTCTGTCTGGTTGTCATAATTTAAGGATGTAGGGGGGAGATGCTTGACCTGGAAATAATTAGTTCATGGTTGTTAAGGTAAGTCCATATTGTAGAGCAGAATGGCTAGGCTTCTCTCTAAAAACACAGGGGCCACAATAGTGCCTATACCATTGAACAATGGTATAGGGAGAATATTAGAGCAACAACAAAGGTATAGGGGTCCAAATGTATTTAGTTAATCACAGAAGTCTAAACAGGAATGTTTTGTTTCCATCTTTACCTCCTGTCCTAGTGGTAATGTTGTCACTATGACAAGTTGTGAGGAGATTTCTCCAATAGCGATATTAAAAACAGTTGACAGAGCCACAAAACTGTCTATATGTATGATTGTTCTGTTTCTTCTTAGCCTTCACAATTCTTTATGTTACTGAGCATGTATATCAGGTCTGTTATGAAGTAGAATGCTGTATATTTGCTATCTTGGAACTATATTTTTGTAATTGAATTGTACCTCATTGTTTCTTTGCTCATATTGAGCGTTTTGATAACTGTGTCAAAGTTTTATATCTTTTTCAATAAAAAGAGTTAAAAAAAAAAACAGTTGACAGAGATTTCAACCCTTGCTCCACTCCTGGTTAAATAACTTTCCTCCTGATTTCTTTACCAAAATGTAACTCTTTCCCTCACCTATTCAAGAAAAGAGAGAGAAAGTTTGGGCTTTAGTTCAACTTAGCTAAATGCCTTTTTTTTTTTGTTTTTTGTTTTTTTTTTTTTACAGGAACTACTGATTTTAACAGCTCCTAGCATTTATTTGCGGGGTGAAAAAAATTCACAGATTTTTGGACTACTTTGAACTGGAAACAGTAATTTTTAGACTAAAAGGTTTGGAAAAAATAACTTTCCTTTTGGTGGCTAAATTATGTCATTGTATTCTCAGTTGTAATTTTTGTTACTAATCTGCCTACTTCTATTTTTTTTATAAACACAAAGAAAATTGAATCTCACATAGCCATAAAGGGCAATGTAGTGAGAGGAAACACCAATATTCATAAATGTTTGTACACAAGTGAAATATTGTAAATTAAATAAAATCGAATACATTTAAGACTGTCACTATTTCTTTCCAGATAGCCCCAGCATTCCATATCATACATATAGTCCAAGTCTCATGAAGAAACAAAGGAAAAACAGAAGGGAAGAACTTAGGCTGATGTTCAATGCCAAGGTATAGAGCTCTGTGTACAGTAGATACTTAAAGCGGAGTTCCGGCCACAAAAAAAATTTTCAATGAAAATACCCCCGGGACAGTCAGGGCTAGCACATTCCACAATGGATAGCCTCTGATCTGTCCCGGGTCGCACTTACCTTTTAGAAGAAATACTTACCTTGAAAATTTCTTCTCCAGCGCTGCCATCTCGGATGAGGGCAGCTGAAGCCAGCGCGTCCTCTTCTGTGTCCTCTTCTGTGTCCTCTTCTCCCAGAATGCCCTGCACCGGCCCCGCTCGTCACTTCAGGTGTGCGCGCGTCATCCCTCCACAGCTTCTGGGCATGCCCAGAAGCTGTTTAGCAGGGAATGCGGCGCCGCACTGCAAGTGACGAGCGGGGCCGGTGCAGGCGCATTGATTCCTGGGAGCAATGATGTTCAACTCCCAGCAATCAATACAAAGAGGAAGTGACGACGCGGGCCGCGGCCGCAGAGGGAGGAAGTGGAAGAAAGGTGAGTATTTTTTTCTGCAATAACAAGGTAAGTAAAAAAAAAAAAAATAGTAATTATCCATTTCTTTTTCAGGTGACTAGCAGCAAGCGGATGGCCCAAAATCGACTATGTCGATTTTGTGGCCGGAACTCCGCTTTAAAGGAAAAAGGAGGATTCTCAAGGTATAGTTTTGTTAAATAATAATCAGTTTATATATTTTTTATATCTTTTTTAGTTTGTTTTTAATACATTTTTTCATAATCAGTAAGGTTGTACATTCTGAGTCTTCATTATAAGGAGAGGATAGCAGCTTGATGTAACCATTTTTTAAATTTATCTTATATCTTTATTAGTAATGACTGTAGGCAAGTTGACTTTTTGCCAGCTATGACTAATATTTCAGATTTTTTTTTAAACCTATAACATTTGAGAACTTATGAAAAAGACTAATCTTACACCATTCTAGCAAATGTCATCTCTGAGCCTGAGGCCACTGATGTCATTCAGGCCCTGGGCTGAATCACGCTTTTCTCTGATAAAGAGTGAGTCATCAGAAACAGGTTACTAGCTATGTTATTATTCAACCAATTAAAAAGCTGAAATTTTATTTCTACTCCTAAAATCCATACTTTGTAACAGCATATGTTATTATGTAACTAATAATTACAGAATATGCTAAACCAACATTTCACATTCCTGATATGTGCCTGCAGTACACTGTATCTGTATGAAAAAGCATTCTGTTCTCTTTGTATAGCTTTTTTTGAATGACATCCCTGGTGTTCCTGCCAGTCCTTCTGCTTTCCTATTAAAACTGACCATAGCACAGCATGGTAAGTTTTCTGGCTGTGCTGAGAACTTAGCCTACTCTCCTCCATTGATCAGACATGCACTGACACACCCAACAACCAGAATGTGTGAACTGTGTACTTGCCAAAACATTTTTGTTCATCCTCAAACCATTTATGTGGCCCAGGCTCCCCCAGCTTCCTTAATTGCAGTTTAGCAAGCCAAAGACAAACCCTCAGCCTGTGGATTGGACAATGAAGAAGCAGGATGCTTTCCTGTGATTTGCCCTCCTATAGGCATGTTCACAATGTTAGACTGACAGCTCTGCACAAATCGTTAGAGCCTTGATTGGTGAAGAATGCTGCCCTTCTGAAAGCCACCTGTTACTATGAAGGAGTTTTTAGAAAGCTAACATAAATACATATGTAATTAAAAATAAGTTAAAATGGAACTTTAGTCAGAAAATGAAGTCCTGCTAGAATACTTCCGGTTGGCCCATTTTTGCAGGTATAGCTATGTAAAACATAAAAAATAAGTCTCTATACTGTTTAGAATCCAGCAATACACTGTTTCACCTTGCTCTGCACATGCCCAGTTGCTCTCCATTTTTGGACATTTTATTTAGGCACTGCTGAGTTTGTGGAGGCAGATCTGCTGACAGCCTTAAAGTGGAATTAAACCCTCCTATCCTTTTAAAGCTAAGGAACCTGCTTCTGTTTGATCTGCAACTGATCAGTTATGACTCCAGCCATTTGATGGTTAGACAGTTTGGATGAGGACACAAGCAAATGTGACAATTAGTAATCCCAGCATGCCAGGCAGGGCCGGATTAACATAGGGCTATTGGAGCTGAAGCACCAGGCCCCCTCCCTTAAGATAGGCCCATCCAGCCAGCAGCATGAGCCTGATTTCTCCTGTCCATAAACGTCTATGGGACAGGAGAAGCTGTTTGTAAATGTAGGGGTGGCTGGCTGCACCTGGGTTGGCTCAGTGTGAATATTACAGTGTCACAGAGCACAGTCCCCCCTGCACAAATGGAAGAGGAGAGAGGGTGGATTGGCTCTGCCTTCTCCCGCCCCTCTCCCTCTGTGCCCGCACACACCAGTCCATGCAGTGAAGTGAAGGAGCTGTGTGGGTGGGAATTTATACAGAGAGCAGCCGACAGATACAACATGAATAAGATATGTGTGAGTGATAAGCCTCCAGGAACCATCCATATGTAAGCTCAGTGACTGGACTCTTCCTCCTGCCTCCTTTTTTCTCTCCCTCTCCCTCTTTTTTAACTTTTTCTCCAGCTTTAGCTGTTAAAACTGCAGCCAAAGTGTTTAGAATTGTGTCATCAGCCTATGGTAGTGCTCAGTGCTTTGTGCGTTTAAGTGGGTTCACACTGATTTGCTATGGTTTGTCCCATTGCTTGTGTATCTGCAGTTTTCCTGCGTTAAAGCCACAGTCTTATTGATTCCTATTAGGTTGCATGTTTTTTCTGTATTTTCTGAAAGCACAACAAAATTCCTGAATGCTGCATCTTTGGTACACTTTCAGAAAATGCAGCAAAAACAACCTAATAGAAATCAATAGGATCGCAGCTAAAACTGCAGGTAAAACGCAGGAAACTTCGGATACACAAACATTGCGGCCAAACTGCAGCACACTAGTGTGAACCCAAAGGCTTGTACACACTTGCAGCTGGCACTGTCACTAAACTGAAAAGTGACCGGCAGTGAGGAGGTGATATCCTACCTCTTCACTGCATGTTTTACCCCCCAAATGCCAATTCCTGCAGATAATAGTATGGTTCACTTTGAACTCCACCTTATTTCTGTCGCTCTCTTTAGGTATTCAGTGTGCTCTCATCTTATTTTCTACACATGCAATACCTAAAAAAAAGGAATTGAAATAAGGTGGAGTGCAGAGTGAGTTTCTACACTTAAGCGGAGCCCTTCACAGAACATTTTAAGACATTGGTAAAGTATAACTAAATGCAATTTTTTTTTCTAGTTTGTTGATAGAGTAGAGAGGGATTAGATCCTCTGTCAGGTTTCCATAACTGCCTATGGCCCTGTTAGGGAGATTTACCCTTTCTTTTTGTCTCTATTTGTCCTGTTTACTGTTATCATCACATGTGGAAGTAAATGAAAACCCTATATTTTGGGTGTCCCCAGAGCAGGAATAGAGGGGAAATCATCCAATGGTGACACAAGTTCTGGTGACAACCAGGGATTCCCTTACTTTGGAGGGATTTTCTCTCACTTCCTGTTTGGCTATGGGACAGAAAGTGAAGAGAAATCTCAATGGGACACAGATTGGAAAAAAAGCTGATGGGTATGAGCCTTGTTTCAGACTATTGCAAACACAGACATCGCATGCGATTTGCACCACATTGCTATGCAGATCACATGGGATGTCTATGCAATGCAAATTCAGCCATACATTTTGTATGGCTAAACTTCCATTGCATTCCCAAGAAAATGCTGCAGGAACCTTTTTTCCCCGCACTGGAATTGGATCCCATGCGATCCAATTCCTGTCCAAATTCGATCTGCAAACCAATCTGGTGTCATTACCTTTGTTTTGACACCGGCAGCTGTTCGCAGAGCGGAGTGTGAACTGCCTGCGGGGAAATGCAATGCGGGAACCCGCACAGGAATGGCGGTGGCTCCCGCATTGCAGTAGTGTGAACTCAGGCTAACCCCTCCTTACTCTATCCAAAAAAATAAATAAAATAAAAGCTTTCTCTTTGGTTACACTTTAAACCCAGAGACTGGCGGCCTTTTACTATTAGTAGGAATAGTATTGCACATAATATCAGAGATATACAGAACTTCAGTTTTGGGTGGAGTAATATTTTCTATATTGCAATATTGTTTGATACACAGGATTTAAAATGTCCTTTTATTAGGGTTTACATCTCCCCCACCCCCCTCGCTTCCTCCTCCCTGTCTCTCCCATCTTCTCCCTTATGGCACAATAGTAATGAGTATTATGTGGGTACAATGACGTTGGCATGAGTGTGCAGTGTATATAGTGACTAAGATTCTGTTTAAAGTGGAGTTCCACCCAAAAGTAGAACTTCTGCTTTAAGGCCTCCTGACCCCCTGATATGCCACATTTGGCATGTCCTTTTTTTTGAGGAAGTGGGTACCTAGATTTGACAGGTACCCACTCTCACTTCCTTAGCAAAAAATCATTTGTTTTTTTATTTTATTTATTTCCATAAAAAGGCCCACCAAAATCTTCAGCACCAGGCCCATGATGCTCTTAATCCGGCCCTGATGCCAGGAATATAACAGTTTTTTTTTAAACTGTTGAATCGATAGTTTTAGTTCCACTTCATGATTTACTGCTGTTCAGAGGCTTTGGGCTTCAGCAAAATGGCAGCCTTTAGCAAGGAGAAACAGGAGTAATACTGGAGGCAATTTACAGCACACACTAATCTTGGTAACATAATTATTAATGTGGATTGTATATCCCTTGCTAAAGAACATTATTTTTTATTAAGTTGTTCTGGGTATAGTTCCACTTTAATTTTTTGTTAGCAAACTCCTAACTGATACTTACAGTATCTCACAAAAGTGAGTACACCCCTCACATTTTTGTAAATATTTTATTATCTTTTCATGTGACAACACTGAAGAAATTACACTTTACTACAATGTAAAGTAGTGAGTGTACAGCTTGTATAACAGTGTAAATTTGTTGTCTTCTCAAAATAACTCAACACACAGCCATTAATGTCTAAACCACTGGCAGCAAAAGTGAGTACGTCTCTAAGTGAAAATGTCCAAATTGGGCCCAATTAGGCATTTTTCCTCCCCGTTGTCATGTGACTCATTAGTGTTACAAAGTCTCAGGTGTGAATAGGGAGCAGGTGTGTTAAATTTGGTGTTATCACTCTCACTCTCTCATAGTGGTCACTGGAAAGCCAACAAGGCACCTTATGGCAAAGAACTCTCTGAGGATCTGAAAAAAAGATTGTTGCTCTATGTAAAGATGGCTTAGGCTATAAGAAGATTGCCAAGACCCTAAAACTGAGCTGCAGCATGGTGGCCAAGACCATACAGTGGTTTAACAGGACAGGCCTCGCCATGGTCGACCAATGAAGTTGAGTGCACGTACTCAGCGTCATATCCAGAGGTTGTCTTTGGGAAATAGATGTATGAGTGGTGCCAGCATTGCTGCAGAGGTTGAAGGGGTGGGGGGTCAATCTGTCAGTGCTCAGACCAAACGTCACACAGTGGATCAAATTGATCTGCATGGCTGTCGTCCCTGAAAGAAGCCTCTTCTAAAGATGATGCACAAGAAAGCCCGCAAACAGTTTGCTGAAGACAAGCAGACTAAGGACATGGATTACTGGAACCATGTCCTGTGGTCTGATGAGACCAAGATAAACCTATTTGGTTCAGATGGTGTCAAGCGTGTGTGGCGGCAACTAGGTGAGGAGTGCAAAGACAAGTGTGTCTTGCCTACAATCAAACATGGTGGTGGGATTGTCATGGTCTTGGGCTGCATGAGTGCTGCTGGCACTGGGAAGCTACAGTTTATTGAAGCAACCATGAATGCCAACATGTACTGGACATACTGAAGCAAAGCATGATCCCCTCTCTTTAGAGACAGGGCCGCAGGGCAGTATTCTAACATGATAACGATCCCAAACACACCTCTAAGATGACAACTACCTTGCTAAAGAAGCTGAGGGTAAAGGTGATGGACTTGCCAAGTATGTCTCCAGACCTAAACACTATTGAGCATCAGTGGGGCATCCTTAAACAGGAATGCAAGGTCTCTAACATCCACCAGCTCCGTGATGTCGTCATGGAGGAGTGGAAGAGGACTCCAGTGGCAACTTGTGAAGCTCTGGTGAACTCCATGCCCAAGAGGGTTAAGGCAGTGCTGGAAAATAATGGTGGCCACACAAAATATTGACACTTTGGGCCCAATTTGGAAATTTTAACTTAGGGGAGTACTCACTTTTGTTGCCAGCGGTTTAGACATTAATGGCTGTGTGTTGAGTGATTTTGAGGGGACAGCAAATTTACACTGTTATACAAGCTGTACACTCACTACTTTATATTGTAGCAAAGTGTCATTTCTTCAGTGTTGTCACATGAAAAAATATAATAAAATATTTACAAAAATGTGAGGGGTGTACTCACTTTTGTGAGATACTGTAATTGTTTTATTTTAATATGTGCTGGGAGTTTGGACTCAAGTAGTTTAATTATTTTCATAGCATATTTTGTGAAGGTTACAAACATATCTAGCAACGCATGTCAGATCAGGTGGGTATCCATTCTAAATACAGTGGATATTAACATGAATGATGTGACTGATGGTTAATAGAATTTAATGCCACATTAGCATTTAACAAAACAAGTCTGTACTAGCTTGCTGCTCTTATACAACACCTCTCCTTACCATGAAGTGTGACTGACATTTGGTTATAAATGTCTGCTCATCTGACACTTCAAATCTTTGGGAACCTGCAATGAATTATGGGTTGGAAGCAGAAGATTTTTTATACCTGGTCGCACATAATATCAATGTACTTTCATCTGACACTTGAAATGTGGAATCCATTTAAAGAGTAAATGATAATGCATATTATATCAACTAGCCTTTTCTACTGAATAAGCCTAACAAAATGAATGTCCTTTTTACACACATAATTTCGCAACTGTCGAGGACTGTATGCTTCACACATTTCCGATGATTTTCTCATACAAATGTATGCTTTGATGTGCTTTGTGAGAATCATAATGTGAATTATCGCCAGGTAATTAACTATTTATTTTAGGGAACTTGCAAAAGTAAAAGTGAGCCAGCAAATGAAGGTTAAGCATGTTTTTTGTCTTGCATAGTGATTCATCTCAACAATCCCAGACTGCACAGATTAGATGCTTGTCAGGCAATTTAATTAAAAAAATGTCAGTAACCTTGTCTAGGCCTTTGTTTCACATTTGGATTCAGCTTTGTCATTTTAGGGAGTTCATACTTTATATGAATACAAAAAAAAAATATTTTTCAGAAAGGAGAAGTTCAGTTCTATCTTTGATACAAAGAAAATGGCAGTACATATTCTCATTGTACATGTTAGAGGGCACATTAAAGTGAACCTGTCACTTTCCCTATTCAGGGAAAGTGACATGTTCTCTTGATAACCCATCCAATCCCAGCCACCTTTCAGTTGATACCTTCCCTGTGCTCCCTCTTTGCACTGTTTATCTGTCAAAGTCCTAAGTTACAGTACCTGTGTAAATTCCATGTCAGGCTATGGTAGAGTTTACAAAGGGTTAGTAACCTTTCCTTACTCAGACTCTGTGGGCTGCATCATGCTCCCCTACAGCCATATGTATGGAACATTTTACAGGGCTCTGGCGCATACTGTAAATGGAGCAGTGGGAGAACGCAACACACAATGAAAATGAACAAGACACTGTTTAAAGAGGTTGTAAACCGATAATTTTTTTTTTCTTTTCTTTACATCCTGAAAGATAAAGACATAATGAGCTAGTATGCATCGCATACTAGCTCATTATCAAATACTTACCTTAGAACGAGCCCTCGCCGCGCCGCTCTCTTACCTCTATGACGGGCAACATGTACAGTCGCCCATCTTCCGGGATCACGGCATCCGGCCATCTTATTGGCCGGAGCCGCGGTGACGTCACAGGCGCGGGAGCGTCGGTGACGTCAGGCGCGGGAGCCGACGGTCATGGCACAGGGCTCTGAAGGAACGGCACGATCTGCCGTTCCTTCAGAGCGCATGCGCCAGTGACGTCACTGGCTGCATCAAATGTAAATATCTCCTAAACGGTACATGTTTAGGAGATATTTACAGTACCTATAGGTAAGCCTTATCATAGGCTTACCTATAGGTACAACTTCCTGAGGAGGGTTTACTTCCTCTTTAATCTTAAGCTGTGCTTTTTACACACACACACACACACACACACACACACACACACACACACACACACACACACACACACACACACACACACACACACACACACACACATCGACATTACCAACTAAGTAACTATACAAATATGTACAGTATTACCAAATTACTATAAGAATCCAGAGCTGCCAACCTCAAGAATAATTCCGAACCTTCACGTTTTCATTGCTGATAAAAGGCTGCATGATTAAGTGCACTATCCACTTCTGTACCCCCAAGTACAGTAAATGTGTAATAAGATATGCTGATCTGAAACTGATACAAAAAGCAGAAATGATGTTCCCAAAATGGCCCTACCGTGGTTTCAAAAAGGGAATAAATAATTCCATAAATGGTATGATATGTCTCACTCAGTGACCGTTGAACGAGGCTAATACATTGAAAAAAGAAAATGAGGTGAAAGACAAGATGTCTGTCAACCACCAAAGAGAACAACTAAGGGCACTTAGGAGGCAATAATTGTGTATAAAAAGATAATGAATTTATTAGGCACGTATGCCTGAAAAGAACAGGGTGATACAAGTAACAGTGCGTGACACAGCAAAAACATAAAACAGTTAAAAACCACTGCCACATGTAAACTGAATAGCCATGGACTAAATGGACTATAAAAAATATATGCAAATGAGCCTATGCTGACTCCTTCAGAAAAACATCCGGATGGTTCCTGTTAGATAATGTCCCAATATGTAGCTAAATGCAACTGATTCCCAAAGGGATATACAAACATTATAATGGGATGAAGCAAGGATGTATCAAACGAGGGAGAACTGTGGTGCTGATTCCGGATGGAGATCAAGATGCAAGGATATATAATGCCACAGTGCTCATGGACTAAAATACATAAGTCCGTATACCACAAAGGTAAAAAGAATTAGATTGCAGGGTTATATCCAAAGCCAGGAATGATAATAAGGTCACAGTTCAGAACGTCCTCTGATGAAATAAATCAAATACTTGCTGTAATGGGAATTAATAATAAGCACCCGGTGTGAAGATGAAGATGACAGTTTTATATACCTGCAACCTGATCGCTGGATCTTAAATCACAAATGCAGTTAAAGTGATCCAAGGTTTGGTATATGAAGCCAACTGATGGGTCAAAGGCACATGCCGTGTATGTCCATACCTCCGTCTGAAGCCAAGGATTTGCTGGCCGTAGTGTCCCTTGTTCGGCGTTCACCCCATGCACTCACTCAGCCGGTATCCTGATGCGGACGTGCAGGTCCGTGAGCATCGGCCTGACGTCATGTCCGGTTCATCGAGTATGGAGGCGGGGGAACAGCCAGGAAGCCACCGTGCAGGAAACCTGGGGTTGCGGAGCAGGCAAATTCAGGATGTGTAGGCACTAGACGCCAACGCTGACGCGTTTCACTGACTGAACATCAGTTTCTTCAGAGCTAGGGCTAGATCTGAAACTGAGCTCCTTTAAAATATTTGCTATATGGTTGACTATGAGCTATCAGCACCACAGCCTAGCTTTAAAGTGTTCTCAGTTGCCTGCTGTTCCCTAGTACACGTCTGGACCCTATGCCTTAGGACAGTTCTTCCAGAGAGGATAGGAAGAGGAAAGCCGGCTGGATCATCACAGAGTGGGGATTGTCCTGCTGTAACAGCTTTCATTTGAATTGCCGGGTGCTCGCTGTCACACACAGAACCGCCTTCTGGCCCAGCTCCTTTGATAGACAGAACACCAGTCCAATGCCGGACATGTCACATCTATCATAGGAGCCGATGCAAGAGGCGGAACTGTGTTTGATGGCAAGTGCCCAGCAATTCAAATGGAAGCTGTTACAGCGGGGTGATCCCACTCTGTGATTATCCAACTGGCTTTCCTCTTCCTCTCCTCTCTCTTCCCCTGTACTGGTCAGACTGCATTAATGGGCACAGGTGAGACTGCATTGATGGGCATAGGTGAGACTGCATTGATGGGCACAGGTGAGGTTGCATTGATGGGCACAGGTGAGGCTGCATTGATGGGCACAGGTGAGGTTGCACTGATAGGCTCAGGTGAGGCTGCATTGAAGGGCACCGGTGAGGCTGCATTGACAGGCACGGGTGAGGCTGCATTGATGGGCACAGGTGAGGTTGCATTGATGGGCTCAGGTGAGGCTGCATTGAGGGGCCCATGTTAGGCTGCATTAATGGGCACAGGTAAGGCGGCATTGATGGGCACTAATCAGGCTGCATTGATGGACACAGGTGAGGTTGTATTGATGAACACCGGTGAGGCTGCATTCATGGGCACTGGAGAGAGGGCATTGATGGACACAGGTAAGGCTGCATTGATGGACACAATTGAGGCTGAATTCATGGGCATTGGTGGGCACTGATCAGGCTGCATAAATGGGCACAGGTGAGGTTGCATTGATGGATACTGGTGAGGCTGCCTAATAGGAACAGGTGAGGCTGCATTGATGGGCACAGGTGACACTGCACTGATGGGCAAAGGGGGGGCTGCATTGATGGGCACAGGTGAGGCGGCATTGATGGGCATTGATCAGGCTGCACTGGTGGGCACATGTGAGGTTGCATTGATGGGCACAGGTAAGGTTGCTGTGATGGGCACTGGTGAGGCTGCATTCATGAGCACTGGTGAGGGGACATTAATGGCCACTGATGAGGCTGCATTGATGGGCACAGGTGAGGTTGCATTGATGGGCACTGTGAGGCTGCATTGAAGAGCATTGGTGAGGCTGCATTCATGGGCACTGATGAGGCTGCATTCATGGGCACTGATCAGGCTGCACTGATGAGGCTGCATTCATGGGCACTGGTGAGGCTGTACTGATGGGCACTGGTGAGGTTTCACTGTTGGGCACTGATGGGCACTGATGAGGTGGCACTAATGAGGCGGCACTGATGAGCTTCACTGATGATGCTGCACTGATGGGCCTTGATAGGCTGCATTAATGGGCACTGATGAGGTTGCACTGATGGGCACTGATAAAGTTGTTATTAATATTTATTTTTGTAACTTCTGCATTTATGCAAAAACATTTAACAATGACATTTTATGAGATCATTTATGAGCGCATGTTTAGGGGCGGAATTAGGGACGGGGCAGGGTAGGTGTTGGGTGGAGCAACTGGTAGCGAGTAACCCTTAAGGCTCCGTTCACATGTGAGCGCATGGATCGCGGGCAGAACCGCCGCGGTTCCGCCCGCGATCCGGAGATTTATTGCAAATCGCGGGACGCCTAGCGTTGCCCGTTGATTTGCAATAGCCCCCCAAACGCCGAGCGATGTTGCCGCGATTTCCGCCTGCCGAATCACGGCAACATCGCGCAAACAAAATCACGGGACGCAATACGCTCCAAAGAAGTACAAGAGCTATGTTTGCTTGTGCTTGCCAAATCTCCCCTGACATGTACTGACGGTCATGTTAAGATAGTTAATTATTGCAGTGCAGAATATTCAAGAAAGACTGCGATAAACTATAAAATAAATAATAAATAAACGCTATACAAGGCTGCTAAGGTGATAGTATAGTATTAATGTGCATGCCCCTTTTGTTTTCCAATTGTCTCAGATTCCTGATTAATGAATTCTTTGCTCTCCACCAACATTGATCAACTGCCCTGGAATGTGAAACTGACCTGTTGTGTATCTGGGTGGCCTGATGCCTCCCTATTACATACGGGGACACTGTTGTGCATCATTAAACTCAGGTTACACACCATGTGAGGTAACACGCCATTTAAAAACCGAACAGTTGGAGACCACTTGGTTCTTCAGTATACTTCTCGCTAAAGAATGTTTCCCACTGTTTTATAGAGGCTTTTCATCTAAAGTGAATCTCTAGGGGTGTGATGCCATCTTCTGTTATTCACCTACTTGCTCTAGATATCGTATTGACCTCTTAATAGTAACCAGTGACAATAAAACTGAATACCTTGATTCACCTGATCTCTCACTGTCATGTGGTTGTTTTATTTATTAGGGTAAACACCAAAGAAGGTTCGTAAAACGCCATCTGCTTTAAACAGTCTACATGAAAAAATACGTGTATGTCACTATACATTACAAAATTGGTATAAATATACTAAAATCGATCAGACTAGGTTTTGTTAATTCATGCAAAAACGTATCTTAGATTGTGCTTGCAGTTTTTTCACATACCGGTACTTTACTCAAGACCTACCAAGTTTATAATTGTTCTTGAGGTGTCACACACTATAAGCAGTAGGATTCCTGGGTTCATAAAATCAGTTGTTTGCAAACTGAAAGCTGTTATCACATTCATACTCGTCTTTCTTTTTATCAGGTACAGTGCCTTGCAAAAGTATTCGGCCCCCTTGAACTTTTCGACCTTTTGCCACATTTCAGGCTTCAAACATAAAGATATAAAACTATAATTTTTTGTGAAGAATCAACAACAAGTGGGACACAATCATGAAGTGGAACGAAATTTATTGGATATTTCAAACTTTTTTAACAAATAAAAAACTAAAAAATTGGGCGTGCAAAATGATTCAGCCCCCTTAAGTTAATACTTTGTAGCGCCACCTTTTGCTGCGATTACAGCTGTAAGTCGCTTGGGGTATGTCTCTATCAGTTTTGCACATCAAGAGACTGAAATTTTTGCCCATTCCTCCTTGCAAAACAGCTTGAGCTCAGTGAGGTTGGATGGAGAGCGTTTGTGAACAGCAGTTTTCAATTCTTTCCACAGATTCTCGATTGGATTCAGGTCTGGACTTTGACTTGGCCATTCTAACACCTGGATATGTTTATTTGTGAACCATTTCATTGTAGATTTTGCTTTATGTTTTGGATCATTGTCTTGTTGGAAGACAAATCTCCGTCCCAGTCTCAGGTCTTTTGCAGACTCCATCAGGTTTTCTTCCAGAATGGTCCTGTATTTGGCTCCATCCATCCTCCCATCAATTTTAACCATCTTCCCTTTCCCTGCTGAAGAAAAGCAGGCCCAAACAATGATGCTGCCACCATCATGTTTGACAGTGGGGATGGGGTGTCCAGGGCGATGAGCTGTGTTGCTTTTATTCCAAACATAACTTTTGCAATGTTACCAAAAAGTTTGATTTTGGTTTCATCTGACCAGAGCACCTTCTTTCATATGTTTGGTGTGTCTCCCAGGTGGCTTGTGGCAAACTTTAAATGACACTTTTTATGGATATCTTTAAGAAATTACTTTCTTCTTGCCACACTTCCATAAAGGCCAGATTTGTGCAGTATACAACTGATTGCTGTCCTATGGACAGAGTCTCCCACCTCAGCTGTAGATCTCTGCAGTTCATCCAGAGTGATCATGGGCCTCTTGGCTGCATCTCTGATCAGTCTTCTCCTTGTATGAGCTGAAAGTTTAGAGGGACGGCCAGGTCTTCGTAGATTTGCAGTGGTCTGATACTCCTTCCATTTCAATATTATCGCTTGCACAGTGCTCCTTGGGATGTTTAAAGCTTGGGAAATCTTTTTGTATCCAAATCCGGCTTTAAACTTCTCCACAACAGTATCTCGGACCTGCCTGGTGTGTTCCTTGGTCTTCATGATGCTCTCTGCGTTTTAAATGGACCTCTGAAACTATCACAGTGCAGGTGCATTTATACGGAGACTTGATTACACACAGGTGGATTCTATTTATCATCATTAGTCATTTAGGTCAACATTGGATCATTCAGAGATCCTCACTGAACTTCTGGAGAGAGTTTGCTGCACTGAAAGTAAAGGGGCTGAATAATTTTGCACGCCCAATTTTTCAGTTTTTTATTTGTTAACAAAGTTTGAAATATCCAATAAATTTCGTTCCACTTCATGATTGTGTCCCACTTGTTGTTGATTCTTCACAAAAAATTACAGTTTTATATCTTTACGTTTGAAGCCTGAAATGTGGCAAAAGGTAGAAAAGCTCAAGGGGGCCGAATACTTTTGCAAGGCACTGTAAAATTGACAATGGGTTCAATTTCTAAAGAGTTATTTGCATCTTTAAAATCTGAGATAAAATAGCTCATAGGGTTTTTCAAAAACATTTTTTTGCAATTCACAAAAAAGTGCTACTACACTGAACCAAAGACTTTTTCTATGTACACAAAAGACTTATTTCTCTCAAATATTGTTCACAAATCTGTCTAAATCTGTGTTAGTGAGCACTTCTCCTTTGCCGAGATAACCTCCATCCATCCACCTCACAGGTGTGGCATATCAAGATGCAGATTAGACAGCATGATTATTGCATAGGTGTGCCTTAGGCTGGCCACAATAAAGGCCACTCTAAAATGTGCAGTTCTACTGTATTGGGGGTCGGGTCCGAAAACCAGTCAGTATCTGGTGTGACCACCATTTGCCATCAGCCTTTCCTCAGTGCAACACATCTCCTTTGCATAGAGTTGATCAGTTTGTTGATTGTGGCCTGTGGAATGTTGGTCCACTCCTCTTCAATGGCTTTGCGAAGTTGCTGGATATTGGCAGGACCTGGAACACGCTGTCGTATATATGCCAATCCAGAGCATCCCGAACATGCTCAATGGGTGACATGTCTGGTGAGTATGCTGGCCATGCAAGAACTGGGATGTTTTCAGCTTCCAGGAATTGTGTACAGATCCTTGCAACACGTGGCCGTGCATTATCATGCTGCAACATGAAGTGATGGTCATGGATGAATGGCACCAACAATGGACCTCCGGATCTCATCACGGTGTCTCTGTGCATTCAAAATGCCATCATTAAAATGCACCTGTGTTCATTGTCCATAGCATACGCCTGCCGATACCATAACCCCACCGCCACCGTGGGCCACTCGATCCACAATGTTGACATCAGCAAACCGCTCACGCACACGATGCCATACACGCTGTCTGCCATCTTCCCTGTACAGTGAAAGCCGTGATTTATCAGTGAAGTAAAACACCTCTCCAAAGTGCCGAACGCCATCGAATGTGAGCATTTGCCCACTCAAGTCGGTTCAGATGACGAACTGCAGTCTGGTCGAGACCCTGCTGATGACGACGAGCATGCATATGAGCTTCCCTGAGACGGTTTCTGACAGTTTGTGCAGAAATTCTTTGGTTATGCAAATTGATTGATGCAGCAGCTGTCCGGGTGGCTGGTCTCATTAAATCTTGGAGGTGAAGATGCTGGATGTGGAGGCCCTGGGCTGGTGTGGTTACACGTGGTCTGCGGTTGTCAGTCCGGTTGGATGTACTGCCAAATTCTCTGAAACGCCTTTGGAGACAGCTTATGGTAGAGAAATGAACATTCAATTCACGGGCAACAGCTCTGGTGGACATTCCTACAGTCAGCATACCAATTGCACGCTCCCTCAAAACTTGCGACATCTGTGGCATTGTGCTGTGTGATAAAACTGCACATTTTAGAGTGACCTTTTTTTGTGGCCAGCCCAAGGCACACCTGTGCAATAATCATGCTGTCTAATCAGCATCTTGATATGCCACACCTGCGAGGTGGATGGATTATCTCGGCAAAGGAGAAGTGCTCACTAACACAGACTAAGCAGATTTGTGAACAATATTTGAGAGAAATAGGCCTTTTGTGTACATAGAAAAAGTCTTAGATCTTTGAGTTCAGCTCATGAAAAATGGGGGCAAAAACATAAGTGTTGCGTTTATAATTTTCTTCAGTGTAAAATAAAGCATGAGTTATTTCATCAAAATGTGAGGTATTTATCTCATTAAACCATTCGGTATTTTATCTCATGATGACATGATATATGATTTTTAGTGGGATGGATGCAGTGAAGAAGGATTATAACCCCTGTCAGTTTTTATTGCTAACAAAGAGGTAATGGTTTAAAGAGATGGTTTAAACCGTAGACGTATGCCAACTCAGTAAGCCTGTGCAGTCCCTGCGGCATATGTATTAATACAAAAGAAAAAAGGTGACTGAAATACCACTCATCGTTAAGCTGCTTTCACATGACACACGTGGCGTAGCAAAAACAAGTTAAATGAAGTAAATACAAAATATCTCTATAAATGTCACATATTGAATGAAAACAGTATAACAAAAATCACACACCTAGATAAATACCTTTCTTCCACCAATAAAAAAAAGAACGTTGTCATTGGGGAGATTTCCCTTCACTTCTGTCCCAAAGCCAAAACAGATAGTGATGGGGAATTTCTCCAAATTCAAAGAATCCCTTGGGGACCCCAAGGTGTCCCATTGGAAGATTTCCCCTCTTCTACTTTTCTTGAGACAACCCGAAATTTGGGATTTTCTTTTTCATTTTCAGTGATAATGGTAAACAGGACAAATAGAGAGGGTGAATCTCCTTAATGGGGACACAGACAGCAATAAAAACTGACAGGGGTTCTAATCCATCTCCACACTGTCCAAAGTTAAAACAAAAAAAAAAAAGTTTGGCCTTAAGTGCCGGTTCACACTTATGCGATGCGGGAAGGCTGCGAATTCGCAGCCTGTTCCCGCATCGCACACGCACCCCCTGCAGTTCACACTGCCATATGCGATACGCTGGGGGTGTCAATGTAATCTTAACGTCACCCCCAGTTTGATCGCATATCGCAGTGCGATCTTACAGTTCGCACAGGATCGGATCGCACAAGTGTGAACCGCTGTGCGATCCGATCCTGATGCGGCTGCAAAAATGCCTCCTGTGCGTGTTTGCTGCGGGTGCGATGCGAATTTAGCCATACAAACTGTATGGCTAAACTTACACCGCACAGCTGATCACATGTAATGTCGGAGCAGTGCGCTCCGATATTACATGCGAACCCGGCACTCGCACAAGTGTGAACCGGCACTTAGTTATACTTTAAGTAAATCAAAGCAAATGATTCTTTGTTTTCCATATTTAGATTTCTATGCATTACTATTGAAAAATTGATCCAAAAGGGCAGAGACTACTCCAAATTTTTGCATTACCTAAATAACTCATGCCTGGACCACTACTTAATTACTGCATGCATTTAGTTATTTATTTCCTTTAGTGAATTGACTTCAATACTGTTTAATGAGGAATTTACTGAGTGTTTTTACTTTCTGAGGTAAATACCTCATAAGGTGATTGTGAATTAACATTTTCATTTTTTCATGAGATAATTGGAGAAAATGTGTCACCTGATTAAATTATCTCATGAGATATTCTTTAGTGAATTGGGCCCATTGTCTTTACAAAACGCCAGAGGCCGGGCAATTGTTAGCTGTGTGATTTTAAAAAGTATCAAGAGCAATAATATTTATGCATGCTTATAAATATTTAAATGTTATTATTTTTTTACTTTGGATGGAATAAGGAAGGATTAGGACCTCTGCCAGGTTTTTTCTTCTTGCCTGGGTACCTGCTGGGGAGATTCATTATTTTTTTGACATTGTGACTGAAATAAATAAGAAAGTAAAATAATTAAGTTGCCCCCCGAAGCAAGAACAGTTGTCTCACTTTATTTTTCCTGGTAACCACTGTCACTAGGACTGCAATTAATAAGAAATTCTGAAATGTGAGTTGCCACGAGAACAGGAATAGAGGGGAAAAGTTCCAAATGGGCACTTCTTCTGATGGGTAGCTCTCTCATTAGAGAAATTCCCTCTCCCTTACTGCTGTATGGACAGATTAGGAAGTGAGAGGAAATGCCCCCAATTTGACACAGATGGCAAAAAAACAGACAATGGTTTTAATAATTTCCTACTTTATCCTAAATGAAAAAAAAATACTTTTTGCTTTATAGTATACAGTTTATAAATAGGGATTGAGCTCTGGAAGTTGTCCAAAAAAGGCAGATAGAGAGCAAAGAACGAGTCACCTGTGGTCTTCCTGCACCCTTGCATTATGGAAATGCACTGGAGGAATTCCCGACAAAGGGTCAACTGTTTAGGCACAACTATTATTTCAATACAACATAGCGAATCTAAGCTTTTTAAGTTAAGTTGCAATCTAAGTACTTAAAAGAAATTTACAAAGTGTTTTTTTTTTTTTTTTTTTTTTTTTTAGAAAATAGGCAAAAACAAAAAGTTAAGGGTCATGCATCCTATTTACCTGCTGTAGAAAATGTAGGAAATGTAGAGTGGTTTATGATGTGGTGCTACTATTTATACTGTATTTTCAATATTGAGGTTTTATCACTATTAAATACTATTTTCTATATTCAACAGAACAATGTATCCCACAACCTGTGATCCTGTAGCACAGTGTCCACTAATTCTCCATGCTCAAATGTAGGTGCAGCCCCCTTTATCTTTCCCAATAACTCTCTGGGTCCTTTCACATGAACGTTCCACCTGCTCCGTTTTGCTCAGAGGGGGATCCATTTTATGATCCCTGCTGAGCAGGCATTTGACAGGTCCATCTCCGCTCACTGTGCAGAGATGGATCTCTTTTGGGAGATTGGATGAAAATGGACCTTAATGGTCTTTAACTTGAAAGGAACAGCAAGTTCATGTGGGGTGGAGTGTAGCAGAGTGCATATTTACTCACCATGCTCAGATGCAAGCACTGTCCCCTTTAATCCCTTCTACTGAACCTCCCTGGGTTCTTGAACATGCCAGGGAAGATACATCTCTCTGGTTCCCTTGCTCAACAGCTCAGAGAAGCCACATCTGATGAGACACAGGTAGCTGGGCAAGTGATCTGCAGCTAGATGAGAGACCTTCTAATGTCAGAACTGCTATTCAGGTAGCCTGGCCATTTCCTAATAGCATAAAGCTTTTCTAAAAAACACAGCTACTAGCCCCTCTGCTATTGCTACTAAAGTACTCCAAAGACAATGGGTTGTAGCTTCATCCTTGGACCCTATATCCTTCAAGTTGTTCACCTGTGTTACCAGAACTACCCTGTACTTTACATTGAGGGATGCTGTCTACAAGGATCATTTCAAGCAGCTGTGTTCTGTACTATTTTACTGAAGTATTTATTCTCAGGTAAACTTTGTACTTTGTTGTAGAGTCTTAAGCCTAGTACACAAGGGCCGAATGTTGGGTGCAATCAACTGGTTCATAAAAACCAGCCAATATTCAGTCCGTGTGTATGGCAGTCAGTCCGACAGAAGCCGGCTGTCTGGGCGGCTTCTGTCAAATGAGCATACTGAAAAACCAGCAGCCGACCAGCGGTCGATCATTACTCTCAGCCAATGGCTGGCGGGTCCCCCTGTCAGAACACAACAACTCAGCAGGGGAGATCAATGTAGTACCGTCAGATCGTTAGTACAGCAGCTCCGACCTGGGTTGAATGAACCCCACTGGGTTGAATGAAAAAAACCTGATGGTGTGTACTAGGCTTAATAGAGACTATGCAATGCAGCCACTTGTTACCCTTACTCAGTTACAGAGACATTGTTACAGAGACATTGTTGTAAAGAGTCCATGTTTGTGTAACTTTCATATGTTTGTGCAGCTTTTATTATTCTGCAGTGTTTGAAGTTTTTTGCAAACCTGAACCTGTTTTGTATTATTGCTAAAAAACGTTGCCCCGCAGTTTACTAAAAATGTATTGTATTCAGTGGCGGCTGGTGAAGTTTTAAGATGGGGGGGCGCAAGACCCCGCCCTTCTATTTTGACCCCTCCCATTTCTCAGAAGCCCCACCCCTTATAAACTCCACCCATTTTGCCCCCTGTATTTTGCTTGCGTGAACAAAGTCTCCCAATATATCACATATTAAGGGGTCCGTCAGTACTAGTATATCCCATAATAGGGAGCAGGGGCCCTATTATGGGATATACTGTGAGAGACACCCTATTATGGGATACACTGACTGAGAGTGGCACAAACCCCACAGTACAGACCCCCTAGCACAAACCCCACAGTACAGGCCCCCTAGCACAAACCCCACAGTACAGACCCCCTAGCACAAACCCCATAGTACAGGCCCCCTAGCACTAATCCCACAGTACAGATCCCCTAGCACAAACCTCACAGTACAGGCCCCCTAGCACAAACCCCACAGTACAGACCCCCTAGCACTAATCCCACAGTACAGGCCCCCTTTCAATGTAGTGACCAGCGTACATTCCCCCTTTCAATGCATTGACCAGCGTACATGCCCCCTTTCAATGTAGTGACCAGCGCACATGCCCCCTTTCAATGCAGTGACAAGCGTACAGGCCCCCTTTCAATGTAGTGACAAGCGTACAGGCCCCCTTTCAATGTAGTAACCAGCATACATGCCCCCTTTCAATACATTAACAAGTGTACGGGCCCCCTTTCAATGTCGTGACCAGCGTACATGCCCCTTTCAATGTAGTGACCAGCGTACAGGCCCCCTGTCAATGTAGTGACCAGCGTACATGCCCCTCAATGTAGCAACCAGCATACATGCCCCTCAATGTAGCGACCAGCATACATGCCCCTCAATGTAGCGACCAGCGTACATGCCCCTCAATGTAGCGACCAGCATACATGCCCCTCAATGTAGCGACCAGCGTACATGCCCCTCAATGTAGCGACCAGCATACATGCCCCTCCATGTAGCGAACAGCATACATGCCCCTCAATGTAGCGACCAGCATACATGCCCCTCAATGTAGCGACCAGCGTACATGCCCCTCAATGTAGCGACCAGCATACATGCCCCTCAATGTAGCGACCACCGTACATGCCCCTCAATGTAGCGACCAGCATACATGCCCCTCAATGTAGCAACCAGCATACATGCCCCTCAATGTAGCGACCAGCGTACATGCCCCTCAATGTAGCGACCAGCATACATGCCCCTCCATGTAGCGATCAGCATACATGCCCCCTTTCAATACAGTCACAAGTGTACGGGCCCCCTTTCAATGTCGTGACCAGCGTACATGCCCCTTTCAATGTAGTGACCAGCGTACAGGCCCCCTGTCAATGTAGTGACCAGCGTACATGCCCCTCAATGTAGCAACCAGCATACATGCCCCTCAATGTAGCGACCAGCATACATGCCCCTCAATGTAGCGACCAGCGTACATGCCCCTCAATGTAGCGACCAGCATACATGCCCCTCAATGTAGCGACCAGCATACATGCCCCTCAATGTAGCGACCAGCGTACATGCCCCTCAATGTAGCGACCAGCATACATGCCCCTCCATGTAGCGAACAGCATACATGCCCCTCAATGTAGCGACCAGCATACATGCCCCTCAATGTAGCGACCAGCGTACATGCCCCTCAATGTAGCGACCAGCATACATGCCCCTCAATGTAGCGACCACCGTACATGCCCCTCAATGTAGCGACCAGCATACATGCCCCTCAATGTAGCAACCAGCATACATGCCCCTCAATGTAGCGACCAGCGTACATGCCCCTCAATGTAGCGACCAGCATACATGCCCCTCCATGTAGCGATCAGCATACATGCCCCTCAATGTAGCGACCAGCATACATGCCCCTCAATGTAGCGACCAGCGTACATGTCCCTCAATGTAGCGACCAGCGTACACGCCCCTCAATGTAGCGACCAGCGTACATGCCCCTCAATGTAGCGACCAGCATACATGCCCCTCCATGTAGTGACCAGCATACATGCCCCTCAATGTAGCGATCAGCGTACACGCCCCTCAATGTAGCGACCAGCGTACATGCCCCTCAATGTAGCGACCAGCATACATGCCCCTCAACGTAGTGACCAGCATACATGCCCCTTAATGTAGCGACCAGCATACATGCCCCTCCATGTAGCGACCAGCATACATGACCCTCAATGTAGCGACCAGCATACATGCCCCTCAATGTAGCGACCAGCGTACATGCCCTTCAATGTAGTGACCAGCGTACATGCCCCTCAATGTAGCGACCAGCGTACATGCCCCTCAATGTAGTGACCAGCATACATACCCCTCCATGTAGCGACCAGCATACATGCCCCTCAATGTAGAGACCAGCATACATGCCCCTCAATGTAGCGACCAGCATACATGCCCCTCAATGTAGCGACCAGCGTACATGCCCCTCAATGTAGCGACCAGCATACATGCCCCTCAATGTAGCGACCAGCGTACATGCCCCTCAATGTAGCGACCAGCATACATGCCCCTCCATGTAGCGGCCAGCATACATGCCCCTCCATGTAGCGACCAGCATACATGCCCCTCAATGTAGCGACCAGCGTACACGCCCCTCAATGTAGCGACCAGCGTACATGCCCCTCAATGTAGCGACCAGCGTACATGCCCCTCAATGTAGCGACCAGCATACATGCCCCTCAACGTAGTGACCAGCATACATGCCCCTTAATGTAGCGACCAGCATACATGCCCCTCCATGTAGCGACCAGCATACATGACCCTCAATGTAGCGACCAGCATACATGCCCCTCAATGTAGCGACCAGCGTACATGCCCTTCAATGTAGTGACCAGCGTACATGCCCCTCAATGTAGCGACCAGCGTACATGCCCCTCAATGTAGTGACCAGCATACATACCCCTCCATGTAGCGACCAGCATACATGCCCCTCAATGTAGAGACCAGCATACATGCCCCTCAATGTAGCGACCAGCATACATGCCCCTCAATGTAGCGACCAGCGTACATGCCCCTCAATGTAGCGACCAGCATACATGCCCCTCAATGTAGCGACCAGCGTACATGCCCCTCAATGTAGCGACCAGCATACATGCCCCTCCATGTAGCGGCCAGCATACATGCCCCTCCATGTAGCGACCAGCATACATGCCCCTCAATGTAGCGACCAGCATACATGCCCCTCAAGTAGCGACCAGCATACATGCCTCTCAATGTAGCGACCAGCATACATGCCCCTCAATGTAGCGACCAGCATACATGCCCCTCAAGTAGCGACCAGCATACATGCCCCTCAATGTAGCGACCAGCGTACATGCCCCTCAATGTAGCGACCAGCGTACATGCACCTCAATGTAGCGACCAGCATACATGCCCCCTTTCAATGCAGAGACCAGCGTGCATGCCCCCTTCAAAGCAGACAGTACTGTAGGGGGCTAGTGGGCTGGCAAGTGGCAATGGATGGAGGATGGTGCTGGATGGTAGAGTGCTGCGGGAGGTGCATGCATGGCTGCACTGTGCTCTACCATCCAGCACCATCCTCCATGGCTCCATCCATGGCCACTTGACACCTTCCCGGCCGGAACGTTCTGGTCCTCCGGTCACCTCGCGTCAGACGGTCAGAGGACAGGTCACAAGCTCAGCTTCTTCCGGCGGCCGGTGTGAGACTGCTTCGGGCCGGGCGGCCCTGGCTGGATCCAGTGGAGTCCGTCAGACTCCTCACGCTGCTCCCCTCTCTCTGCGATGGCGGGCAGGAAGTACGTGACGCCGGGGAGGTGCACCGCCCCCATGCGTCATGTGACCAAAGGACCGTCCCGGGATGTCCTCCTGTGATTGGTCCAGGCTGGAGTCTGGACCAATCACAGGCAGGAGTCCAGTAAAGTGGGGAGTGTCAGGGCACATTGCTCTGCGCCCCGACACTCCCCCAGAAGGTCACCAATCGGTGCCTCTATTCGGCTCACGTGGGGTCAAAAACCCCACCCCCCCCCATACCCACCACTAGGTCCGGCGCCCCTAGTGGCTGAAAATGCACTTTTTTATCTCTTTTTTTCTTATTTTTTTTTTGGGGAGGGGGGGGCGGCGCCCCGGCGCCCCCTATGGGCCGGCCGCCACTGATTGTATTGCAGCTTACTTAGTATTAGTCATGTGGTGGCTGAGTCAGTTTTCTTTTATTAGGCTTTCTTCATTGTGTTTTCACCTAGTGATTTGGCCAGTAACACACCTCCTGTATTAGAGTGCCCCCACTCTGGATCAAGGAGTACAGGGGGCATCTTTTGAACAGCAGCATTCTTAGTCTAGGGGGGAGGGGAGAGTTATATGTAATAGCAGATTTAAATACACTAACAAATTGAAGTCAGCAAATAGTTTATAAGCAGTAAAAGAAAACAGTACTTTCTCCTTTTGGGATAAAGATTTTACATACAAAAATAAAAGCTGATCATTGTAAGCACCCCTGCTAGTGGTAAATGGTTTGTCTCATTTCTGTAACTGATACATTCTGCTGGAGAGCTTGTTTTTCTAAAAAGCAAAAAACTTACTGGCCAGATCACCAGGTGAAAATAGAACAAAGATAGTCTAAAATAGGAAATTAATGCAGCCATCTTTCAATTTTAGGTTGCAATATAATAAATGTTTGTTTTTGGGTTTAATATCACTTTAATCACTGTCTGATTAATTGCCAATTACTCATTTTGTTAATGACTTATTACGAATAAAGAAATCAACCATTTTTTAATGGCCATAATTGTGTAAGGTTTCTATCTGAAAAAAATATTTTAAGGAAAGCTTTACTTTTGAGAGGCTGTCATTGCACAAAATGAAATTGCATGATATACTACAACATGTGACTAATCTCATCCTAACATTGAAATCAAGGCACAGAAAAACTGTGACGATGGCTCCAAATGTGAGCTTAGTTTTCTCCTGATGCTCGAACGGGGGACTTTTTTGTAATCAATTCGGAGTGCATTTCTTCTGGTGTTGCCTACACTGTTCCACAAAAAAAAAAAGCAATTTTAAAGTTGGCAGGCAGATATTGTTTTGCAAAACCCCATTTTGCCACATTCTTCCACATCCTTGGCCAGTTTTAGAAGTCATACCAGAAGAACAATCCAGACTGGTCAAAAAGTATCGTTTGCCACATACAACAGCTGTTACAATGGGATGATGAGTCTATGAGTATATTCCATTGTATGCAAAACCTTCATAGGAAAATGCTGAGGCGGTAAATGATCCAGCTGCAGAAGCTATGCTGGCACAGAATGTGGCAAGTAGGAAGGATTTGCAGAACAGATTGCTTGAACGTACTGCAGCTGCATTTGAAAACCATAACAATTTCAAAGGGAGATGTCCGATTAGCCTGGACCATATTAGCAAATCCTTGGACTGTCTATGTCAATTTATGAGAGTTGAGTTGGAGAGTGATTAGTGTACAATGTCTTCTAAATGTTCTTTTTTAATATTTAACTTTTTATGGGAGAGGTGGCTGTTCATATTTGTATTATGAAATACAAAATTTAAAAGGGTGCAGATATTTATAACCCCATGATAATTTTTCAGGGTACTTCTTCCTGTTACAAATGCCTTCAAGTGTATTTAAACCCTTACAGTGAACATCTCCCTTATTGGAATCTGGTCCTATCCTGTCCTGTGCACAATTACTTTGGAGAGATTGAAGAAAGAGCTGGTAGTGGAAAAGTTGGGTTATGAAAGCTGATGGTGGAGAGGTGGTTTAAATGGAAGCTGATAGTAGAGGGATGGGGGAAAGGAACTGTTGCTGGAAGAAATGGGAACTGATGGTGAGGGAAGGAAGGTTGGTAAAAGGAGCTAATCACAAAGTGGTGGTGGAAATTAGAGCTGATGGTGGAGTGTTGATCAGGATGGGATGGTGGAGCGATCGGATGGGGAGCTGATGTTATTGTGGTGGCATAGGATATGATGGTGGAGGGTGGAGGAATGGGAGCTGAAGGTCAAGGGAAGAGGGAATGGGAGCTGACGGTGCAGTGATGGTGGGTAAGGGTGCTAATGTGGAGTAGTGGTGGTGATGGGAGCTGATGGTGAAAGGGGGGCAGGGATGGAAGCCAATGATAAATATGATGGTGGGCATTGGAGCTGATGGTGGAGTGGTGGTGGTGGTGGAACTGGTAACTGATGGTAGAATGTGAACTATTAATGAAGAGGAGGGGGGATGGGAGTTTATGGTGGTGCAAGCTAATGGTGGATCAGTGGGGTAGTGGGAGCTGATGGTGGACAGGCAGTGTTGATAGGAACTGACGGTAGTGATATAGCAGAGATGGTAATAAATTGTGAAGTATTGGTGCAATAAGAGCTGATGTTAGAGTGGTGGGGAGGATTGAAGCTGGTAGAAGCACATCGTTCCCCACAGTGAGTGGTTCCAGGTAGGGATATGTCTCTGAATACAGGGCCTCGAGTGCTTGTCTGTAAAGTTGTGTTAGCTAAAAAATCTCCCTGTTACACAGTTGATCTCAAGCGAACAAGGCCTGTTGGTGTTGTTATACAAGTTGCTGTTTAGTCTATTTAAATCCAGTAAAAAGTGTAGTCAATAGCATTGTTTACAAGAGATCTTCCAGTTGCTGAGAAATGCATACTTGCCAACTGTCCCATTTTTGCCGGGACAGTCCCGGTAAACAGGAGCCTGTCCCTGGAAATTTACATTGTCACGGCAAGCTCCCATTAATCTGGCTGCTCGTAAATGCCCGTTACAGGCAGCTGGTGCCCGTAAACAAATGGTTGCAGGCCGACATTGTAACTGTGCATGCGCTGTTTTGACGCCTACTGGGTTTGGGAAAACTCGTACAAGCTCAGGGAGGTTGGGCGCATGCGCAGTTACGTAATGGCGCCACCTTTTGCCATTTTTAATTCAAGGCACTCGTTCTCAGCAGCACCTCGGCGGCGGCGGCTGCCGTAGCAGAGCAGAGAAGGACCCCTGGAGAGTGAAGACACATTCACAGACATGAAGGTAGGTAGGATGAAAGCAACAATCTTATGTGCAAAAATATCTGGTAACAGGACATGTGAATAAAGTGTCAAAAGTCCTCAGGTGTGACCATACAAAAATGTAATATGTATATATAAATAAAGTGCAAGGTATAAATAAGTACGATAAAACCTAATTATACCAGATAGTATATTTAGGTTTTAACGTACTTATTTACATCTTGCACTTTATTTATATTTACATATTACATTTTTTGTATGGTCACACCTGAGCACATTTGACACTTTAGAATTGCAGGGAATTGTGATGAGAATTTTAAACTTTAGGCAGAAGTAGTGCAGCTGAATGGGAGAATTATTCCAGCTCTGTTACTTTGTCCTTAAGTTTGAAATTCCCTTTTCAATTTCCTGTAATTGTCTCTTTATTGAGTACACCCTATAACCTGATGATAAGTAGGCAGAGATTAATTATGCAGAGTTGGCGGAGCTTCAGGGAAGTGGGTGTAGTAAGTAATTGATAGCCGAGCTGCAAAGTGTCCCTGGAAATGTTTTTCAAATGTTGACAACTATGGAAATGGATTATTAGCCAGTAAATATTATAATAATAGGGGGTGGAGAAGAGTAAAAAGCAAACGTGCCCACTCCCAACCTCTACCTAGCAGGGGCACTTGCACTGAGGTTTTTACTACTCTGATTCTGGTGCTGCCAAAAAAGGGTCCTGCACGTTTTTGGTGCAATTTGAGCCATATAGAATAATGGCTTAAATCGCACTGCTGAAGAATGTGGTGCAATTCCTGTTCAAAATCACATGCGGTTCCCTGCACCGCGTATTGTGAACCGGGGCCCAAGGTTTGCAATGTAACCCCATGAAAAAAGATTCCTAGAATGCCCACAACCCTCTGTCCATTGTGGACAATCACTCCTCCTGCTACATTTTTCATGAAGTAAACAAGGAGCACCAGACCCATTGGAGTTGATTTATTAACAAAAATAGGCGATTAACTTTGCAAGGGAATTTTTATTTTGCAAGGAAATCTTTCCATTGCTTAGTGAATGAGGTGAAGCTCTGCTGACTTTCATCATCCAATCATCCAAAATACGTTTATTTTTTATTTTCCTTGTGTGTGATTTGTTATTCTTTGCAAAGTGAATTTTTACCTCATTCACTAAGCTAAGGAAAAAATTCTTTGCAGAGCAAAAATTCTCTTGCAAAGTGGACAGCCTATTTGCCTCTAGTAAATCAAAACCATTATAACAGCTGTAAGAGGGCAAACCTGATTTATTAGGTCTGGTGTCTCTGAGAGAAATACGAAGTTTGTCAATGATTTAACCCATGTGTACAATACTACTTTATTTTAACAGATAAAAAAAAAAAAACACAACACTAAAATACAGTTTTACAGAAAGTCTTTTTATGTTATATGTGATCTTTCTTTTCCCTAATACTTGGAAGAGGTTCAGTTCATTAGCAGTATTTAGCATGTTTCCTGTACCATTCTACTACACACATACATCTCTACCAAAGCATGGGTTCACATTTTGGTGCATTGTGATACTTTGCACGTTAACATGCATTGTGTTATGGCAGCCCATTTAATTCATTTGAATGGGCTGCCTAATGCGCCAAAGTGCACCGAAAAGAGTGCATGTGCTTTTTCTTTTTTTTGGAATGCAGTAAATCACAACACATGGTAGTATATTACTGTGCAATATGGTACACTGCAAGGGGCATGGGGGGGGGGGGGTATTAACAATGAAGGACTAGAACCACACTTAAAGTTGAATTCTGGCTATGAGTAGGGATGATCAAACTTTTGAAAAGTTTGGTTCGACCAGAACACCTGAACTTCCCGAAAGTTCGGCCCGGATTTCAGAACCCCATTGAAATCAATGGGACCCAAACTTTGGTAATCAAAAAACACAATTTTGAATCCCTAAAACCCAATAAATGCTCCTAAAAAGTGCCTAGGGTTCTGGGTCATGCCCCAGGGACTATTAATCACACGAAAAAAGTTCTTAAAAATTTTCATTTTTGATAGAGAGCCAATTATTAAAAAAATTATTGAAAAAAAAATGAGATTTCTTTGGATTTAGTGTCTGGGGGCTCTAAAAAGTGTACCTGTAAAGTTTCAGCTCTGTAGCATGTCCAGAAACAGATCTGAAAAAAAAGATTGTTTGTATTAGAATTGGAGTAGAGCAGGATAGTGGCTCCGCTATTTTCACACCCGGCCGTTTTTGTTGCAGGCGTTTATTGGGCTTTTTTGTGGATGTCTTTGGAGGCAGGCATGACATCTGAACTTCTGTGTAGGAGTATATATACACACACACATGTATGTATACATACACATACACATATATAGGTGTGAAAGTAGCAGAACCCTATGCCTGCGCTAATGAAATAATTTGCAGGCATAGGGCTTCGCAAATGAATCCTGCCAATTATTTCATTAGCGCAGGCATAGGGTTCTGCTACTTTCACATCTATATATGTGTATGTGTATATATACATACATGTGTGTGTGTATATATACCCCTACACAGAAGTTCAGATGTTATGCCTGCCTCCAAAGACGCCCAAAAAATGGCCAAAAAAACGCCTCCAACAAAAACGCCCAGGTGTGTTGTTGCAGGCGTTTTTTTTGGGCATTTTTTGGGCGTCTTTGGAGGCAGGCATAACATCTGAACTTCTGTATAGGGGTATATATACACACACATATATGTATTTATTCACATACACACATATAGGTGTGATAGGAGCGAAGCCCTATGCCTGCAAATTATTTAATTAGCGTAGGCATAGGGTTCTGCTACTTTCACACCTATATATGTGTATATATACATACATGTGTGTGTGTATATATACCCCTACACAGAAGTTCAGATGTCATGCCCGCCTCCAAAGACGTCCACAAAAAAGCCCAATAAACGCCTGCAACAAAAACACCCAGGTGTGAAAGTAGCGAAGCCACTATCCTGCTCTACTGCAATTCTAATACAAAAGATCTTTTTTCTATGGCGGTCGCCCTGAAATGGAAGGGTTTGGTCACCCTGCCATAGCAGTCAGAGTCAGTTAACCCTACACTACACTACAGTCACCCTGACACTTAACACTTTCCCTACAGAAACTAGATTATTAAATCTAACTATAGTGGAAAATAGTACCCTAACTACACTAGATATCCCTTTCCTCACACTAATAATTGCTAAATTACACTTTTGAAGCAGGAGTAACAGAACTGCTTCCACTCTCTTCCACATCCCTGTATTAAAATGGTAGAAATTTGGCGGGGCTATCTTATATACTGGGGGGCGTATTCACTACTGATTGGCCTCTAGACTCCCTAGTCACTCCAGTCACATTCCTAGAATCCTCCTGCCCCCTCAATTGGCTTTTACTGATGGTTCTGGTCCAATCACTGGCTTTTAAAGCCCAGTTCCTGTCCCATTGCATTTTGGTCGGTTCTGGCTGCCGAATTCCAAACTTTTTCAGCAAAAAGTTCGGAATTCGGCCGAATTTCGAACAGTCAATGTGCGGGTCGAACCGATGGTCGACCCGAACCGTTCGATCATCCCTAGCTATGAGCACTTTCTAGGGCCCAACCAATGGTCCCCCTATAATCCTTTATGGGTAAATTCCCTTCTGTCACATTTTAGATCAATATCCTATCCTCAGGTTTAGGTACAAAATGGAAGTAGGACACTACTAGATACTATGCCAGTGGATGTTCTTCCATGACCTCTCCATTTAATACGGTCTACCCCGTTGGATGCACTTGCAGTACTGCCAGTTGCGTCATGCAGCTCGATCACAGTTTGCTGGCTCCTTTACCCTAGCGACAGACCCGATAGAGGATGTTCTCTCACAAGAACAGCTCTCTAAACCCCTCTCAATACTTTACTTAGCACTGTTGAGTGTAGAGTCTCCTACGATAGGAAAACTACGGGAGAGATGGAGTACAGACATACCTTCCCTAGATACGGAAACTTGGGAGGAGTGCTTTGAAGATAACTCCAGATTGGGTATTTTCTCTGCAGATAAGTTGATTTAGACGAAATTCCTTAATAGGGTCTTCACAAAGACTGAATCAAATGTATCCACTCAAGTCTCCAGACTGGTACTTTTTTTCATATGTTCTGAACCTATCCAAGGGTGGCCCAGTTCTGGATGGAGGTCTTTGACCTTATCAATACTCATTTAGAGCTGTCTCTCCCGACGTTTCCTAAACGTGCCTTATTAGGCATTCAGGACGATGAACAGAGACCCAGTTATACCAAACTATTAATTTTGTATCTGTTATATTATGCCAAGAAATAAATTCCTTGTAAGTGGGCCTCTTCCTTCTTCCCTTCTCTAGCCTCATGGGAGTCTGCAATTGACGTAGTGTTACCCCTGATGACGTCAGCACGGACTGACGAAACGTGCGGCGGGAGCGTGAGACAGTAAACTTCCGGGTTGGTGGAACGCAGGTGTGGAGCGGCGTTCTTACACTCCAGCTACCGTGATTGAATTAATGTACAAAGCGAATCTGCTTATGGATTGTAGTAAGTGCAATATGTTTTAATAAATGTTCGATTGAATTGACATACTGCACCATGAGAGCTTTCTTGTTGCCTTCCTATATGTCCTGTATTGGGATCCCATATCTGGTCTGATTGCATACTCCTGTTGGTGAGGGAATCTGATGATGATGGTCGGTTCTTATGTGGATCATTATGTCTGTGTGACCCCCTATAATCAAGGGGTCATATACTTCTGGTAAGGAGTACCTTATAAAAGCACTGGGTGAAAGTGTGGAGGTGGAGGCTTTGGAATCTCACTCCTATCAAGTCTGTGCTTCTATGAAACTGCTGCTGTTAATCACTTAACTCTTTATTGATATTTTAAGCACCAAAAGACTTTTACAAGAATTTATTTGCACAAGTGCACTTTTCATTGTGATTATTAATGTGTTTAGCGCAATATTTTTACCAATTATATATTTACCTCTGTTTAAGCTGACTTATATCAGCAGAAACTGTTCTAAGAAATATGAAAATATTTGGCAGCCATGGTTGTCCTCATGAGTGTTACCTGTCTATTTTCCATAGATGGTGCTTACTATTCTTTCATGGTGTGGATTTTTTTTTTTATGCTGCTCATTTCTCTTTCAAACTCTGTTTTACAATCCTTTTTAAGTGTATCATGCATCCTCTGTACGGTGAAATTTTGTTGGTATACTGATGTGTTTTGGCCAGTTTTTTACTATAGAAATCTAAACAATAAAAATAAATCCTGGTTTAAAAAAAAGAATGAATGACACCACATCACCCCAAAGCGCAACATGTGAAACTTTGTGTGTTGTAGTAATGCGCGTGTTTCCATAGCACAAAAGTGTACAGGTTTCTAACTTTTAGCTATTATAAATGCAACATATTATTTATAAATTATTTTTCATGAATAAATTAAATGCTGTTCTAAATATTTTTTTTTATATATAGGGATCAAGAAGGTTGCATGTGCAAGATTCAGAAGTACGCCTGGCATGGTCTGCCATCAGCATGACTTTATTGCTTAATCTACAGAACCAATCGATTAGAGCTCTCTGGCTTTTAAGAGGGGCTAAAACATAGTTTCCCTTTGTGTAAGTGTGCAGCAGAACAAGTGGCAAACTGTACAATGGATCTGTGAAATAGTTCAGGCACCCGTATGCCATGGTTTCTAAACCCTAGAAGCGTGTTCAACAAAGAGCTACAAGGAGACTTCTTACTAGAGTAAATTGCTAGAACAGCTGAAAGAAAGAGAATTTGTTCCATTGGGAAGAATATAATGAACAAGTGTCAGTGTGGACAGTTGGTGTCAATTCCAAGATAATTCATAACTTAGCACTGAAGAAAATTCTAAGATACTAAATTAATAAACCAATTGTCTGTAGGAAAAAAAAAAAAAGCTTTATGCTCTTCTTAACTAAATCCTTCAAGATGTCATGCATATCTCAGTCTGCAAAAAAAGTGCTTGGTAGGAAAGATTAACCTTTAAAAGGCAAGTTTCTAATTTTATTGGCTTCTAAAGGCAATTCACTGAAGGTTGATGAATATACACATCTTATTTTGGCATGTTTTCACATGCTAATTTTTCCACCAATCCCCAAAAATGTTATCAATTTGATAACACCATAAGGTTAGTGTTTCATGTGCACAACGTGGATGAAGAAAAGTAAGCATTTCCACTAAATGCACCTACACCGTGCACATTTTGTGGCTGCCTTATCAACTAGTTTCAGATGTAAAAGTAGTATATTATTAACTCGTTGGAGCCTAAGCCTTTTTCTGACATAAGTTGCTTACAAGTTAAAATCTGTATTTTTTTGCTAGAAAACTACTTAGAACCCCCAAACATTATACATATATTTTTTAGCAGAGACCCTAGAGAATAAAATGGCTATTGCTGCAATATTTTTTGTCACAGGGTATTTGCGCAGGTGTCTTTAAAACTCAATTTTTTGGGAAGAAATACACTTTCATGAATAAAAAAAACAGTAAAGTTAGCCCAATTTTTTGCATAATGTGAAAGATGATGTTACACGGAGTAAATAGATACCTAACATGTCATGCTTTAAAACTGCGCACACTCGTGGAATGGCAAAAAACTTCAATACTTAAAAATCTCCATAGGCAACAATTTTAAAAAATTAAAGGTTACCTGCTTAGAGTTACAGAGGAGGTCTTGTGTTAGAATTATTGCTCTCACTCTAACAATCACAGTGATACCTCACATGTGTAGTTTAAACATCGTTTACATATGCGTGTGCCACTTGCATATGCGTTTGCTTCTGCGCGCGAGCACAGAGGAATGGGGCTTTTTAAATTTTTTTTCTTAATTATTTATTTTTTTATTTTTACACTGTCCATTCAAAAACATTTTTTTTGATCACTTTTATTACTGTTACAAGGAATGTAAACATTCCTTGTTACAGTAATAGTCAGTGCCAGGTACTCTTTATGGAGGGATCTGGGGTCTAAAAGACCCTAAATCTCTCCTTTGCACTTAAAAGCATTCAAAACGCCAAGTTTGGCTGTTTTGAAGGCTGTCATTGTTTTTTAAATCTTGCGCCTTTAAGGCTCCAGTACGGGTTTTTACATCAGAGACTCGATCAGAGCCAAATCTTGTTTTTTTCGGGTCAGCTGGTGGATGTGCCGGCTGGTCGCTTGGGTCTCAAGGTGGGACGGGAGAACCGGGCGACCAGCAGAAGGTGGCGGGAGGGGGGGGGCGTCCCCTCCCAATCCTTGTTAAGACAGCCGAGCCGCTGCTCAGCCGCATTGGTTGTCAGTACAAGAAAGCCGACCAATCAACTTCTGGATTTTTTTTTTGTCAAAGCTTAATTGAAGAAAATTTGAAAATTTGAAAATTGAAGCTGAAGTTAGAGGCTAATTGGTTAGAATGCACAGCTGCACCAGATTCTGTTTGTACCAGTTTTAGTAAATCCCCCCAAATGTCATTCAAAAGTCCCTGTATTGTTCAAAATACAGTGGTGGGGTATTCCTTTTGTAAGTGTTATTTTTATGTAATATAGGCTTTACAACACAATCTATGCTACATATGTCTGTCTCCCCATACCTGCCTGTAGATAAATATGTATGTGTATATAAATGACACAGAAAGTGACAGAAATAATTGTTTGGATTTTTTGGTAAGGAAAATATAATACACTAGGGTCAATTCCTCAATGTTTATCACATGCAAAATTTGTGTTTTATATGAAATATGCGTGTGCAGAGTATCCGTGGTGCAGAGTAGAGAGACTGAAAACTGAGCAATCAGCAGTCTTTGATCACTCAGTTCTTGGTTTTCAAGGTGGTGGGGGACAGATGCAGCATCCAGCCAATGTTGCATCCCCCTAGGTGAGTATGATTGTTTTTTTTTTTTTTTAAATCCCATACTTCTCTTGTTGCTATTGCTACCTGCTGATAAATGTGAGTTTTGTGACCTCATTCAAAAAAAAAAAAAAGGGATGAGACAGCCCCAAATTCTGTACTAGACCCTTCAGGTGACAAAAAATAGCTTGAGGTTCCCACAAAAATCCATACCAGACCCCCCCCCCCCCATTGCACCCCTTCTCCTGAACTATACCAGGCCCCCTTTAGCAATAAAGGGATTCCAAGATAACCGCCCACCCCCCCATGTAAATGAGTAAGTGGTACTATTGCTACTCATAATTAAAAAAAGGTAACAGTAAAAAAAAAAGCACACACAAACACGGTTTTTAACAAGTCCTTTAGTTTAAAAAAAGTCCCATGATGTATATCCACTGTCAATCATGTTGTCCAGTGATACAGATCCACATCAATCATGATGAACAATACCCACCAACCCGGCAAACGAAATCACCCAATGCCTGCTGACACATCTAAACCTGTCACATCCCTCTTACCAAATGACAGCTATGGTTCACCCAAGTCAAATCTTTGACAAAATTTGGTCAATGACGTAATTGAGCAAATACTGCAATAACATGACCATATTTGGTCAATCTTTTTTTAATTAAGTAAAACAAGCTTGAGGTCAAAACGTACTCATTTTTTTTTTTTTTACTGCGTACACTTTTATTAATTAAAATAAGGGGACTTCCAGATTTCGGTAAACCCTCCGCTTTCCGGCCCTAAATAATCACTGGGCCAGGGTTGTGGGGAAGAGACCCAAAGGAGGGGGGTACGGTTCAAGACATGCTCGTCCCCACTTTCCTGACACAGCAACCTGTATCTCGGATAAGGGTCTGGCACGGATTTTTGGGGAGGACGTCATGCTTTTATTTTCTTGTTTTTTGCATGGGGTTTCCTCTTAAAATCCATACCAGACCCAAAGCTTTGGTGGAATCTCATACCTTTTTCCTTGTTTTTCAGGTGGAGTTGCCCTTAAAATTCCTGAGACCTGAAGAGCCTTGTAAGAATTATGGGGAAACCACCATGATGCTTTCTATTTTTTTTTAATTTTAACACTGTTCCTTTGTTTACAGTCACCTGTCAGCTGTAAATCTTCAGCTGACAGCTGAATGACCTGAGCTGGGATGAGTCAATCGTCATTAGGATGCTGGCGTGTGCCGGATCCTTGAGCTGTTCTTCAGTCATGAAGCAATAATGCACATATTTTTAAATGGTTATCCAAGTTGTAGAGACATCCCCACTTAGAAATATTTTATTCGATTGGATATTACAGTATACTGTACTGTATATAATGCAGAAAATATAGCATGTCAGCCAGGCAATTAGTATTTTTAGAAGTTTGTTAGAGTGCCAGCCAAATAATTACTGTCATAATAGTCTCCCTTTAAATACATTCCAATACATTCATAACATTCCACTGCACATAAAACAATGCAGTCAAGAAACATATTTCACTGCAAAACCATACAAACGTTCACATTTGTTGCAGGTCCAAATACAATTTAAGTTTCCATTCACAAAAATGAAAAGTAGAAGTAGGAAACATAGCTGCATACAGCTGGGTTGGGGCATTAGGCATGCTATCAAGCTAAATTACATCTGCTATAGGCACACTAATCCACATTCACTTCTTTCATATGTTCACCCAGTTAGAAGACAAAATGAAAGTGTATTAAATCCAAAAGCAACAAGGTATTATAGTAAACCCCCCTCCATTGCGGGGGTTACGTTCCGGACCCAGCCGCGAAAAGTGAAATTCCGCGAAATAGAAAAACCCTATTAAAATGCATTGTAGGCATGATTTTTTTACTGTCACTGTACGTGTAAAAGCATTTTAAGGTCTTTAAACACACTTTTAAAACAATCGAAACTCATTTAAACACATAAAAGATACTGAGAGACATAGCAAGAGCTATGAAAAACACAAAAATATTTCATTTTTAATGATTTATATAGTAAAATAACATTACAAAAAAAACCGCGAATTACCTGGACCGCAAAAACTGAACCGCGATGGAGCGGGGGATTACTGTATATTGTAGCTTACCAATCATCAGATGTGGTGGCTGCATCAATTTCCTTTTCTTCGGCTTTTTCCCCTCCAGTAACACACCCCCTATTAGTGAGACACAACTCTGGAGGAATGAGCACAGGAGGCACAGCAGACAGCTGCACTGTTAGTCTGGGGGGAGGACAGTATTAAATGTGTTAGCAGATTTAATTACACTAATAAATTTAAGCCAAACTCCAGCTCACATTTTATAATCAACAACAAACAGTTTTTTTTTTCCCCTTTAGAAAAGAGGTTTTGCATGAATAAATAAAAGCAGATCATTTTAATCACCTCTGCCAGTGTTACGTGGTTTGTCTCATCAATGTAAATTGATACATTCTGCTGAAGCTTGTGAAATTCAACAGACCTGCTGTCTGGATCACCAGATCAAAATAGAAGAAGGAAAGCCTAAGCAAGAAAACAAATGCAACCATCACATCTAAGAATTGGTAAGCTGTAATAAAATAAATGTTTGCTTTTGAGTTTAAGACCGCATTCACATTGATCCGACTTGGACCGTGACTTGT